>NW_025920157.1:671372-1019389 GCF_902686445.1 Sciurus carolinensis
CACTTTCTTCATGGTGCATGTTCTGATATGTTGTTATGCCCTGTGATGCTGTGCTCCTCATGCCATCAGCAGGCTCCTATATCATTGACTAGCTTGTAGTCTGCATCCTCCTGGGGCTGGTAAGAGGAATTGTATCAATATCCCACAGGGCCTTGTGTCAGGCAGACATTAGTCTGGATAAAAAAAGAAAGAGGAGGTGTCTCAAGATGGTGGACTAGAGGATGGATTCATTTCATGTTTCTCCAGGACTCAGGATTCAAGAAAGGAGACATTGAGAGACTTGGGACCAATTCAAAGCCGCTGGGTAAGTCTCTCCTTTTTGGGAGGTGTCCAGGATGGGGTGGTAGTCCTGGAATGCAGGGAACTTTGTGAAGTAGAGTTGCCCAATGAGACACCCCTCCCCCTGCTGGAGCAGTGAACTAGGACAACTGGGAGCATTGTAGAGGAGGCCGCTCAGCACAATGTTTGGACTTGGAACAACCCACCGGGGCTCCGGGAAGCTGCACAGAGGAGGAGGTGCATGGTGAGCTGGTTGGACTCAGAGCGACCGCTCCTGAACACTGGGGGGGCTGCCCAGAAGAGGAGGAGGAGGAGTGCAGCGGGTTTCTTGGACTCAGAGTGACTGTACCAGAGCTACGGGTGGCTGTCAGGAGGAGGCGGTGCGCAATGAGTTGTTTGGACTCGTGTTGACCACTCCTGAACACCGGGGGGCTGCCTGGAGTAGGAGGAGGAGTGCAGCGGGTTGCTTGATCTTGGAGCAGGTGCACCAGAGCTCCAGGTGGCTGCGCAAAAGAGGAGGCGTGCAGCTGGACGCTTGGACCCAAAGCAACTGCTCCTGAACACCCGGGAGGCTGCCCATAGGAGGAGGAGGAGCGTGGAGGGTCACGTGGACTCACAGTGACTGAACCAGGACTACAGGTGACTGTCGGGAGGAGGAGGTGTGCGCAGTGAGTTGCTTGGACTTGTAGCAGCTGCACTGGAATGCTGGGCATCTGCCTGGAGGAAGAGACATGCGGCAGGTCACTGGGGCTCAGAGCATCTGTACAGGGTTCCAGGTAACTGCTCAGAGGAGGGGCCACAAAGCGAGGCAATTAGGTGCAGAACAGGGTCCCAGGACCTTGGTGGCTTCTTGGTGGAAGAGCCACACAGAGACAAGTTGAGGGGTGGAGCGAAGGTTCCAGGACTGCAGGCAGCTTCTCTGAGGAGGGGCAGCCTAAGGAGACTCATCTGTGAAGGGTGAGGTTCCCAGGCCCAAGAGGTAGGTCTGGGCCCCTGGAAACATTACAGGGGAAGGCTGCCCAGCCCAGGCGGTAGTTCTGGATTGAGGGGAACCTCTAGGAGGGGAACTGACCAGCGAGACCTAACCGGGTGAGTCTTCCCCAATGGGTGAGATTTTTCCCACAAGGACGGTAAAATCAGAGACACAGGTCCAAACAGGCCTTGCCTCAGCCCACAACCTAGTTCCCCTTTGGATGACCATTGCTCAACAAGTGGAGGCACCTCTGCCCACTAGCAGGGAATATACCATACCTGAAGGCCACTACCCCTAGAGAGGCAGCTTCCTTGTGGAGCAGGGCATTATCAACTTCCTCCAAAACTTCAGGCTACTGAAGGTTAAGAGGAGATATACTAGAAATCTTCAGGGACATTATAAGTCAATAGAGGAAATGTGCAATATCTCAATGGTCCATTGATACCTGAACAATAAGAGAAAATAAGGGAAGAAAATGCCCCAAACAAATCTAGATGTCACATCAATAAAATCCAATGACAGTATGGCAGAAGAAATAACAGAAAGGGAGTTCAGAATGTATATAATTAAAATGATCAGAGAAGCAAATTATGAGATGAAAGAGCAAATGCAGGCATTGAATCTAGAGATGAGAGAGCAAATGCAGGCAGTGAATGTTCGCACCAATCGACAGTTAAAAGAGCAAATACAGGAAGCAAAAGATCATTTCAATAAAGAGTTAGAGACATTGAAAAAAAAAACCAAACAGAAATCCATGAAATGAAGGAAACAATAAACCAAATTAAGAACTCCATAGAAAGCATAACCAAGAGGATAGAACACCTGGAAGACAGAACCTCAGACATTGAAGAAAAAGTATTTAACCTTGAAAACAAAGTTGAACAAACATAGAAGATGGTAAGAAATCATGAACAGAATCTCCAAGAACTGTGGGATATCATGAAAAGGCAAAATTTAAGAATTATTGGGATTGAGGAAGGTTTAGAGAAACAAACCAAAGGAATGAAAAATCTATTTAATAAAATAATATCAGAAAATTTCCCAAATCTGAAGAATGAAATGGAAAATCAAGTCCAAGAGGCTTATAGTACTCCAAACACACAAAATTACAACAGACCAATACCAAGGCACATTATAATGAAAATACCTAACATACAAAATAAAGACAGAATTTTAAAGGCTGTGAGAGAAAAGAGCCAAATTACATTCAGGGGAAACCAATATGGATATCAGCAGATTTTTCAATCCAGACCCTAAGAGCTGGAATGGCCTGGAACAACATTTTTCAAGCCTTGAAAGAAAATGGATGCCAACCAAGAATCTTATTCCCAGCAAACTCACCTTCAAATTTGATGATGAAATAAAATCCTTCCATGAGAAACAAAAGCTAAAAAAATTTACAAAAAGAAAGCCAGCATTACAAAATATTCTCAGGAAAATATTCCATGAGGAAGAGACGAAAAACAGAGAAGCAAATCAGCAAAGGGAGGAACTATCATAAAGGAATTGTCAAATAAAGGAGGAACCAAGTCGTGTCAAAAAATAAATAAATAATAAATAATAAATAAATAAATAAATAAATAAAAATGAGTCAAATGACCAGGAATACAAATTATATCTCAGTAATAACTCTCAATATTAATAGCCTGAACTCATCAATCAAAAGATATAGATTGGCAGATTGGATTGAAAAGAAATATCCAACAATATGTTGCCTACAAAAGACTCACCTCATAGAAAGAGATACCCATAGACTAAAGGTGAAAGGATGGGGAAAAACATACCATGCACATGGACTCAGCAACAAAGCTGGGGTATCCATCCACATTTCAGATAATGTGGACTTCAAGCCAAAGTTAGTCACAAGGGATAAAGAAGGACATTTCATATTGCTTAAGAAAAGCATAAATCAGCAAGACATAACAATCATAAATATCTATGCCCCAAACAGTGGCTCATCCATGTATGTCAAACAAATCCTTCTCAATCTTAGAAACCAAATAGACCCTAACACTATAATACTAGGTGATTTTAACATGCCTCTCTCACCACTGGACAGATCTTCCAAACAAAAATTGAACAAGGAAACATAGATCACAATAACACAATCAATAATTTAGACTTAACAGACATTTATAGAATATACCATCCAATGAAGAGTGAATACACTTTCTTCTCAGCAGCACAGGGATCCTTCTCTAAAATAGACCATATATTATGCCACGAAGCTAATGTTAGCAAATACAAGAAGATAGAGACACTACCTTGTATTCCATCAGATCATAATGGATTGAAATTAGAAATAAATGAAAGAGTAAAAAACAGAAACTACTCCAACACCTGGAGATTAAACAATATGCTATTAAATGATGAATGGATAATAGAAGATATTAGGAAGGAAATTAAAAAATTCTTAGAGGTAAATGAGAACAAAGAAACATCATACCAAAATCTCTGGGACACTATGAAAGCAGTACTTAGAGGAATATTTATTTCATGGAGCGCATTCAATAAAAGAAGTAAAACTCAACAAATAAAAAATCTAACACTACAGTTGAAAGCCCTAGAAAAAGAAGAACAGACCAATACCAAAAGAAGTAGAAGACAGGAAATAGTTATATTCAGAGCTGAAATCAACGAAATTGAAACAAAAGAAACAATACAAAAAATTGACAAAATAAATAGTTGGTTCTTCAAAAAAATAAACAAAATTGATAAACCCTTAGCCACACTAACAAAGAGAAGACTAGAGAAAATCCAAATCACTAAAATTCGAAATGAACAAGGAAATATCACAACAGACACAATTGAAATAAAAACTTAATTAGAAGCTATTTTGCAAATCTATACTCCAGCAAAATTGAAAATTTTGAAGACATCAACAGGTTTCTAGAGACATAAGAATTGCCTAAACTGAACTAGAAGGGCGTACACTATTTAAATAGACCAATTTCAAGTAATGAAATAGAAGAAGTCATCAAAACCCTACCAACAAAGAAAAGTCCAGGACCAGATGGCTGCTCAGCCGCGTTCTACAAAACTTTTCAAGAAGAGCTCATTCCAATACTTCTCAAAGTATTCCATAAAATAGAAGAGGAGGGAACCCTCCCAAACTCATTCTATGAATCCAATATCACCCTGATACCTAAATCAGACAGAGACACATCGAGGAAAGAAAATTTCAGACCAATATCCTTAATGAACATCAATGCAAAAATTCTCAAAAAATTTTATCAAATTGCATACAAAAACATATTAAAAAGATAGTGCACCATGATCAAATGTGTTTCATTCCAGGTATGCAAGGTTGGTTCAACATCAGGAAATCAATAAATGTAATTCCCATATCAATAGACTTAAAGTGAAGAATCACATGATTATTTCAATAGATGCAGAAAAAGCATTTGATAAAATACAGCACCCCTTCATGCTCAAAACACTAGAAAGATTAGGGATAGTGGGAACATTCCTTAACATTGTTAAGGCCATCTATGCTAAGTCCATGGCTAATATCATTCCAAATGGTGAAAAACTGAAAGCATTCACCCTAAAAACTGGAACAAGGTAGGGATGCCCCGTTTCACCACTTCTATTCAATATCACCTTGAAATTCTAGCCAGAGCAATTAGACAGACCAAAGAAATTAAAGGGATAAAAATAGGAAAAGAAGAACTCAAATTATCCCTATTTGCTGATGATATGATTATATACTTAGAGGAACCAGGAAGTTTCACCAGAAAACTTTAGAACTCATAAGCGAATTCAGTAAATAGCAGGATATAAGATCAATACTCATACATCTAATGCATTTTTATACATAAGTGATGAATCTCTGGAAAGAAAAATTAGGAAATCTACAACATTCCTAATAGTTTCAAAAAAAATTAAATACTTGGGAATCAATCTCCCAAAAGTGATGAAAGACCTCTACAATGAGAACTACAGAACACTAAAGAAAGAAATTAAAGAAAACCTTAGAAGATGGAAAGATCTCCCATGTTTCTTGGATAGGAAGAATTAATATTGTCAAAATGGCCATACTACCTAAAGTGCTATACAGATTCAATGCAATTCCAATTAAAACCCCAATGATGTACCTTACAGAAATAGAGCAAGCAATCATGAAATTCATCTGGAAGAATAAGAAACCCAGAATAGCTAAAGCAATCCTTTACAGGAAAAATGAAGCAGGGGATATCACAATACCAGAACTTCAACTATACTACAAAGCAATAGTAACAAAAATGGCATGGTATTGGTACCAAAATAGACAGGTAGATCAATGGTACAGAATAGAGGACACAGACCCAAACCCAAATAAGTACAATTTTCTCATACTAGACAAAGGTGCCAAAAATATGCAATGGAGAAAAGATGGCATCTTCAACAAATGGTGCTGGGAAAATTGGAAATCCATGTGCAACAGAATGAAACTAAACCCATATCTCTCACCGTGCATGAAACTAAACTCAAAATGGAGCATGGACCTCAGAATCAGACCAGAGACCCTGCAGATTATAGAAGAAAAAGTAGGTCCAGATCTTCAATATGTTGGCTTAGGACCAGACTTCCTCAATGGGACTCCCATAGCACAAGAAATGAAAGCATGAATCAATAACTGGGATACTTTCAAACTTAAAAGCTTTCTGTCAGCAAAGGTATCTATCAGCAATGTGAAGAAAGAGCCTACAGAGTGGGAGAATATCTTTGCCAATCATACTTCAGATAGAACACTAATCTCCAGAATTTATAAAGAACTCAGTAAACTCAACACGAAGAATACAAATAACCCAATCGACAAATTGGCTAAGGAAATGAACAGACACTTCACAGAAGATCTATAAGCAATCAACAAACATATGGAAAAATGTTCAACATCTGTAGTAATATGAGAAATGCAAATCAAAACCACCCTAAGATTCCATCTCACCCCAATTAGAATGGCGATTATCAAGAATACAAGCAACAACAGGTGTTGGCGAGGATGTGGGGAAATAGGTACACTCATACATTGCTGGTGGGCCTGCAAATTAGTGCAGCCACTCTGGAAAGCAGTGTGGAGATTCCTTAGAAAACTTGGAATGGAACCACCATTTGACCCAGCTATCCCACTCGTTGACCTATACCCAAAGGACTTAAAATCAACATACTACAGAAATACAGCCACATCCATGTTCATAGCTGCTCAATTCACAATTGCCAGACCGTGGAACCAACCTATGTGACCTTCAATTGATGAATGGATAAAGAAACTGTGGTATATATATACAATGGAATATTACTCAGCCATAAAGAATGATAAAATTATGGCATTTGCAGGAAAATGGATGAAATTGGAGAATATCATGCTAAGTGAGATAAGCCAATCTCAAAAAACTAAAGGACGATTGATCTCACTGATAATTGAATGATGACACATAATGGGGGGTGCGAGGTGTTAGTATTAGAAACCCTAATACTAGGGTTAGGGAGGGGAAAAGAATGGAGGATGGAAGGACTGTATAGAGGAAAAAGAGGGGTGGGAGGGTTGGGGAGAAAGGGAAAAAATAAAAGAATGAATCAAACAAAAATTCCTTTTTGTAAATTTATGATTACACAAATGGTATGCCTTTACTCCATGTACAAACAGAGAAAAAATCCCATTTGATTACAATTAAAAAAAAAGGAACAGTTGTGTGAACACAGATAGGCCAGGCAGTTATTCCTCTCGAGATGAGTATCACCTAGCTGGAAATTCCCAGCATGTAAATTTTATGCAGTCTCATTGTAAGGCAGCAGCCAAGGAGTTGTAGCCTTACAGGTCGAGTGAGCTCAGAACATCTCTCCTTGCATGTCAGAACTGTCCTGTCCTCCGTCCAACATGCTAAGTGAATGTCTCCCTCCTCTCCACATTAGCCATTAGAGGAGCCACCCACCTTCACTTAGAAGACCCACTTTCCAGGTTCCAGCTGTCTCCTGTACAAACTTTCTAGGAAAGGAGAGGTAATCATTCAAATTTGGTGTTAAGTGTCCCAATTGAAATATCACCTATACCACCATGCTCACTGCATGCTCCACTGCCCTGAGCTCTCACAAGCCATTATTCCATGTGGTTTCTAGAGACCTAGGCTAGTTTCCTTACTAGGTGTGCCCAGCCCTTGAGGAGGGGTTTCAGAAGGAAATACAGGTCCAGCTGGAGATCACCTTGGTGATCCATGTGCCCACAAGCACACCTTAACTCAATATAACCTACTGGACTTGATGGGGGATAATTGCCTGCTGTCATGATGCCCATTGTGGCCAAACAAGAGTAGCATCACGTAGCAAGTCTGGTCTTTAGTGCGAGCTGTCAGGCTTCAGAGATTTTTTTGTCCTGCCTGGACCTGGAGAGATATACTGATTATGGGGCTGTGCCCTGCACACTGCCTTGCTCCTGGTCTCCTGGCTGATGAGGTTAGAATCGCATTTCCTGGAAACTGCAGATCCCTGGCACTCTCTCCAATCATCTTTCCTGTGACCACTAAAATGGTGTTGGTGCTTGTTTCTTTTTTTTTATTATTTTATTGTAAACAAATGGGATACATGTTGTTTCTCTGTTTGTACATGGCGTAAAGGCATACCATTTGTGTAATCATAAATTTACATAGAGTAATGCTGTTTGATTAATTTTGTTATTTTTCCCTTCCCCCCCACCCCTCCCACCCCTCTTTTCCCTCTATACAGTCCTTCCTTCTTCCATTCTTGCCCCCTTCCCTAACCTTAACTCTAACCCTAACACTAACCCCTCCCAACACCCATTATGTGTCATCATCCACTTATTAGCGATATCATTCCTCCTTTGGTTTTTTGAGATTGGCTTATCTCACTTAGCATGATATTCTCCAATTTCATCCATTTGCCTGCAAATGCCATAATTTTATCATTCTTTATGGCTGAGTAATATTCCATTGTGTATATATACCACAGTTTCTTTATCCATTCATCAATGGAAGGACATCTAGGTTGGTTCCACAATCTGGCTATTGTGAATTCAGCAGCTATGAACATTGATGTGGCTGTATCTCTGTAATATGCTGATTTTAAGTCCTTTGGGTATAGGCCAAGGAGTGGGATAGCTGGGTCAAATGGTGGTTCCATTCCAAGTTTTCTAAGGAATCTCCACACTGCTTTCCAGAGTGGCTGCACTAATTTGCAGGCCCACCAGCAATGTATGAGTGTACCTATTTCCCCACATCCTCGCCAACACCTGTTGTTGCTTGTATTCTTGATAATCGCCATTCTAATTGGAGTGAGATGGAATCTTAGGGTGGTTTTGATTTGCATTTCTCATATTACTACAGATGTTGAACATTTTTCCATATGTTTGTTGATTGCTTGTAGATCTTCTGTGAAGTGTCTATTCATTTCCTTAGCCCATTTGTCGATTGGATTATTTGCATTCTTGGTGTAGAGTTTTTTGAGTTCTTTATAGATTCTGGAGCTTAGTGCTCTATCTGAAGTATGAGTGGCAAAGATTTTCTCCCACTCTGTAGGCTCTTTCTTTGCATTGCTGATAGTTTCCTTTGCTGAGAGAAAGCTTTTTAGTTTGAATCTATCCCAGTTATTGATTCTTGCTTTTATTTCTTGTGCTATGGGAGTCCTGTTGAGGAACTCTGGTCCTAAGACGACATGTTGAAGCTCTGGACTTACTTTTTCTTCTATAAGATGCACAGTCTCTGGTCTGATTCTGAGGTCCTTAATCCATTTTGAGTTTAGTTTTGTGCATGGTGAGAGATATGGGTTTAGTTTCATTCTGTTGCATGTGGATTTCCAATTCTCCCAGCACCATTTGTTGAAGAAGATATCTTTTCTCCATTGCATATTTTTGACCCCTTTGTCTAGTATGAGAAAATTGTATTTATTTGGGTTTGTGTCTGTGTCCTCTATTCTGTACCATTGATCCACCTTTCTATTTTGGTACCAATACCATGCCGTTTTTGTTAATATTTCTGTGTAGTAGAGTTGAAGATCTGGTATTGTGATATCCCCTGCTTCACTCTTTTTACTGAGGATTGCTTTAGGTATTCTGAGTTTTTAATTCTTCCAAATGAATTTCATAATTTCTTGCTCTATTTCTGTAAGGTACATCATTGGGATTTTAATTGGAATTGCATTGAATCTGTATACCACTTTAGATAGTATGGCCATTTTGACAATATTAATTCTGCCTATCCAGGAACATGGGAGATCTTTCCATCTTCCAAGGTTTTCTTTAATTTCTTTCTTTAGTGTTCTGTAGTTCTCATTGTAGAGGTCTTTGACCTCTTTTGTGAGATTGATTCACAAGTATTTTATTTTTTTCGAGGCTATTGTGAATGGGGTAGTTTTCCTAAATTCTCTTTCTGAAGATTCATCACTTATGTATAAAAATGCCTTAGATTTATGTGCATTGATCTTATATCCTGCTACTTTACTAAATTCACTTATGAGATCTAAAATTTTCTGGTGGAATTTCCTGCTTCCTCTAAGTATATAATCATATCATCAGCAAAAAGTTATAGTTTGAGTTCTTCTTTTCCTATTCATATCCATTTAATTTCTTTGGTCTGTCTAATTGCTCTGCCTAGAGTCTCAAGGACAATATTGAAAAGAAGTGGTGAAAGAGGGCATCCCTGCCTTGTTCCAGTTTTTAGGGGGAATGCTTTAAGTTTTTCACCATTTAGAATGATATTAGCCATGGACTTAGCACAGATGGCCTTTACAATGTTAAGGAATGTTCCCATTATCCCTATTTTTTCTAGTGTTTTGAGCATGAAGGGGTGCTATATTTTATCAAATGCTTTTTCTGCATCTATTGAAATAATCATGTGATTCTTGACTTTAAGTCTATTGGTATGGTGAATTACATTTATTGATTTCCTGATGTTGAACCAACCTTGCATCCCTGGGATGAAACCCACTTGATCATGGTGCACTATCTTTTTAATATGTTTTGTATGTGATTTGCTAAAATTTTGTTTAGAATTTTAGTGTCGATTTTCATTAAGGATATTGGTCTGAAATTTTCTTTCCTTGATGTGTCTCTGTCTGGTTTAGGTATCAGGGTGATATTGGATACATAGAATGAGTTTGGGACGGTTCCCTCCTATTCTATTTTATGGAATATTTTGAGAAGTATTGGAATGAGCTCTTCTTTAAAGGATTTGTAGAACTCGGCTGAGAAGCCATCTGGTCCTTGACTTTTCTTTGTTGGTAGGCTTTTGATGATTTCTTCTATTTCATTACTTGAAATTGGTCTATTTAAATTGTGTATGTCCTCCTCGTTCAGTTTAGGCAATTCATATGTCTCTAGAAACCTGTTGATGTCTTCGAAATTTTCTATTGTTTTGGAGTATAGATTTTCAAAATAGCTTCTAATTATGTTTTGTATTTCAGTCGTGTCTGTTGTGATATTTCCTTGTTCATTCTGAATTTTAGTAATTTGGGTTTTCTCTCATCTTCTCTTTGTTAGTGTGGCTAAAGGTTTATCAATTTGTTATTTTTTCGAAAGAACCAACTATTTATTTTGTCAATTTTTTGTATTGTTTCTTTTGTTTCAATTTCGTTGATTTCAGCTCTGAGTTTAACTATTTCCTGTCTTCTACTACTTTTGGTGCTGGTCTGTTCTTCTTTTTCTAGGGCTTTGAGCTGTAGTGTTAGGCTGTTTATTTGTTGAGTTTTACTTCTTTTATTAAATGTGCTCCATGAAATAAATTTTCCTCTAAGTACTGCTTTCATAGTGTCCCTAGAGATTTTGATATGATATTTCTTTGTTCTCATTTACCTCTAAGAATTTTTTAATTTCCTTCCTAATATCTTCTGTTATCCATTCATCATATAAGAGCATATTGTTTAATCTCCAGGTGTTGGAGTAGTTTCTGTTTTTTACTCTGTCTCATTTATTTCTAACTTCAATCCATTATGATCTGATAGAATACAAGGTAGTGTCTCTATCTTCTTGTATTAGCAAACATTAGCTTTGTGGCATAATATATGGTTTATTTTAGAGAAGGATCCATGTGCTGCTGAGAAGAAAGTGTATTCGCTCTTGGATGGATGGTATATTGTATAAATGTCTGTTAAGTCTAAATTATTGATTGTGTTATTGAGATCTATGTTTTTTTTGTTCAATTTTTGTTTGGAAGATCTGTCCAGTGGTGAGTGAGGCGTGTTAAAATCACCTGGTATTGTAGTGTTACAGTCTATTTGGTTTCTAAATTTGAGAAGGATTTGTTTGACATACATGGATGAGCCACTGTTTGGGGCATAGATGTTTATGATTGTTATATCTTGCTGATTTATGCTTCCCTTAAGCAGTATGAAATGTCCTTCTTTATCCCTTGTGACTAACGTTGGCTTGAAGTCTACATTATCTGAAATGAGGATGGATACTCCAGCTTTTTGCTGAGTCCATGTGCATGGTTTGTTTTTACCCATCCTTTCACCTTTAGTCTATGGGTATCCCTTTCTATGAGGTGAGTCTCTTGCAGGAAACATATTGTTGGATCTTTCTTTTTAATCCAATCTGCCAGTCTATGTCTTTTGATTGATGACTTCAGGCCATTAACATTCAGGGTTATTATTCGAGATATGATTTGTATTCCTGGTCATTTTATTCATTTTTTAAATTTTATTTATTTACTTATTTTTTTGACACAACTTGGTTCCTCCTTTATTTGACAGTTCCTTTAGGATAATTCCTCCCTTTGCTGATTTGCTTCTTTACTTTTTATATCTTCCTCATAGAATATTTTGCTGAGAATGTTCTGTAATGCTGGCTTTCTTTTTGTAAATTCTTTTATCTTTTGTTTCTCATGGAATGATTTTATTTCATCATCAAATTTGAAGGTAAGTTTTGCTGGGTATAAGATTCTTGGTTGGCATCCATTTTCTTTCAAGGCTTGAAAAATGTTTTTCCAGGCCCTTCTAGCTTTTAGGGTCTGGATTGAAATATCTGCTGATATCCGTATTGGTTTTCCCCTGAATGTAATTTGGTTCTTTTCTCTAATAGCCTTTAAAATTCTGTCTGTATTTTGTATGTTATGTATTTTCATTATAATGTGCCTTGGTGTGGGTCTGTTGTAATTTTGTGTATTTGGAGTCCTATAAGCCTCTTGGACTTGATTTTCCATTTCATTCTTCAGATTTGGGAAAGTTTCTGATATTATTTCATTGAATAGATTGTTTATTCCTTTGGTTTGTTTCTCTAAGCCTTCCTCAATCCCAATAATTCTCAAATTTGGCCTTTTCATGATATCCCATAGTTCTTGGAGATTCTGTTCATGATTTCTTACCATCTTCTCTGTTTGTTCAACTTTGTTTTCAAGGTTAAATATTTTGTCTTCAATATCTGAGGTTCTGTCTTCCAGGTGTTCTATCCTATTGGTTGTGCTTTCTATGGAGTTCTTAATTTGGTTTATTGTTTCCTTCATTTCAAGGATTTCTGTTTGTTTTTTTTTCAATATCTCTAACTCTTTATTGAAATGATCTTTTGCTTCCTGTATTTGCTCTTTTAACTGTCGATTGGTGCTATCATTCAATGCCTGCATGTGCTCTTTCATCTCATCATTCAATGCCTGCATTTGCTCTTTCATCTCATCGTTTGCTTCCCTGATCATTTTAATGATGTACATTCTGAACTCCCTTTCTGTCATTTCTTCTGCCATGCTGTCATTGGATTTTATTGATGTAACGTCTTGATTTGTTTGGGGCATTTTCTTCCCTTGTTTTCTCATATTGTTCAGGAATCAGTGGGTCATTAAGATATTGCAGATTTCCTCTATTGACTTAAAATGTCCCTGAAGATTGCTAGTATATCCCCTCTTATCCTTCAGTAGCCTGCAGTCTTGGAGGAAGTTGATAATGCAGTGCTCCACAAGGAAGCTGCCTCTCTAGGGATGGTGACCCTCAGGTGGGGTATATTCCCTGCTAGTGGGCAGAGGTGCCTCCACTTGTTGACCAATGGTCATCCAAAGGGGAAGTAGGCTGCAGGCTGAGGCAAGGCCTGTTTGGGCCTATTTCTCTGGTTTTACCGTCCTTGTGGGAAAACTTCACCCGGCAGGGAAGTCTCACCCAGTGGGGAGATCTCGCTGCTCAGTTCCCCTCCTAGAGGTTCCCCTCAATCTGCAATTACTGCCTGGGCTGGGCTGTCTTCCTCTGCAATGTTCACAGGGTCCCAGACCTACCTCCTGGGCCTGGGAGCCTCACCCTTCGCAGACGAGTCTCCTTAGGTTGCCCCTCCTCAGAGAATCTGCCTGCAGTCCTGGAAACTTTGTTCCGCCCCTAGGCGTGTCTCTGTGTGGCTCTTCCACCAAGAAGCCGCCTAACCCTGGGACCCTGCTCTGCACCTAATCGCCTGGCTATGCGACCCCTCCTCTGGGCCGCCACCTGGAGCTCCGTACAATCGCTCCGAGACCCAGAGACCCACCACACACCTCCTCCTCTGGACAGCTGCCCAGTTTCTGACACAGTCACTAGGAGTTCAAGCAACTCACTTCACGTCTCCTCCTCCCGCCAACCGCCCGTAGCCCTAGGCAGTCACTCCGAGTCCAAGTGACCCACCCTGTTCCTCCTCCTCCTCGGGGAAGCCCCCCCGGGTGTTCAGGAGTGGTCGCTTTGAGTCCAAACAACTCACCACTCGCCTCCTCCTCTGGCAACTGCCTGTGACTCTGATGCAGTCACTCCTAGGCCAAGCGACCCACCATGCTTCTCCTCTTCCTCCAGGCAACCCCTGGTGTTCAGAAGCAGTTGTTCTGAGTCCAATTAGCTCACGACGTGGCTCCTCCTCAGGCAGCCGCCTGTAGTTCTGATGCAGTCACTCCTAGACCAAGCGACCTGCTGCGCTTCTCCTCTTCCTCCGGGCAACCCCCCAGTGTTCAGAAGCGGTCGTTCTGAGTCCAAACAGCTTGCCACGCAGCTCCTCCTCAGGCAGCTGCCCGGAGCTCCAGGGGTTGCTCCGAGTCCAAGCGCTGTGCTGAGCCGCCTCCTCTACGATGATCCCAGTTGTCCGTGTTTACCGCTCCTGTGGGGGGAGGGGCGTCTCGCCGAGCAACTCTACTTCACAAAGTTCCCTGCATTCCAGGGCTACCGCCCCATCCAGGACGCCTCCCCAATGGGAGAGACTCACCCGGCGGCTTTGAGTTGGTCCCAAGTCTCTCACTATCTCCTCTTTTGAATCCTGCATCCTGGAGCAACATGAAATGCAGCCGCCTTCTAGTCCGCCATCTTGAAACCCTGGTGCTTGTTTTCAATCTTGGTCTGAAGCAGCCAGAAGCTAATTGTCTCTGGTTGCCATGGGAACCATGATGCCATCATGCTGTCATGTCTTTCCTCTGTGACCTCATGCAGTATATTGGTGCAGGCAACGTGTCACAGGAGCCACTCCTCAAAATCCATGTGTCCCAAGGCTGGAAAAATTCTCTGTAGAGAGAAACCAAGTGCATCCTCAAATTGGAGCCTGGAATCCTGGAACCATTCTCACCTGAAATGCCTGATGCCTGCCCCTTCCACCTGGTTTAGAGGAGCTCTCCCATCATTTGCTCTCATGTCACAGGAGCACTGGTAACCAAGTGAGACTTTGTTCTGAGTGGAATTGAATACAACTGAATAATTGAGAAATCATGGATATGAATTTCATCCCTTATCTCAATGTAATGAATCTTGAGAGTAATTTTTGCAAACACACCCAGTGGAAGATCAAAATTGCTTGAGGAATGTTTCTTTTCTGCCAGAAAATATCTTTGCTAGGAACCCAGACACAAGGAGCCATCACCACTTGCCTTTGCCTGTTTATATTTCCTGACATCATCTGGCCAAATTGCTGAGGCATTCCCTCATGTAAGGAAACTGGCCTTTCCCAGGAGTAATACCTTCCTCTACCTTCACCCATCTCTGAGATGATAGGCAAGATCCACTACCAGCACTGGATTATGCATTTTGCACAGCACTCTTCTTGGTAGAATTTTTCAAAGTGAAATGACAAAAGGTAAAGTAAGAAATACAAAGGTTGAGGAAATTGTCAGTAGATTCTGAATGTAATGACGAGGGATGCAATGGTGAATGATCCCCAACATCTCCTTTCATACTAACAACTTGAGCATATTCTAATTCCCACATAGACCTGCCTCTCCTCATGCTCTGGCCTCCATATATCACTGATATAATTTTCTGCTCAGGGATCAGCTACAACCGGTTTTCTCCTTAAGTAAAGATGGGATAATTTTTTCCCTCAGGACCCACCCAGAGACTGTGGGACTTGACATGCAAAAATGGTTATTTGCAAGATTATTGTTAAAAGGAGAATTAATAATTCCTTAGACATTATTTGGCTTTGTCTAGGGTTGCTTCTCTGCAGAGAACTTCACAGACATAGAAGCTGAGGAGATCAAGTCATATATCTTAAAGCAGTTGTTTCTCTGCTGATGATATAACCCATCTCGTAGGGCACATACCTCACATGTGGAACGACAGGGGTTTGAATCTCCAGCACTGTAGGATGGGGAAAAAAAAGAAAAAAATAAAAGACCAAAGACTTCTGAGCATGCAAACCTTCCATTCTCTCAACCTCTTTTTTTCTCCTTTGTTAATCAATGGAATCAACACTGTTGAAGAAGTACCATTTTCACATGCAAGCCATTTCCATTGCCACATTTGAGCAGGGATCTGCACTCAAAGGGAGCAGTGCTTCAGCAGTGTTCTGAAGAGTACTGAAACTACACATCATTCAACTCTCATTAGTTCATATGTTACATCTCACTTATGAGTATGTTCTTGCTGATATTTCTTCTGCAACTTCTTCTACTAGGCAATATGCACGAGGTTACAGTGGCAGGAAATTCAAAATGACAATTTTGAGACTTCTTGGACACATTTCCAGACTCTGACAATGAAGGGGACTTCCACACCTGAGCACTTTCCATGTCAACCACAATGTCAACTGGAAAACCAACAGGTGAACACAAAAGACAGCTGTCCTTGGCCCTGGAGTTTCCTAGTCAGTTTACTTTTGCATGATCTTGCTTATGTCTTGATGAAAAATGGTAGGATTTGGGACTGAATCCATGTAAGTTTCTGCTGAGAGCACTCAAGAGAAATGGGGGAATTTACAACCTACTCTCACATTAACATTGGAGCTCCAGTGTCAAAAGGAGTGGAGCGCTTGTATAGACTCTTGTTAATTTTGATGGGTGCCATCAACAGATGTACTGTAGAAGTGGCTAAAGCATATATTTTTCTCATGTTTACCACAAATCTGGAAATTACTGGATTGTGCTTTGTAGGGTAAGAGATGACACAAGGACCCTTCTTTGCAAGCACTCACACCAAAATAAAAAAAAAATTAGGCATGTGGCAGGTTGGTGGTGGGTAGAAGCTAGTCAAGAAACAAAAATGATTTAAAAATGTGCAAATGCCTGTGGTACACTTTTCCTGCTGAGTAAGTCTGATCCCATATTGGGATATTCTTGAACCACTCCTCTTCTGATATTCAGGTTTTGACCATGTTGAGTCTTCACTTTTCCCTTTTAGCAGAGCTGTTTGTGTTTATATTTGTGATATTGTGGTACAGTCTTCATTTCAAAAGCTGGGTTTAGTGCTGCATATTCCAAATACAACTTGATCAAATTGTAGTTTGTGGGTGTAAGTTCTGACCTGTAAGGAAAGCCTTTCCTCATGGTTCTTGTGCCAGAAAAAATATGAATCAGCATATGTATAATCAGCTGTCCCTTGAGAGCAATATGAAAGAGCCACAAATTTGCAAGGGCATTGAGATCTTTGCAAGCAGAATTAGGGTCCATAATGATGGTTGCTTATAGAATTAACTGGCAAGTACCACTTCCTGTATTTGTATACTATGTTGAACCAAGAGATGTGTCATGGAATTTGTGGGTAGACCATGAAGGCTGAGTAGTGCTAGAGTGTCTCTTCACTGAAGTAGGCTTTCAGTACCAACGCCCTTCTGCTTTCTGTGCCTCCAAATGTCCTTACTCTCCCTCTTTGAATATTCAGCTTGGAAGCTTTGCACCATTGCACATTCTTCATGGTGCATGTTCCAATCTGGTGTTATGCCCTGTGATGCTGTGCTCCTCATGCCATCAGCAGGCTCCTATATCATTGACTGGCTTGTAGTCTACATGCTCCTGAGGCTGGTAAGAGGAATCGTGTCAAAATCCCTCAGGGCCTTGTGCCACACAGGCACTAGGCTTGTCACAAAAATGAACAGTTGTGTGAACACAGATAGGCTAGATATTTCTGCATCTTGAGGTGAGTTGAGGTGTCCCTGGAAATTCCCAGCATGTAAATTTCATGCAGTCTAGTTCTAAGGCAGCAGCCAAGGAAGAACAGCCTTGCAGGTGGAGTGAGCACAGAATATCTCTCTTGCTTTTCAGCACCAACCTGTCCTCAGAACAACAAACTGAGTGAATGACTCCCACCTCTCCACATTAGCCATCAGAGGAGACACCCATATTCACTAAGAAGACCTACTTTTCAGGTTCCAGCTGTCTCTAGTCCAAACTTTCTAGGAAAGTAGGGGCAACTCTACGCATTGGGTGTGTAGAGTCTCAATTGAAAGATTACCTATGCCACCATGCTCATGGCATGCTCCATGCCCTTGAGCTCTCACCAGCCATCATTCCATGTGGTTGCTAATACCCTAGGCTAGTTTCCTGACTAGAAAATTCCGGGTGTGCCCAGTCCTTGAGGAGCAGATTCGAAAGGAAATACTGGTCCAGCCAGTGATCAGTTTGGTAATCCACGTGCCTCCAAGTACACTTCCACCCAACCTGGCCTACTGGACCTGGTGGGGGATAATTGCCTGCTGTCATGATGCCTGGTGTGGTCAACTGAGAGCAGTGTCACCTAGCAGACCTGGAGTTTAGTGTGATCTGTCAGAATTCAGAGAGTTTCCTTGTGCTGCCTGGACCTGGAGAGATCCAGCGACCATGGGGCTGCACCCTGTACACTGCCTGACTCCTTGTCTCCTGGCTGATGAGGTTAGAATCACATTTCTTGAAAATCTCATGTCCCTGGCACTCACTCTCATTGTCTTTCTTCTGACCATCACAGGTGAGCTGCTGCTTGTTTTCAATCTTGGTCTGAAGTAGCCAGGGGCGAAAGCATCTCTGGTTGCCATGGGAACCGTGATGCTGTCTTGTTGTCATGCTTTTCCTCTGTGACCTCAGGCTGTATCTGTGGTGCAAACACCATGTCACGGGAGTCACTCCTCAAACTCCATGTGGCCCAAGGCTCAAGTAAACTCTCTGGGGAGAGAAACCAATTGCATTCTCCAACTGTAGCCTGGAATCCTGGAGTCATTCAGACCCGATCTTCCGGATACCTGCCCCATTCACCTGGATTACAGGAGCTCTCTCATCTTTTGCTCTCATATTACAGGAGCACTGGTAACCAAGTGAGGGATTGTTCTGAGTGGAATTGAAAGCTACTGGATATTTGAGAAATCAGGAATAGGAATTTTAGCCCTTATCTCACTGTAATGAATCTTGAAAGTAAAAGTTGCAAACATACCTAGTGGAAGATTGAAATAGGTTGAGGAATATTTCTTTTATGCCAGCAAATATCTCTCCTGGGAACCTGAATACTGAGAGCCATCACCACTTGCCCATGCCATTTTTTGTTTCTTGACATCATCTGGCTAAGTTGCTGAGGCATTACCTCATTGAATAAAACTGGCCTTTCCCAGGAGTAAAACCTTCCTCTACCTCACTATATCTGAGATGATAGGCATAATGACTTCTCTGAGTGAGTCCCATTCTGGCTAATATCAGTATACCATCTCTGGTCTTACCTATGTATACAATGAACACTATTGTGGACACTTGGACAGATGTGGATACTTCATCTTTCCAAAATCCATAATAGTAGTTTGGTGCTGCCATGCAGACAGGTTCTTCACCAATTTCTGAAAACCAAAAACAATTGAAATACATGCCAATTTCCAAAGCACTGAGGACCTCAATCTACCACTCATCATCCACCATTTCCACACCTTTTCACAAGAGACTGAGTTCTTATGGGTGATATAGGAGGTCCAGGATTTCTGACATGTTTTGAACAGTGCATGGAAAGCACATACCTAAGTTGTTCAGATTGTTCTCTGATATGTCATTGACTGCTATCTTTTGACAAGAGAGAAAACCTCCTAGGACAATTGAATCAGGTGCAATCCATACATACAAGGGACTTTGTAAAATACATCCAAGGACAATTTCTCATCATTATAGAGGACTTCTTTAGACTTTTTATGGAAGCATTCCAGACATACCTGAGGTCAGGGAAACTTTGGCCCAAGGGATACTGAAAAAGTTTCCAAAAACTTTGAGCCCAATATGTGAGAACCCCTCTCACAAAAGACCTTCAACATTTCTAGATTCTGTAGTCAAGAAGTGGTGATGACTCATGGCATCAGTGATCCCAGGAACAATATGCATTGGCAGAATAAAAAAATAGTGAAATTTAATTTTATACTCCCTGTGGTTGTATTTACAACAAATCTTTTCAAGAATCACTGCACTGAGCTTAGGTCTACAAAGTTACATCCACTGAACTGCCCATCATTCAAAATCCTTCTACTGTAGTTTTCATCATTCTCAAAGAAATGCCTAAGGTTTTTAACAGCAAACCTGTGAAATGAGAGTAATAAAAGTCCAAAGGACTGGCATCCAGTAACTTGGGATTGAAGGGTAAGGAGATACCAGGCTCAGGTAGGAGATTTCAGTTTGTTTCTCACCCCAGGGTGTGTTTCTGGGCCTGGGGCATCATGGGTTCATATGAGTGCCTCCTGTGACATCCTGGCTGCTCTGCAGATATCTCTTGATATCACATAAAGGCAAAATGCAGCACGATGATGCCACCATTCCCATGGTCACCAGAAAAGCTTCCCCTCCTAACTGCTTGAGACAATGATTCAAGTAAAGTGCCAGCTCAGCAGTGATGTTAACAGGGAAAAGGAAGGGAAAGAGTCCAAGAGTCTACTGCTTTCAACAAATGTGATCCTAACTTCTTCACCCAGTTGATGAAAAGCATGGGTGTGTTGTTGACTCAACCCTGCAGGCCTATGGGCGATCCAGATATGTCCAGGGCTATTAATCAAGCTGAAGACTGACAACCTGCACCAATTTGCAATTCCATTAGATGGCGCTGAACACGTTTGGCCTCACCAGGCATTTTTGCCACGTGGCCACCTTCTCCTGCTGCAGGAAATTGACCACCAAGATAAGTTGACCTGGGAGGGTTGAATGGGTTCAGGAGGTCACGAGTATCACTCAGCCTAGCACTGACCCCAGTGGCTTTGCCATCCATGTCTGTTCCTCCCAGTCTGGGATCCCTTGGAATTTTGCCAGGTGACATAACTGATGTAGGGCCATACTAGGAAAATGGAATGATGGCTGTTGACAGCTGAGGGCAGTGGAGCAGTCAGTGTAACTCGATGGATTCAGTGGTGACTGAATTGGGAAACATCCACAAAATCTTGTGGGGTTCCCTTCATTTTCCTTGAACATCCAAACACAGGAGAGCTAGACATTTGAAATTTGACCTGTAAGTGGAGGGTGGTGGTCCACACAATGTCTTGTGAGGAGAAGAGGGAGTGCATCACTGAGCACATGTGATGGAAACCAGAAAAGAGCTAGAAAATGAGGAGAGATGTCCTGTGCACTTGCCACCTGCCAGTTCCCAATTGCTTTGATGCTGGCCCACAACTAGCTTGCACTCTGAATTCTCTTGATGGAAGTTTATAGGGGGCCCTTGAATTCACCTTTTTAGGGCAGAAATATTTGGCCAATGTGTCTTGATAGAAGTGTTCATAATCTTGCACTCACTACTACCAGTCTGACACAGGTCCCTCTGTGATGATGCCAAGGGTCCTTTAAGCAGCTCCTGGAGAATGTAGACTATAGCCCAGTACCCCAGAATCTGGCAAAAATATGCTCCTATAATGTGATATCATGGATTTTAAAAGGGAATGATAGTGACTTGATGAGCACAATTTTTCCAAGCACATTATCTTCTAACACATCATGATGAAAGAGAGGATTGTTACAAACATTAAAAGGTGAATATATTAAAAGAGATGAGGTAAGAGTAGTGTGTGATGAACTAAACACATGATGGTTGGAGATGAAAACCAACTAGAGTGAACAGATTCTTAAAAATTTTCATTGTTAATTATCTCCCCCAAAATACAAGGACATTTCCTCAGTTTCAAAACAGTTTAGGAATACATCAGGAAGAAATTTCAAGATCATTCAGTAAGCAAAGGTAATTACTGACAATAACTCAACTTGCAAAGTATACAAATGATCTTGCAGATTCTTAGACCTATCTTGTGGCTTGCAAAGGACAGCTGTTTACATTTATGCTGATTTGGCTTTTCTGCCATAAGATGTCTGAGGAAAGGCTTTCTTTACTCTACAAAACTTACACACAACCACCTAAACTTGAGCAAGGAGATATATGGAAGTTCAGTACTGAATGGTTGTTCTTAAAATGAAAAGCACACCTCAACATCAGGGATGTAAAGAAAAAAATATCTCTGCTCAAATACAAAAATAAAAATCCAAAATGGGCAAATCCTTAATTTCAAAAGTAGAAAATTTTAAAGAGTAACTGAAGATGTGAAAGACGTTAACTACCAGGAAAAGTGGAATGTAAAACATTTCAAAATACAAAATTCATTTTTATTGGAATTTTATTATATCCACCACAAACATGCCACATACTCATTCTCTCTGATTTTATTCTTTACATGAGTTATTTACAAAAGGTGTATTTCTTTTAAATCATTCCTTACTCTGCAAAGCACAATCAACATTCCAGAACCATGACGAAGATGAGAACACCACAACCTTCACCCAAATCTACACAGCATGGCTCCTAAAAATCCAAGAGGTCAATAAAATTCTGTAATGTAGTTTCATTTTTATTGAGTCTGGATCTTCAGCAATACAAGCAAAACCAGTTTTTAAACCCACTATGCCACCTGTTTGATGTCAGCATAAATTAAGTAATGTATTCAGCACCAATTTTCTCAATTTTTAAAGGAATAATTTCTTCCCAATGCACAGAAAAACAGACTTATAAAATGCAGTGCCAAAAAAAAAACTCTTTTTGTCATCACCTCCAAATATCAGAGGTGATATTTAGGTTGACCTGGATCTGGTCCAGGTAACAAGTGCAATTCATTTTGAGAGAACCTGGGAGTGTTCCCCAGATCTACTGCTTCCCAAACACTATTGCAGTTGACATTTGGAATCATACCATTTAATAGAAGTGAGCACCTTCAATCTTTATGAACTTGCTAATTAAATCCCCTCTTCAGCATTTTCCTGAGTATCATATAACCTATCAGCTTGTGATAGTTGTCTCATCATGAGTAATGCCTACTCTAAGGCAAACCCGGTCATGGAGAGAGCACTGCTGATTTATAACTCAGTGCCATGCTGAAAACTAATTGAAATTAACTTCCACATAAAAGTGATACTTTTCTCACTGTGTTCTATTTACCTGATTCAGCAGGGGAGAAAATGTTGAGGAATTGAAGGGCTTAAATTTTCTGAAGATGTTGACTATTGTAGGTGATCAGACACACTTCTGATATGACTCTGTTTGACTGGAAAACAAACCCAAGGCAAAGTCAAGCACATTCAAAAGAATTTTTAATTTCATATTAAAAATAATCCTCTCAGAATACTTAGTTGCATGGAAAGTTCCACTGTCATCATTCATTGGAATCAGAGTAATATTCATTCCTCTCTATTTAAGTAGAAAAATGGCTTCAGCAGGATCTTTTACCCTGCACAGAACAGGATTGCCCACAAGCCTCTAGGGTTGTGGCCCCAACACATGCTGACTCCTCTGCTCATGGATAGAGATGTGAGGATCATATTTATTGAAAGCACTAGATTGTCTGTCCTGTCTTCCTCCTCTTCCCACTTACAATACTGCTGAGCCAGGACATGACTTGCAACATTGACCCCAGTGTCCAGGAGGGAAAACTTCTCTGGTTGACATGGGAATTATGTTGGCAATGTTATGACTCTTCATTTCTGATATGTCAGAAAGTGTCTGTAGAGCAGCCAGGATGTCTCAGCAGGCAGTCATTTGGACCCATTTGGACCCAGTTCAGAAACACCCCCAAGGGTGAGAAACAAAATGCACTCTCTTACCTGAGCCTGAAATCTCCTTGTTCTTCAATCCCTAGTTGCTGGATGCCAGCCCTTTTGACTTTGAACATCTTAGCTGTCTCTTCTTTTATTTCCATTTCACAGGATCACTGTTACAACATAAGCATATTTTGAGAAAAATAGAAACCAGGGTAGTAAGATTTTGAATGATGGACAGTTCAATGGAAGTAACATTCTAGACCTAAGCTCTGTGCAATGATTCTTGAGAATATTTGCTTCAAACAAACAACAGGGAGAATAAAAATTATGTGTTGCATTTTTTTATGCCACCATCATATATTTTACCTGGGATTACTGATGCAGTAAGCCATCCCTGCTTCCCTTTCCATTTTTACATTTACAGACATCATCTGACTAAATTGAGTAGGCCTTCCTTATTTAGAAAAACTACTTTGCCCTAGAGTACCTACTTCCTCAGTCTTCCCCTTACCTTAAATAATTGGGACATTTCACTACCTACACTGGGCTGTTTTGCTCAGATATCAACTGGTTAGAAATTTTGAAAGAAAAATTCCAGGAGGAGGAGGCAGTGAGGGACAAGTAGGAATTGATTGTGGTTCAAAAGTCTTGGGGTTCAGGATTGCATAAACCCAAAATTCTCCTCAAATAATAACATCCTTAGCAAATAAGTTTTCAAACATATGTTGTCCTCTGATTTGCCACAGGCCACCACAGACCATTGGGAAAATTGTCTGCCCAGTGTTCAGCTACAACCATATTCCTCCTTAAATAGGTGGTGTTGATTCTTTCCCCATGAAACCAACCCTTGATGACAGTGGGAATTTCCATGCAAATAAGTATTCTGAGAGGATTATTTTAATGTGAATTTAAAAATTCATTAGAATATATTTGGTTTTACCTTGGCTTGGTTTACCAGCCAAGAATTTCACAGATCAGACCAGAAGAGAATCCAGTCACCTACCATAGTCAGGATCTTCAGGTAATGCCAATCCACCAATTCTTCAACATTTTCTCCTCTTTCAAATTAAGTGAATAAAATATGTTTTGAAAATTACCACTTTTAAGTGAAAGTTGATTCCAGTGAGTTTTCAGCACGGCAATGTTGTAGGAATCAGCAGTGCTCCCACAGTGATGAGGTTTGCCTTAGAGTAGGCATTACTCAACATGAGACAACTATCAGAAGAAGATAGGTTATATGATACTCACAAAAATGCTGGAGTGTGGATTTAATTAGCAGTTAATGAAAAAATGGTGTTCACCTGTATTTAATGGCATGATTCAAAATTTTAACCGCAGTAGTGTTTGGAAAGATGAAGATTTCTGGGGAATACTCCCAGGTTCTCTCAAAATGAATTGCACTTTTATCCCTGGGCTTGTTCCATGTCAAGGCAAATGTTAGTTGGGAAACCTAAAGGTGATGACAAAGAGAGCTGCTTTTGGTACTGAATTTACTCAGTCTGATGGACTGTGCATTGGGAAGATAATATACCTTTAAGAAATTGAGTGATTTGGTTCTGAATACATATCTTAGTTTCAGCTGATGTCACTCAGGATGCACAGTGGGTTTTTAAAAACTGGTCTTTATTATTGGAGATAAAGCCTCAATTTGAATGAAACATTTATACACAGTTTTGTTGATTTGATGGATGTTTGGAAGGCATATCATGTAGAATTGGATGAAGCATGTTGTGTTCTCACATTTCCATTGTTCTCGGAATTTCTTGATTGTAGCTTGCAAGGTAAGGAATGATATGAGAACACATTTTTGAAACAACTCACATTTAAAGAATGAAACCAGAGGGCTGGGGATATAACTCAGTTGGCAGAGTGCTTGCCTCTCAAGAATAAGGCCCTGGGTTCCATCCCCAGCACTGCAAAAAAAAAAAAAAAAAAAAAGAAAAAAAAAAGAATGAAATCAGAGACAATGGGTATGTGATATGTTTGTAGTGGATGGATATAAGAACATAACAATAAAAAGAGGATTTTGTGTTTTGAAAATGCATTAGATTCTGTTGTTCATGGTAGGCAAATTCCATCACATCTTTAGTTATTTTTAAATATTGTCTGCTTTCGAAAATCAGGTTTTGACCATCTGGGGGTTACATTTTTGTATTTTACATCTCTGACATTGTGTGGTTGTTGTGTGATATTTAAAGAGGTTTGTGTGCACGTGGTGTGTGCTATGTGTTTTGTCTCTCAATTCCAGGTATTGCACAGTCAGGCCCTCATGATCACCCAGTGCTGGTGCCACCCTGTCCTCTGCCATGGGCAGTTTTCATGATGACATGATCCCTATATGCACAGGACAGCTGGAGGCAGACAAAGAAGCCCTCAGTCTGACATGTAAAAAAAAGCCCAAGCCTCCTCCACAGAATTCCAGGGTCCAGATGGCAGTGGGCTGGTGGGACTAGTTTCCAGCAGGAGCCTGCCCACCTGTGCCTAGGGAAGGACAGGCTGGAAACTTGCTGCCTTCAATATTTCAGCACCAGGTAAACTGCCCATGACTGTGCTCATGCTATGCTCAGGGACCGCAGAAGCCAGCTTACATGGCACTGGGAAGGCAACAAGGATGAGGATCATATCATGCACTCAATGGTCATATTTGCATTGTGTGGATTCTGAGGCTGCAGTCTTTAATGCCAAGGCACAGGTGAGAAGGCTGCACTAGGAATCCAGGTTGCTTGCTGCTGGATAGTGGCTCTGACGGAGTCCCTGCACACACAAGAAGATGCTCTCCACATCCTCCCTCTCTTCATCCACTCCTGTATCCTCTGAGCTAAAACAGAGGGCAGTCCTGGTCAAAGTGTCACGAAGGCATCACTGTGTCCTATGCATTCTGGGGACTTCCTCCACAGTGTCTGGGGTAACACCTGCTGAAGAGAATGTTACTGAACTGGACAGGGCTACAGGGTTTCTTCTCTGGTCTGTTGGGTCAGGGTGCTCTCTAATGAAAAAACTGCATTCTTTGTCAATGTTTATTCTTGGTGTCCCATGGGTAACCCTAGAACATCTACATGTTAGGATAATCATGGGGTTTGAAGAAGACATGGGGTCATGACTCCCTGACAGACACTCCAACAGCCACCCACCTGCTCTGCATCCTTCCCTGTTCCCTTTGCTGCTACCTCCAAGACCTACAGTATTTTAGTGACCTTGAAAGAGAGGGTGCCCTGATGGAGGGTGAGGCCCTGCCTGCCCAGGGGAGAGACTGAGCCCTCATCCAGGTGACAGGGTGGGCAATGACCCAGAGATCAGGGTGTCTGCCCAGGGGCAGCTGGGAATGGCAAAAGCAGAAGGAATGTGTCGGGGTACCCAGGACTCCCAGCCTTGGGCACGGTCAAGATGGCGCCTGGCGCTGAGCCGAAAGCGGTTGGCTATACAGTATTAGCTAGTTAACAATGTGATTAGTGCATGCCTCTCTCGTGTGCCTATTCTATACCTACAGCTGTTCGCCGTTTACCTCGTGTACTCTCCCTTGATTGGTTGAAGTGTATATAAGCTTGGTAACTTCCTGGGAGGGGGAGTAGAAGCGAGGAAGAAGAGTGCGAGCGAGGGCAAGAGCCGAGTGGGAGAAGCGGAGTGGCCGAAGCAGGCGTGAGCCGAGCGGGAGAAGCGGAGCGGCTGAAGCAGGCGTGAGCCAAGCAGGAGAAGCGGAGCGATCGGAGCAGGCAAGAGTTAAGCAGAGGGAAAGAGAGCGAGAGAAAGAAAAGAGAGAAGGGGATAGAAAAGAGGGAAAGAAAGGAAGACTGTGCACAATAAACTTCCAAAGCTTCAGACGTTTGTCGTGTCTCTCTCTGCGGGCAGAGGGAACGCGATAACTGGTGCCGAAACCCGGGAAGATGAAAATTTTATAAAGAAAACAAGGTAAGATATCTAAAAAAATTTTTTTAATAAGTTAAACCGGTTATAAAAAGGTCAAAAGTAAACAGGTAAAGGAGAGGTAGCCTCGACGTTCGCGGTATAGCGACTATCGGGACACGCGGAATGCGGTCCGGTTAAAGGAAAATAAGGACACGCGGAAGGTGGTCCAATTAAGGTAAAAGTAGGGACACAGGGAATGCGGTCCAATTAAGGTACAGCTAGCACGTGAAAAGCGGCTACAAACTCTAATACATATTTGACAGATAGTTTTCCTTTTAGTAATCTCGTTGCTCCTGGCAGCTTGGCCACTGTTTGTTATCGTAACTGCCATAACTGAAGCTATTCAAATTAGTAACAATGGGGTCTGAAACGTCTAAATTCAGGATGCAACAGCCCCTCAGGGAGCTATTAAAAAACCATGGGACACCGTTAAAGGCAAAAACAGCTAGAGCATTTCTCGATACTGTAGAAAAGGTTTCCCCTTGGTTTTTGGATGAGGGCTTTTTAAACACCCTACAGTGGGAACAGCTGGGGGAGGACCTTCATGTAGCGGATAGGCAAAGCCCTTTACCAGTAGGCACTATGGCTATTTGGTCTCTCATTAAATCCTGTCTATGAGGCAAAAACAAAAAACCTTCACTCGCCGAGCCTCTAGCTGAAGGAAGACAGGTCTTGGAAGAAATAAAAGAGGAACGCTCATATCGTTCTCAAAATTCAGAAAGAGGAACTAACTCAGATGAGGAATTATCAGAAGGGGAACTATCAGGAGAAGAATTAGAAAAAAGAGTACAAAAATTAAGACTAGATAAAGAGCCCCCTCTAGTGCCTGTGTTGCCTAGTGCACCTCCCCTAAATAGGGAACCTCCTTCTCATGAAGCGTCCGGTTTCGGATCACGCTTAGAATGGAGTCATCTTGGATCTGTAGCATATCCTGTTTTTGAGGATGCTCAAAATCAAAGATTCCACCAACCCTTAGACTTTAAAATAGTAAAACAATTAAAAGAAGCAGTTAGTACATATGGTCCTCAATCAGCCTTTACTATAGCCTTAGTAGACACCTTGACGTCATTAAACTTAGTGCCCCAGGACTGGACTAATCTTGCTAGAGCCGCTCTGTCTGGGGGACAATACCTTATGTGGAAGACATCATGGCAAGAAATTTCTGCGGATACCGCCCGCCGAAATGTGGCAGCGGGAAATCCCCAAGTTGATAGAGACATGCTTATGGGCGTGGGACCTTATGAGACTCTTCAAGCGCAGCTTAATTATCATCCAGCAGTCTATGCACAAATTGCTGTAGCTGCAACCAAGGCCTGGAAAACATTACAAGGAGCAGGAGACTTACAAGGCCAGTTGTCAAAAGTAACTCAAGGGAGTAGTGAGCCCTATGCAGACTTTGTGGACAGGCTGATTCAAACAGCATCACGCATCTTCGGAGATGCGGATCAAGCCATGCCCTTAGTAAAACAATTGGCTTACGAACAAGCTAACAAATGGTGTAAGGAGGCTATAAGACCATGGAAAAATAAAGATTTATCCACCTATTTAAAAGTGTGTAGAGATGTAAATGATACTTCAGCACAAAGCAGTGCCTTTGTAGCAGCCATAGATAGACAAACCACTTTGTTGTCTGCCGCACTTGCACAAGCCCAGGGGAGATCCCCTCAAAGAACTAATAAAGAGTCTCTAGGATCATGTTTTGTGTGTGGACAGATGGGACATCTAAAAGCCACTTGTCCAAACAAAAGGCTATTCCTTGCCCAAGGTAGGAACATCCATACAGGGAATAGTTTGGGAACCGGACCTGGGCTATGTCCAAGATGCAAAAAGGGAAATCATTGGAGCAGTGCCTGTCAGTCTATTAGAGATAGGGAGGGTAATTTTCTAGGTCTAAATCCTAAACTCCAAAAAAATGGGAGACAGGGCCCTCCCCGGGGCCCGCAACAAATATACGGGGCAATTCAACAAGTTCCCCGACAGTGGTATCCTCCCACAGAGAAGGGGAGCGTAGAGCCACCTCAGGGAGTGCAGGATTGGACATCTGTGCCACCTCCAGACTCATATTAACCCCAGATATGGGGGTACAGATGATTGATACTGACTGGCATGAAAAAATCCCACAAAACAGTGTAGGACTATTGTTAGGCAGAAGTTCTTCAACATTAAAAGGACTTATAGTACACCCAGGAGTTATTGATCCTGATTTTACTGGACAAATAAAAGCTTTAGTCTCTTTACCAAAAGGAATTACGGTCATCTCTCCAGGGATCGTATTGCACAAATGCTTGTGCTACCCAGTCAACATTCTTTATGGCCCAGTAAAAATACAAATAGAGGACAAGGAGGTTTTGGATCAACAGGAACTACTTTAATAAATCTTACTATGGATATGGGACAGAGGCCCCTCCTAAAATTAAAAGTGGGAAATATGGAATTTACAGGTCTATTAGATACAGGAGCAGACAAAAGTATTATCAGTGCAGTGGTCTGGCCAAAACACTGGCCATTGATCACAGCAGCTCAGAGCTTGAGGGGCTTAGGAGTAGCGGAAAGCCCCAATCAAAGTGCTTCCTCACTATCATGGAAGGATACAGAGGGACATACAGGATATTCCAGCCATATGTTTGTAATGTTCCTATTAGTTTATGGGGACGAGATGTCCTGCAGCAAATGGATATGAAACTCACCACTGATCAGATCTACCAAGGGACTCCTGTAAAAAATATGAAACATGAACTATAATGATAAAAAAGGATTAAGAGGACATAGTCAAGGATTTGCCCAACCACTGTCCTTACTCCCACCAAAGAACGATTCTCATGGGCTGGGTTTTTCCTAGGGGCCACTGATAAACCATCAATCCCTATAGTATGGAAAGATGATAAGCCTCGTTGGATTCTGCAGTGGCCCCTAACAAAAGAGAAACTAGAGGCAGCTCATAAGTTGGTACAAGAGCAGGTACAAGCAGGTCATTTACAACATTCTACTTCTCCTTGGAATACTCCAATATTCTTAATAAAGAAAAAATCAGGAAAATGGAGGTTATTACATGATTTAAGAGCCATAAATGAACAAATGTACCCTATGGGACCTATCCAATGTGGACTCCCTCTTGTCACTGCGCTACCAAAAAATTGGCCTACTATTATTTTGGATTTAAAAGATTGTTTTTTCTCTATACCCCTATACAAAGATGATTGTTGGAGATTTGCCTTTACTTTGCCCTCTCTTAATCACACTCAACCTGATCAGAGATTTGAATGGACCGTGTTGCCTCAAGGTATGGCCAACAGTCCTACTATATGTCAAATATACATAGATAAAGCGTTAACAACTACTAGACAAAAGTTTAAGAGATTATTGATTTATCATTATATGGATGACATACTTATTTGCCATCCAGAAAAAGAAGTATTGTTAGAAGCATTACAATTTATAACTCAAGCATTAGAAAAAAGAGGATTAGTGATAGCCCCTGAAAAATTACAATTGGAAGAGATCCAAGAATATCTGGGTACAAAACTCACTGCTACTACAGTCAGACCATTAAGGTTGACCATTAGGACAGATCAATTGAATACCTTGAATGATTTTCAGAAACTCTTAGGTGATATTAACTGGATCAGATCCTATTTAAAATTATCCACGGGGGAATTAAAACCTTTATTCGATATATTAAAAGGTGATCCTGACTTGAATTCTTCTAGGAAACTTACTCCCGAAGCACGGATATCCTTACAGCTAGTAGAGAATAGACTTCAGCAGTGTTACGTTGATCGTTGTGATCCTACTCAACCATTAAATTTAATCATAATCTCAGAGAAACATGCCCCTTTTGGCATAGTTTGGCAAGGAGGACCTCTACAAAGTATAAATCTTCCTAGCTCTCCAGCTAAAACATTACAATCATATCCCCAAGCTATTGCTCAGGTAATATTCAAGGGAATAGAATCTTGCATTACTGCTTTTGGAATCCATCCGTCTATTATTATAACTCCTTATTCCACTCAGCAAATTAAATGGCTAATTAATAATGATGATGATTGGTCAGTATTATATTGTTCCACCTCAGCTCAGTTCGATAACCATTATCCCCAACATCCCTGGATTCAATTCTGTAAAAATACTCCCATAATTTTCCCAAAAGTAACTAGTGCCCAGCCTCTTAAAAACTGTGTAACCATTTTTACTGATGGCTCCAAAAATGGAGTGGGCGCAGTACTTATCAGTAAACAACTTCACACCATAATAGTTCCACCGAACTCTGCACAAGTTACTGAACTCGCAGCGGTAATATTAGCCTTTAAATTAGCAGATAATCAGCCATTCAACCTCCTATCTGATAGCTTATATGATGTCAACGCTTTACATGTTCTTGAAACAGTACCCCCTATTTCTTCCACGTCCACTGTAGCTTTTTATTTTATCACGTTACAAAACCTTATTCTACAGCGTATACATCCATTCTATGTAGGACATATTAGAGCTCATTCTAATTTACCAGGACCTTTGGCCAATGCTAATGACTTGGTAGATATGGCCACCAAATCAATTTTTGTTTTTTCTATAGAGGAACAAGCAAAACTCTTTCATGAAAAATTCCATGTAAATTCCACTACCTTGAGTAGAAAATTTCCTATCTCTAAATGTATGGCTCGACAAATAGTAAAAAATTGTCAACATTGTGCTCCTTTAATCCCAGTACAATCCTTTGGAGTTAACCCCAGGGGACTGCTACCTAATCATATTTGGCAAATGGATGTAACCCATATTCCTGAATTTGGTACTGTCAAGTATGTACATGTGTCAGTAGACACTGCTTCAGGGGTCATTATGGCTTCCGCTCATTCTGGAGAAAAGGTAAAAGATGTCATTAAACACTGCCTACAAGCATTTGCTGGCTGGGGCATACCTAAAGTTATTAAAACAGATAATGGCCCTGCTTATACTTCCAAAAGCTTTCAGTTGTTTCTACAAACATTCAACATCCAATCAGTCACTGGCATCCCCTATAATCCTCAGGGACAAGGCATTGTAGAAAGAACACATCTTACCTTAAAAAATTGTTTAAATAAACAAAAAGGGGGAATAGGAGCCTCCTATAAGTCTCCTAAAGATAAACTTAATTTAGTTCTCTTTATTCTAAATTTTTTAACCTTGGATAGGGACGGCCACTCTGCAGCTGATCGGCATTATAATCCCCATGATACTCCTCAAGTATGGGTAAAATGGAAAGACATCCTGACAGGTTGTTGGAAAGGACCGGACCCAGTCCTTCGTTGGGTCCGAGGGTCTGTTTGTATCTTCCCACAGGATCAACAGACTCCAGTCTGGATTCCAGAAAGGCTGATCAGAGTTGTACAACATGCAAGTGATGCTGCTCCTCCTTGCAGTGATGAGCCTGAGCCTTCCCTCAATAACAAAAACTCAGACGGAAAGGCAAACCCGGGACCTATGGGCTATTGTTAGAGCCTGGCCATATCTTTTACTTCTAACTAACATATATTTTTTTCTTTTCTTTCCCCCCATTTCCCACCATTTCTTCTACAGGTCTGTTAATTCTACCGATAATTTTTCAAATCATACTGTTCTTGATCACCCAACTCGTGAAAAACCCTTTCGATAACTGGCTATTTTTCATTTCTAGACAAAGATATACCGATCTACAGCCTTTCTTTGCCTTAACAGGAGGAACCTTTGCACTTTGCCGATGAAATTATGCTGCAGATCAGACCCAGAGTAGGACAACTCGTTCTGCTGACCTTAACTGTACCAGAAATATTGCCTTTCCTCCCATGTCAGCTTGTGTATTTTCTCCTTTTATGTTTCTGCTAACTGGTACTTCTAATAACACAACTTTTAACTGCTCACTAACCGTGTGCTATTTCTCACAATGCTGGAATGGTTCTTTTGCCACCTGTGCAATTCTGATGCGCATTCCTACCTTTCTACCAGTCCCAGTTTCTGTTACAGATACAGAATTGCCAGTGCTATTATCAAGAAACAGAAAAGACTTTGGCATCACAGTAGTTGTGATCATTGCCATTGCAGCTTCTGCAGCAGTAGCATTGACACAACCATATAGTAACAACAACCTGGCCGAAAATACAGCTGCAGCCTTACAGACTATAGAGACTCTAAACCAGCATCTAACAACAGGCTTACCTCTTGTAAATCAAAGAATGAACTTACTACAAGAACAAGTGGATATCTTGCAAGAACTTTTGGGACTGGGATGCGTTTATTCCTTAAGAACTGTTTGTGTTACCCCTATTGTATATGATAATTCCAGCACCACGGCTGGGTTATCTAGAAAATTGTCAGCCTATTTTATCAATTTGATGGTCTTATTTCAAAACCGAGAGCTGAAATTGTCAAAGCTAATTCTACTAGGGTGCATATTGTTTCTGTATCTAATATGGCTAAATAGTTTTTTCTATTTGTGGCTTTGTCAAACAATGGGCAGGCTTAGGAGCTATGATAGTGCTCCTCTGCCTTGGCTCCCTTCTCTTCATTTGTTTTGGCATGCACCTACAAGACAGCCAACAGAGGGATCGGATTATCTTTCATCAGGCCATGACCGCCCTAAAGGCTGGCAGCTCCCCACAAGTATGGCTCTCGATGCTGGACCGGTAGTCAGAGACGGGTAATGAAGGAGGTGGCTATGTACCAACCTAAGACAGGAGCTGCAGCATGCTCTGCAGACTCTGATGACGGGTAAGGACATATGCTGACCACTCAACCTAAGACAGACACGGTCCCGAGCCTTAAATTTATAATAAAGAAGGGGGAACTGTCGGGGTACCCGGGACTCCCAGCCTTGGGCACGGTTAGGATGGCGCCTGGCGCTGAGCCAAAAGCGGTTGGCTATACAGTATTAGCTAGTTAACAATGTGATTAGTGCATGCCTCTCTCGTGTGCCTATTCTATACCTACAGCTGTTCGCCGTTTACCTCGTTTACTCTCCCTTGATTGGTTGAAGTGTATATAAGCTTGGTAACTTCCTGGGAGGGGGAGTAGAAGCGAGGAAGAAGAGTGAGAGCGAGGGCGAGAGCCGAGTGGGAGAAGCGGAGTGGCCGAAGCAGGCGTGAGCCGAGCGGGAGAAGCGGAGCGATCGGAGCAGGCTAGAGTTAAGCAGAGGGAAAGAGAGCGAGAGAAAGAAAAGAGAGAAGGGGATAGAAAAGAGGGAAAGAAAGGAAGACTGTGCACAATAAACTTCCAAAGCTTCAGACGTTTGTCGTGTCTCTCTCTGCGGGCAGAGGGAACGCGATAGGAATGTCAGAGACCTGGCCACAACCCAGAGGCCTCTGTCCTACCCCTTAGATTCACTCCTCCCTGAAGTTGTGGCCTCATGTTTGGCCCTATGATGAAGCCAGGGTACGAGATAGATGGCCCTGTACCATCCTTTTAAACAGGGTACTGGTCAGACTGTGTGTCAGGAAAACTTATTTATTGTCTCATTATGGGTGTGTGAAGTGAAGTGAAGCCCAGGAGGTCTTCCTGAAGGCCAGAGTGCCCACAGGCCACCTCTTCAAGTCCAATCCCTGAAGGGTGCTAGTGGAAAGAGGAGTGACATAGGGGATGGGACCTGGTGGGGTTCAGGGCACTGAGGTGTGTTCTTGAAGCGGGCTGTGGGACTTCAGTCTCATCCTGCTTTTCTCTTGCATTGCAGACAAGAGGTGGGGAGTATGCACTGCCACACACTCATCCATGATGGGCTGCCTCACTGCAGACCCCAAGCAGACCTGGACTGAGGCCTCTCAAACTCAAAGCCAAAGCAAACCCATTCTCCTGCAGGCCTCTGGCATTTTGTTACAACCTGGGAAGTGGGTTCTTACCTCCACAGCAACCTCCCTGTGTCCAGCTGTCTCTTGTGTTCTTACCTCCACAGCAACCTCCCTGTGTCTTGCTGTCTCAGATACACAGTCAGGAGGCAGGAAAGGAGCTTGGGGACTCTTGAAGATGGGCCATGCCCAATCTGTCCATAAATAGGAGAGAGGATGAACCTCTGTGACACACTTATTATTAGCAGATAATTCAGCATCACAGAGCAGTGTGTGGACAGGCACTAAACAGAGATGCACAGCACTGAGCACACCCTAGTTCAGGTGTGCCCCCTCCTGATTCTACTCATGGAAGTTTCCAGAATGGGGAAGACATAGGCTTGTGCTAGATCATGACAAGGTTTTACCAAGCAGGGGCATCACTGGGAAATCAGGAGAGTGTGGCAGGGTGTATCATGATGAAGGTCCAGGGTGCCCTTTAATAGAGGGTTTTTCACTGTTTCCCATTCCTGACAGTTTTTTCTCAGTGGTGAATAAGTAGAAACCATGGTAGCAACATAGCATTGACAGAAATGTCCAGAGATGAGAGAAGCAGGGGTAGGGCTATTGAGGACCTGGAAGCTTGGACAGAGAAATTGGAGTTAGGGTTCTTTCTTGTGAGAGGCAGGAATCCCCTCTGGAGTAGTGCCTATAGCAGAGTTTGGCAGTTGCATGGTGAGAGGTGTCCTGCAATGGAGCCAGGAGTGTGGAGGCAGGGCAGAGATCAAGTGACTGGCACTTTGTTTAGGGAAGTTGTATGGATATATGGAAAGGAGGGAGCTTATGTATGTTAGGATCAGTTCACCTTCGGCAGATTATGGGGCTGGAGCACCAGAGGACTACTTTTAAAATTCGGTCCACTGGTAAGTGAGTGGGATCAGTGAGCAGCAGGCTTGCAACAGGAGAAAGTCACAGATGTTTTGTAGAGTTGATAGGGCCACATGAAGAAGCAGAGGATCACAGGACCACTTGAGAGGACCTAGCAGACAAGGGGCAGATGGAAAGGCCAAATGGGTAGGGGAGAGGACAGGGACTCAAGGGGTGGTAAAACCTGTTCAACAGGGAGCCTGAAAAGAGAGGGAGGGAGAGGTGGTGAGGAGGGAGGAGACAGGAGTGTTAAGAGATGGAGAACCTTCACAGGCATCTCTGTGCATCCTGGAACAGAGGAGATGCCCCAAGGCTTGAACCACAGTATGTGCTGCTTACCTCTGGGATATCCTCCAGGAGTTGGGATCAGAGTGTTGAGTGTGTGCAGTGGTTCTGGGTTGGCCTGAGGACTCTGCTGGTCTGGAAAGAGCTGTGCTGTTGTGCATTGGGAGCTTTGGGGCCTGTGGTATCTGGGTTGATTTTTGAGCCTCATGCCTCATCTCCAGAGAGAGGGTGCATCCCCAGCCACATGGACAGCCCCACTGCTTGATGCCCCTTCAGCAGACTCTGGTGTGTTGTTTCTTATGGCACTACCTGGATCCAGAGTCCTCTGGGCCTGTGCTCAGCAGTGGCAAGGGAAGAATGGCAAGGAACCAGAGGAAAAGGGAGGGTTCCTGGGGCATCTGACCTGAAGTCCTGCCCTGGAATTTGAGAGGCATTGCCTCCCAAGCAGATGGAATGACTCAGGGTCAGAGGTGCATGTGAAGATGTTCCATGAATCATTGGATGCTGCTCGTCATGCAGGGTTGTAGGCTGTGGTGTGGCATGGTGCAGATACCTCTCCAGGGAGATGGCTTTGCTGGTCCTGGAGCCTCAGGTGGCCTGTCCAGTGTCTGTGCTCATCACAGTGCAGTCAAACAATGTGCCACACAGGGTCACAGAAGAGCAACCAGCCTGCACTGACTTGGCAACTTTGGTCCAGGAATACACTTGCATCCCTACACAGTCTGCCACAGACCATCTCCATCAGAATTTTGGAGATGGTAATGCTGTGATTCTAGAACTGCACACTGTCCAGGGCACTCCATGGGACAGTGACACCCTATGAGAATTTGTGTTCATCAGATGTACTTCCTAAACCCTAGGAAGTAGTTGCTGTGCTCTGATGAGATCCCACTTACACATAAGTACATTGAGTCATAGGGAAGTTCAAAAACCAACTAAAGTATACATAGCAAATAAGTGGCAGATATGGGTAGAACCAGGAACCCTGGATCTGGGTTTACATCTCTGCATCATGATCAAGAAACCAGGATCTTGAGCATGCAGAACAATGGGTGGGCCCTATGCCCTGGGTGAGGAATGGTAGGCTCTGCACCAGTGTGACTGAGGGCATGGGTCTGCAGTAAAGAAAGGTGCAGGGGCACAGAGACAAAAGCAAGAGAGGCCCTGCCACACCAGAGCTGCTCTGAGAAAATCCATCAGGAAAGCGTGGAGGTGTGCTTATGGGTGGGAGAAATTTGGGGGCTAAGTTGATGTACAGAAAAAGAGGACTGAGCATCTCTTTTTGGTGTGGGCTTCCTGTCCTCAACAGCCTGAAGACACAGATGTGGGAAGGATAATCTTTGGGCAAAGACAATAGTTAACTGGTCTGTCTCTGACCCCTGGTTTATTGCTTCCATTTGCTAAGAACCTGTGATGACATCAGGGACCCTGGACCTCTTGGATGACCTCCCCTCATCAAAACCCTAACTTTCACCCATTTTCAATGTCCCCTTGTGGTGACAGGTGATGTATTCCAGGTCCCCATAATAAAAACCAGGATGTTGCTGGGCCTATTTTATGTTTTACAACTACGAGCTGCTGCTGTACTGTGCAGGTGACCTGGGGTGAAGCTAAGTCACAACACAGACAACAAGTAGAAATTATGGACTGATCACCATGACAAGTCCAACTCTTGTATGGACTCCCTTACAAGAGTGTGCTGCTCCTCCTGGCAGACCCCCAGATTGTCCCACAGTCCACAAACATGAAAAGGTGTTTGCAGTTCCCTTTCTGGGAAGGCAGTGTGCCAGGTCCTACTTCTGGGATACTGGAAGGACTCAGGGAGACAGGGTAGTGCTGGGAGCTGGTCTGGCCATCTGATTACAACTAAGCCTGCTTGCTGACCAAGGTCAAGTTTCCATTATATGGGGCTCTCCAAGGTTGATTCCAAGAGACTTTATGAGTCCATCAGCACATGTCAGACTGGATTGGGATCTAAAGCCACCATTGTTCTTATTGTAGCTGTTTTCCAGGATGGTGGTGATTATCTCCACACAAAGCATATGTGAGTCCATAACACTGAGAAAGTCTGTATTTTCAGAGACTTGAGGATTAAGTGTCTTGATTTGACAGCAGGTCTCAACCTGGGAGTGACCTGACTTGTCATGTTTCCCAGGTCCTTGGTTTGCTTTCCCATGAAATGGGGCCATTACTCCAATGGGCAATCCTGGTAGTTGGGAAGAAAGACCAAATTTCCACACTCTGCACCTAGAATATTTATTTGATGGACAGGACCATTACCTGATCAGGTCACACAGGGTTGGTGGAAACTGAATCCCTTCCAGGGACTTTTGTACCAGCACCCAAGCCAAGGATGCTCCTCACTCCTTTTTTCCCACTAGTTGTGGAGACCATGTGTTCCTGGACTAATCATCAGTCTCTCACTGGCCAGGGGAAATAGCCTGGCCAGCTATTTTGCAGAGGCTGAGTACCTGGGTTACACCACACCATACAACTCCCTCCTTCTCCTATGCAGGTGTGGTGATGCCTGGGTCAGCTTGTCCACTCTCAGGTACCATTCATTCTTTATTCCACTGTGGCTACCACCTAGCAGGTCATGTAACTGGCTCTCTTCTCAGACACTTGAAGGCCCAGACAGCACCTGCCTTGATCCCCCCAGTGGGGATTCCAGAGGCACTGCCCTGAACAGCAGGCCAGGGAGGGAGTTGTGGATTCTCCCAATCCTGCCTGGTGTTCCCTAGCTTCTCACTGGTCCACCTCAACACACCTCCACTCTTCCTCCTCTTGGAGAGAAAAGGGTGCACAGCTGCTCCACTTGCTGCAACCCTGGGTCTAGTTTGGGGTCCTGCTGACACTGAACACTTACCAGCATGTCCTTCCAAGCAATATTGGGCTCTTTTGCAAAAAGGCTCTTAACTCTACCCATGCTGGGGACCTAGTCTGGGAATATTGGAATCCCCAACTTCCTCTCCAACCCAGATTTTCCTCAACCAAGGACAGGACTCAAGTTTGCCTTTGTCCCATCATCCTAGAGGTGGAACCTCTATAAAAATTTAAATTGAGCAAGAAATAAATTGCTTGTGATAGATCCCTTGTGATGAATTCAAAATGTCATTTGAGTTTTTATGTTCACAAAAATGGAAACTTCTTGGGTTAAAGGGACTTTCCAATATTCATTGCCTGGGGAGTAATGAGTGCCCAGCTCAGTCTTCTCCCAGTATGCATTCCTCTTCTCCACAAGAGCTTGGGGATTCTCTGGTGATGAGCACCAACCAGCAGGGCACTTCAGGTGGGAGCAATTCTATCACATGTTTCCAGTGTGCCCATAGGTATTGAGAGCAGAAAGCCACCCCTAGCACACAGACTGTGAATGCCAGGTGCTTATGTTAAGGTCCTTTGCTTCAGTGATGTGGGCAAAGCTGTTTGGCAAGGAGGGGTGTGCTCACCTGTGTACTGGTGTCTGCTGAACTTACCTCCCAGGAGACAGGACTTCCTGGGCAGGTGAGAACAGATTCCCCCAGATGACTTCCCATTGTACCCAGTCAGGGTCACAGCCCCATCAAATCTAGCCCCAGCAGGGAGTCAGAAGCCATGCCCAGGCTCAGAAACAGCCTGTAATGCATAATTCCCTCTGTCCTGGATCTGAAGTGGTTCTTGGTTAGTCTTTCACCAAGTACAAGATCCCAGAAGTCTGTGACCCAGCACTGAGTTCAGATTAGGGGTCAGCAACTCATACGGACTGTTGTGGATTTATTTATCATAAGACTGTGGGCACATAGGGAGTGTCTATGACTTGTGGGCTGAGCCAGTGGCATCAAGACCTATTCTGGGATCAGCTAGGACTCTCTAGGAGACTGAGACTAACAATTGGCAGCAATTGTGGACACTATGTTTCAAGTGGTTTAGACTCAGTTGTGAATACAGGAGCCCACCAAGAAGTATCTGTCACTGATCTTGCTTTAGAACCATGGGTGAGAGGAACACAACCTCAAAAACTGTACATTGTCTACTGCTACATGTGCAGGAGTATGTGTGCTGGACAGGTGCAGGTGAATCCAAAGTAACCCTATGCCCAGCAGGTCAGGTGACTCTGACATCCTCTCCACATCCAATGAATAAAAAATACTATCAAAGAGAAGCTGAGCAAATGAGAAACAGAAACAAATTAAACATTAGAAATAAATCAAAATGGAAGAAATTAACACACATCTTTTTACAATACCATGGAAGGTAAATGGTCTCAACCATTCAATTAAAAGACACATGCTAGCAGAATGCACTAGAAAATAAGATCCAAATATATATTGTTTGCAAGAAATGCACTTTACAGGCAATGAGAGTCACAGGCTGAAAATGAAACAATGGAAATTTATAGCATATGAAGGGAACCTCAAAGAAGCAAGAGTAACTACTGTCGAATCTGACAAGCAGATTTCAAAGCAAAATTAAACAGAAGAGTCATGGAAGTTCAGTTCATACAATACAGGGAACAATTCAGGAAATAGATGTAATGATAAGAAATGTTTATGGCTCACATGGGTGAAACTAATTATCTAAAAGAGACACTGTTTGAATCAGAATCTGACAGACCCCAGTAAAATACCACTGGGTGATTTCACTACACTTCTCTCACCAATAGGTAGGTCATCCAGAATAATATAGCAAAGACTCTTTGAACCTGAAAAATATTATAAATCAAATGGATTTAACATACATCTATAGAATATTTTATTCAACAACAGCTGAAAATACTTTCTTCTCAGAAACTTATGGAACCTTGTCCAAAATAGACTATATTTTAGGTCACAAGAAATATTTAGGAAATATAAAAATATTGATAAAATATCTTGCATGTTTTCAAATCATAATGGTATGAAATTAGAATTTAACATGAGCAAATACTTTGGAACACACTTTACAGTAATAAATGGGTAATATAAGAAATTTTAAAATTCTTAGACTAAATTTAGAATACTTACAGAACATATCAGTTCCTCTGTGGTACACTGTGGGGGCAGTTCCAAAAGGAAAATTTATAGCCCTAAGTGTCTACATAAGAAACCAAAAAGTTTTATGTAAATTAGTGGATCTTACATTTCAAGGTCCTTGAAAAACAAAAAACAATCCAAAAGCAACAGAAGGAGATAAATAATTAATATCAAAACAAAATCAATCAAATTAAGAATAAAAAATTAAAGAATTGATAAAACAGAGGTGATTTTTTGAGATAGAATTGCTAATCTCTTAAACAACCTAACCAATAGAAAATGAGAGAAGACCAATATCAACAAAAGTAGAGATGGAAAAAGAGAAATCACCATAAACATCACAGAAACCAGAGGATCATTGGGGATATTTTGAAAACTTATACTCCAAAACCCTAGAAAACCTATGAGAAATAGAACCTTTTCTAAACACATAATACCTGCCAGAATTGAATCAAGAGGCAAAAGAAATCTGAGGACACCACCAATTCGCAATATGATAGAAGTAATGAGAAGTCATTCAAGAAAGAAAAATCCAGGGCCAGAAGGAGTCTCACATCAATTCTACCAGAGCTTTGAAGAACTATTCACTATGCTCCTCAAATTATTTCCTTAACTAGCAAGGGTTGGGAGACTTCCAAATTTAGCCTATTCAGCCAATGCCACACTCATACCAAAATCAAATAAGAAAACATCAAGGAAGGAAAACCATGGAACCATATCCCTAATAAAGTTAGATGCAAAATCTTAAGAACACTCTACACCATTACCAAGTTGGTTGGATCCCAAGGTTGCCAGGATGGTTTAACATTAAAAAAAATCAATAAATGCAATTCATCAAATAAATAGAATTAAGAATAAAATTCACATATTCACCTCAAAATATGCAGAGAAACACTTCAACAAATCTCAGCATCAATTTATGATAAAAACCATAAAAACCTAGGCACAAAGAAACCTCTGTACATATCATAAAAGTTATATTCAACTAATTCAAAGTCAAACTCATAGTAAATGGGAAAAAATGAAAGATTTTCTTTCAAATTCAGAACAAGACAAAAATTTTAACTCTCACCACTCTATTTAAATAGTGTTAGGAATTCTATCCAGAGCAAGTAGGCAAGAGAAGGAAAAAAAAAGGAATTAAAAATATGCATGAAAGACATTAACTTACCACTGCTTGACAAAGACTGCTGGGGCTAAGATGAGAAAGTTCAGCATAGTATCCCTTTCCAAAATCAACATACAAAAATTAACAGCTTTCTGTCTACCAATAATGAATCTGATGATAAAGAAAGTAGAAAAATGGTCACATTCACAGTTCACTCAATAAAAGAAAAAAGGAAAGAAAGAAAGAAAGAAAGAAAGAAAGAAAGAAAGAAAGAAAGAAAAGAAGGAAGGAAAAGTAAGAAAGAGGAAATAACTGGGACTGATTAAAACCAAAGACATAAAAGATCTCTAAATTTAAGGCTATAGAACATTGAGAAAAAAAAATTGAAACAGATCCAAGAAGATGGAAAGGTCTTACATGTTCAGAGACAGGCATAACTGATATTGTTAATATGGTCATATTACAAAAGCAATATATACTTTCATGTCATTTCACTTCAAATAACAATGACATTCTCCACATAACTAAAAAAAAGTCCTAAGTTTAATTTGGAAAAATAAAACAGCCTGAAAGTCAAAGAAAATACAAATGAAAAAAGTAATGCTGGAGGCACCACCATATCTGATTCAAATTATACTACAGCCCTATGTAATAAATCTACAGGGTAATGGCCTAAAAATAGGCACCCACACCAATGACCCAGAATATAAGACACACACACAAAAAAAAAAACAGACATCAACAGTCATCTGATCCTTGACACAGGTGCCAAAAACAGGAATTGGAGGAAAGTCCACCTTTCTAACCAGTGATGCTGGGAAAGTGGTTATCCACAGTAGAAAAATTAGTCCACACCTGTATCTCTCACCCTGCACCAAAATCAACTCAAAATGGATCAAATAACTCAGAATTAGACCAGAAGTTTTGCAACTCCTACAAGGAAACAGGGTTAACAGTCCAACTTTAAGGCACAGACACATCCTTCTTAGTGGGACCCCTAAAATGCAGGAAATAATGTCAAGAGTTAATAAATGGGATGGCTTTAAGTTAAAAACCTTCTGCACAACAAAGAATAATTGAGAGAGAACATAAGAGATGGGAGAAAATCTTTGCTATCTACTCTTTGGACAGAAAAGTAATATCTAGCCTGTATAAGGCAACTAAGATTTTAAGACCACAAATCCAAAATTAGCCATTAGTAACTGAGAAAATAAATTAAACACTTCTCAAAAGAAGAACTACAAGCATCTATTAAATACAGGAAAAATAGTGAAAAATCCTTAATGATTAGGAAATGCAAATCAAAACAAAACTGAAATTTCTTCTTGCTCCAATTAGAAATGAAGTAAACAAGAATACAAACAGGTGGTCTCTGTGATGCATGCCTGCAATCCCAGCAGCTGGGGAGGCTGAGGCCAGAGGGTCTAAGCAACTCAGTGATACCCTGTCTCTAAATAAAGAAAAATGTAAGAGTGTGGATGAGCTCACTGGTCAAGTGTTTCTGAATTCAATTGCTGGTATTCCCCCTTCAAGTGAAATAGAAAGCAATGCAACAGGTACATAGGTTGGAGAGACTGTGGAGTAATAGGACACTTCTGTAGACTTGTTGGGAATGTAAAGTAGCACAATCACTTTGGATATTTCACAAAAGACTGGGCATGGAACCACCATATGATTCAGCTATAAATGATTCAGGATTCATCCTCAAAATTAAAGTCAGCATACTGTAGCAATGCACACATTTATATATTATAGCAGCACAATTCAGCATAGCCACACCTTGGAACAAGCCTAGGTGTCTGTCTGCAGATGAATGAAGAGAGAGAAAATGTGGTATGTAGACACAATTCAGATTTATTCAGTCATGAAGAAAATGAATTCACATCATTTTCAAGAAAATGGCTGGAAAATGAGAGCATTATGTTAAGTGAAATAAAACAAACTCAGAAGTTTAAGGCTCATGTTCTTTCCCACATCCAAAAGCCAGAGGGGAAATAGGGGAAGAAATGTGGGGGATATAATGAAAATAAAAGGGAGAGTAGTAGAGAGATGCAACAAGGAGTGGGAGTGTGCTGGGGAGTGACACTGGCAACAGAACATTCTGTACTCTGTGCATGTGCAAGTGTGTAATAAAAAGCCATCGTGTTGCATATCTGTGGCAGTCAACTGATAGAGGAAGGAACAATACCAAAAAGAAAGCTGGAGTGATGGTTTTTGTATGCTTTCTTTCTCCTTGCTGCACCTGGACTCAGTTTCTGGCCAGAGTTCATGCAAGCCAGGTAATGGGCACTTAGAGAAGGTGTCTGGCCATGGCATTAACCCTGTCCAGGGTAAGGTCAAGGATGGTGAAGGCAGTGACCCCAAGTTACAATCCTATCCACAACCTGCACAGACCTTTGGAGCTGGCCTTGGTGGGGCACATTCTTCCCCGACTCCCCAGGCCCTGGACACAGGCCATCACTTAGATTGGACCATTGATCCTCCCACCCCTGGTACTGATGGCTTTTTGTAACTGGACTCACTGCTTCCTATGCCAGGAACCAAGTGTATATGCCTTTACGTCTCTGCCTCAATATCATCCTTGTCCTTTCTGGCATCTTCTGAGTTAACTAGCTGAGCTCTATCTACATTATGGTGGCAAGGTCCTGGATATTGTCTCCCACTTTTCAACAGGTGTTTCTGGCACAGTCTTCTCAAGGATAACTGGATTTTATACTTATGGATGCATTTTACTAGAAGGGAAGAGTACAGATCAAGAGAATGTGGAAAAGATAAATCTCAGGAGAAATCCAGAGAAGTCAGGTACAGGCTCCTAATTATTTCCCCATTTGGGGACACCCAGGTCATTCTCTCCAGCAAGAAACTCTGTGCACATATGTAGAATGTCTGTGCCCAGAGAAAATGGACCAAGTGTCTGAGTCTGAGATTTTTATTGAGAGTCTCATAAAGGCATCGTGCTACACAAAATCCAGGGCTGCTAAAACTTGGGCTCCCAATGATGAACCCAGACACTCATCAAGCATATCTGATATATGTGCATAGCAGTCCTCGCAGGCTGCAATTACCTAGTCCATTGACCATGGGTACAAGTCATGACCATCAACCATGACCATCAGACCACTCTGAGGGCCACATTCACAGGGGTGAGCAAAAGGCCAGTCCTGGTTCAAGATTCCCTTGAAGACATGCAAGGATCACACAGCAAGACCTACTCAGTGAACATTTTCCTGAAGTTCCACATGTGCTATTTAGAACTCGACAGTGCCTGTTAGATGGGGCATTGAGTGTGTAAACTCTAACACAAATCAAGACCATATCCAGTCATGGTTGAACTGAGATTTTTTTGATGGGTTTATTCTCTCCTGAGCTGTGCTGCCCTCACTAAAAGCTACTGGGGGGATGAGTATTCATAGATCACACATCCACTGGTGTAAGCAAACCCCTACTTGGCTGAAAATTAGTCTGAGCCTCCTCACACTCTACTGGGGGCATATAAAGGTATCTTTTGCTCATTCATATCCCACCTCCCCATGGCCTCTGTCTTTGCTCAAGTAGTTTCCTCAGGTGTGTGTCTACAAGGTTGTCATAACATTTACAGGAGGCACAATGTTGTTTCTATTGCATAAGTGTTAAGAAGCAGTGTATTCAGAGGGGTATGGAGCAAATTGGGCCAGGCATAGTTGCACACACCTTTGATCCCAGCCACTCATAATGTGGAGGTAGGAGCATCACAAGTTTGAGGCAAATGTAGGCAACTTATCAACATCCTGTCTCATAATAAATCATATTCTGAGGAAGAGATCAGTTGTAGAGCACTTGCCAAGTATGTGTGAAACCTGTGTTCAATTTCCCCCACCAAAAAAAAAAAAAAAAGAATTTTGGAAGGCTTGGACTTGAATTTCCAACCAGTATTACCTATTTTAAAAGGAAAATTGAAAAGAAATATATTGCAAATTATCAGGGTTAGAAAACACTGACCTTTTAAGAAAACTCTTAAAAAAAAAAAAAAACAGAAGTTGTGATTAAATTTCAAATTATCAAGAAAAAACTTTAAATATACATAAAATTCTGTCAGGTAATATACAAAATCCCATATATTCATTACTCAGATTAAAGCGTTATAATCCATGAACAATGATGTTTCAATTAGACTTTTATTAATTATCCATTTGTATCCTAAAAGATAAGCACTGTATACAATTCACAAACACTACCAGTATTTCATCTAGAATATGACTGGCCTGAACTTGGGATCCTCTTTTCTCAGCCTCCCTAGGACTTTGATGAGAGGTATGACCAGGAGGAGGTCACCCTTTCTGCATCCCTTGATGACTGTAACATGCCTCTTGCCCCAGTCTATTATTGAAGACTGATGGGCATAAAGACAGCCTCCACAGCCTTCCAAGTGGAGTTATTAACCCACAAGTCCCTCTGCCTGTGCCCACCTTTGATGGTTTAGGAAGAAAACCTCACTGGTCTGGGTGGTTTTGCCAATGCAAGTAGTGGCTTTATTTTTACTGAAGTTTTTTAAATATAATTTAAAATGTTATATAAGAGGATTTGAAAAGGCCTACTTGTTTGACAAAGCTGTGACCTCTAAGTCAGTATAAGAGACTGAGAATTTTTTAAAAAGCCAACACTGTACAGGTGGCACAGGCCTGTATTCCCTGATCCCAGAGAGGCTGATGCAGGAGGATGCAAGTTTCAGTGTAGCTTCTGCAATGTCAAGAACTTGTGCCAAAATAGAATAAAAATAGGGCTGTCATTTAGCAAGCAGTAAAGATTCCTGAGTTTAATTTCAGTACAAATTAATCAAATAAATTAAATAAAAGTAAATCCAGTGAAGATCTTTCTGGAGCTGAATTGGATGCAGTGCTGCCAAACAAAGAGAATGCTGAGCTCACAGGTGGGTGCAGAACTCTGGTGGGCCTAGGAGGATCTTAAGGACCTATGATAGTTGAGGAAGGAAGCCCAGGCCTTGGGTAGACCTGGTGGATGCACATCCCCTTGAGAACCCTCACCAGAGCCTGGCAATGGAAAGGGGTTCTCAGGAAGGAGAGAAGATGCTGCTTTGAGCACTGGTTGTTGCAGAAGGGCCAGACACTCAAATGACTCCAGTGTGTGGTCTCCTGCTAGGGATGCCTCTGTGTGCCAGAGGTTAAGGGGAGAGTGGCACTGAGACAGGAGGAATCCCCTGGTGACAAAGGAGTCTTTCATGGCTCAAGACCTGAATGCTAGTCAGGAGGTAGTCCCTGGTAGCCATACGGACAGATACAGAAGAGTAGAACTGTCTGTCAGGTGTAGAGGGAGAGTGATGGAGAATAATATGTTGTGGGTAGTTTCTGAACTCTGGAGACATAGAAGAATATGCTGGAAGCAGGCTGCCCTAAACCTGGTTCCAGGTTAAACCACAGGAATATTTGTATGAAGCAAGGAGAACTGAGGGCATTTCTGTTTTCCGTGTCCAATGGAGTGCAGGAGGGGTACATTGGGAACTGATTTCTTGGCACTTTTTCTGTCCATCAGAAAGGCAACCCCCATTTTTACTGGTGCTGGCTCCCTGGAAGGAAAGGAAGGGAATGAGTACATGTGGTCCCACAGGGTCTCCTGTGAGTGGAGGCTTGGTCTTCAGGACAGCACCATGTGGAGATGGGGTATATTTTGAGCTAGGCTTAGTGATCCCATGAAGAGGGTGTTCTAGGCCTCTGGGTGTTCCTCAGGGAGAGTTGTTAGAGAGTCCCGAGCCTGCCTACACCACTTGTGGATGGATTGCTTGCTCCACACACCCTGTTGTTGTGGCCCCCATGGGCAGATTATGAGGTGCTCACCAGAACCAGACTGAAGCAGATACCATGGTTTAGACATCCTAAACATGAGGGAAATCAGCTCTTCTCAATATAATCAGCTGTCTTAGGCACTTCCTTACAGAAATGCAGGACTGACCTGCAGGCACCTGAACTTCCTGCTCAGTTCTGCAAGACCATAATTCAAGATCATGGCACTGGCAGTGTTCATGTCTATAAAGAGTCACTTTCTGTGTCCTAGAGAACCTTTCTGGTGTTTTTCACATGGCAGAGCCTGTGCTCCTTGGGCCTGTTTCATGAGAGCACCAATTCCACGCAGAGGGTCTCTGTCCACTGACATAATCCACCTCAATGATCCTTGGAGTTTGACATTAAACATGGAGGAGGGTTCACAAGCATTATGGCTACACAGTTACTCCCAAAACACACATCCTTCTAAGACATATTGAATGCATTCATTCTCTTCCATGAACACCCAAAGTTCACCTTTGCAATTAAGTTCTGAGTCTCAGGTGAACATGTCCATCACAGCAGGTTGAGGTCAAGCACCATTCATGCTGACTCCACCTGGTCTCACTGTGTAAGTGCAGGGTTCCATCAAGTCTGTGCTTCCAAAGCCAATGGGGAAAAACCCTGGCAGTCCTTTCTATTCAGAGGGGGAATTAGGAAAACAGGAAGGCATTTTTTGCAAGTTCAAAACCCACCAGAGCATTGGGGATGAAGGTAGCAAATAATCCTTTCTGCTGGGCAGGGTGGTATACATCTGCAATTCCAGTGAGTTAGGAGGCTGAGGTAGAAGAATTGCAAGTGTGAGGTCAGCCTTGTCAAGTTAGTGAGACTCTGTCTGAAAATAAAACCATACAAAGGGCTTGGGATGCAGCTAAGTGGCAAAGCACATTTGGGTATTATCTCCAATAACAAAACAAAACAAAACAAAACAAAAAAAACATATAATGTTTGGCTTGATGCTCTACCCATAAGCCTTCAGGGATGAACCATTTTAAAGAATGGGTGGGTGTCAGTGTCCTATTCAGTACTGGCAGAGGTGGTAGCCCTGGCCACTTTGCTCTATGCCTGAGTCATGCTCTATGGGTTTTATGAAGTGCCTGTCTGCCTAAGTCATGAGCAGTCCCAATCCAGGCTGGAATTGGACAACAGTGTCAGTGCTGGTTTGGCTAGTGAGGGACAGCTCTTCTCCTGTGGTTCAGCTCATGGGGCTCTGTGGTGGTCTTGCCCACAGTGGTTCTCTGACTGGCCATCACCAGGTGGGGTGACCAGTTATGCATAGAGCCAAGGAATGAGAGTGGGTGTAATCACCTGGTGAGGGGCCCTGGTAGCAGCCCCTGACTGGGCTCACTGTCCTCCAGGCCTGTGGTAGGAGGAGAAGCCTACCTCTCTCCAGGACCTTGGAACCACCCTTGTGTCATTTCATGGTCATCTGTCCTCATGTCCTTAAGGAATGGTCAACCACATTCTCCTCCTCTCCCAAGATTACTCTAACACTGATGAATAGAGAACTTTCCAAATTTTTAGGGTATGCTTGCTTGTGGGTAAAATTTTATCCTCTGTAACTGTCCTCTACTGGTTTATGAGAAGCACTCAGCAGTGCCAAGGTCACCCTTAGCATCCTGCTCAGACATGTCTTCAGTCAACAAGTCTCTCTTTGTTCCCAGGTTCTGCTTGACATGAAGCCCTGGGGCAGAGCAGTTGGCTCAGTTCCTGGCTGTCCTCTAGGAAGGCTGGCCTTTCCTCCTGTGTCTAGTCCCTTTCCTCACTCCAGTCTCATGCCTGCCAAACTGGTCCCCTGATGACCTATCCTGATGTCAGAGGTGACCTGCAGCAGGCTGAGGCTTTCTGCAAATCTTTTTTTCTTGAATGTGGACAGAGTCCACCTGAGGGTGACCAGGGTGCACTGTGGTCAGACTGAAGAACCTTCTCCTGTGACCAGCTGTGGATCTCCTGTAGTATGCTTTCAGCATAGGTTCTGCTACATCCATTCAGAAGAAACCCACCCTTAATATTTGATGAGCCTGGTGATTTGATGGAGTCCCAAGTGACATCTGGTCACTATGACCTGCTTATGGTAAGACTCCTGGTGGCTCAGATAGTCAGAGTCCCTCTCATTTCTGGGGTTTCCTGGTCATTGTGCTAGTCAGCTTCTGGTTACTCTGATCAAAATTCCTGTGAACAATGTAGATGAAGACAGGTTTATTTGTCTCTGGGTTTCAGAAGTTCAGACCATAGCTGGCCAACACCATTTCTCTGAGCACAAGGTGAAAGCATAGTCACAGAAACTCATGGCCAGCTGAGGAAAGCTGCTTAGCTCAGTGAAGTCAGTGATTAGGGAGATAAAAGTGGCTGGCCAAGGGGAGGAAATGTAGTCCCCAAGTTCTTTGCTCCTCTGACCTACTCCCTCCAGGCACAGCCCTGCCTTCAGTGACCACCTAGCAATCCATTCATTTATTAATCCATCAAATGTTTTAGTGCCCTAATTAGGTCTGAGCTACTGTGATCTCATCACTTCACCTATGAAGGTCCTACATGGTCCCACATGTAAGGTTGGTGGACAATTCATGTCCACACCATGCTAGTCAATTTCCACCCATAGAATCCACCTGTCCCTTGGCTACAGATTCCCTCATCCTGACAGTATTGAGGAATGCATTAAATCTCTCTTTCTCTCTGCAAACCTGGTATCAAGTCCCAGAAACTGTCACACCCTGAGTTGTCCATGTTGAGATACTTTAATACCTATCATTGATTCTTTCCTTTTTCTTTCCTGGTCACCATTTCTCTTGGTACCAGAGTCTGAATCCAGGAAGCTCCACCATATAACCCTGTTTATTTTTCATTTTGAGAACTAGCCTTGATAATTTGCTGATGCTGGTCTTGAACTGGCGATCCTCCTGCCCCAACCTTCAGAGTCCCTGCACTCTTTTACTCAAATTTTCTTAGCAAATGTCTGTGTGTGAAAACAAGATTTCTCCAGCATGCACTACAGAATCCTTGATTTCCTACCCTCCACTCAGCTCCAAAGCCACCTCCACATTTCTCATGTTTCTACATCCAGTCCATGCCCAGAGCCAGATGTCTTAGTTCATCCAAACTTACATAAAAAACCCAAACCAGTTAACTCATAAAAACAGATATTTATGCCCAGGGTTCTTGAGGCTGGAGCCTAAGTAAAAGGCACAGCAGATAGGGAGTCTTGTCTCCCCACTGTGACTCAACTGTGGCTGGGGCAGGGAGGTCACTGGATCCTACTATGAGGCACTCAGGAAATGTCTTTGCTTCTGACCTAGAACATCCCAAAGGCCCTCCTGATAACATTGCATTGTGCTTGAGGTCTCAACATGAATTTTGGGCATCCCACATTCAGAGTGTAATAAGACAGGGGAGGGGTTCAGCTGGTGTGACCCAACCCCAAGACTGTGTCACATGGGTTGTGCTGCAAAGTCTCTCTGGGCTGAAAGGTATCTGATCCTGTTTTCCAGTCAGAAACCAGTGCTCTCCAGCACATCTTTAGACTGAAAGCACCTGGAAAACCACTCTGGTTGTGGAAAATTACAAAAGAGATTTTATTCAGCAGATGAGGAAGGCGTATGCCCTGAAGGGCGGGGGAGAGAGAGAGAGACAGAGACAGAGAGACAGAGAGACAGAAAGAGGGAGAGAGAGAATTGGTAGGGTGGTATTCTCAAGAAATGGAGTCATACAGGCTAATAACAATGCCACTAATGACTGATGATAAACATTGTGGGCTAATGATTTAGGTTATAAAATGGTTTGTGGGGAGGGCAGAATAGTAATGGCAGCAAGATAGCAGGGAGAGATGGCTACAGACTTGTTAACCCTTTGTCCCTTCATTGACCACAACTGAGCCTCTGCAGTTGCACACCCTGCTTCAGGAGGCCATCTGTGCCCTGCTGAAGAGGAGTGTCCACCCAGAGGCCAGTGTGTTGAAGTTTGTCCCCAGTTTCTGGTGCTGTTGGTAGAGGTGAAACCCTTAGGAGGCAGGGCCTGGTGGGAGGAAGCCAGAGCTTAGAGACCTTGGACTGCTTGTGTCTTTATATCCCAGCTGTCATGAGGGACCTAGGCCTCCTCTTCCACATATTCCCACCTTGATGTGCTCTGCTGCAACAGGACAGAGCTGCAGGGTCATTTATCCATGAAGTGAAACTTCTGAAATATTTTCTCCTGATGAGCAGTTCACCTCAGGCACTGATTCACAGCAATGGAAAGCAGACAGTCTTTAACCTGTAATAGGCTATGTCATAGCTAGTCCATTAATGACTATAACCCACAAGAGAATCCAGGGGCAGGGCAGAGAGGCCTTGGAGGCCTCCTGCTGCAGATTTTGATGCAGGAATCTCAACAGCGTGTGTGTGTTGGGTGGGATGCTAGGCACAGGACAGGGAGTCAGATTCCCAGGCAGTCTCCAAGCAGATGGTTGTGATGTTCATTTGTCCTGGTTTAATGATTATTCACAACGAAAACAGTCTTCTTTCCCTTCTTTTGTGGAAGGTGTTTTGGGGTTTGCAGAAGATTTGGGTTTAACTATTTTCCAGCAGAACTGTTTGCTGCCAGCCTTGAGTAGGGTTTAGCAGAGGGCTAGCTGCCTCCCTGCTGCCCAGACTCCTTCAGACTCCTACACACCTTCCTGGACACTGTGCCCCAGCTCCCCACCTCCCAGACTCCTGAAGGCTTCTCATTCTATGTGGACACTCTGCCTCAGGACTCCACCTCCCACAGTCATACAGATCTTCCCCAGATCCCCAACTTCCATCCTTATTCAGAACCCTCCTCCTGCCTGGATCCTATGTCTCAGGTCTCTAAATCCCAGAATCTTTCAGACTCCTACTCCTACCTGGACACTCTTCAACAGGTCCACACCTCCCAGAATCTTTCAGAGCCCTCCACACATGCCTTGTCCTTGTGTACCTTGTGTCTGTATGCTAGATCTGCTTTCTCTTTCCCTGTGCTCCTCTTCAGCTGAGCCTGAAGCCCTGCCATGGGAATTCTCACATGTCTGGAAGCTCCTCCCCAGGACTCACCTGCATCCTCCTGGAGACCCTGAGATCTGGGGGCTGTTATTCACTGTGGAAAGGAAAAGAAAGTAAGAAATGGGCAACCTAGAAGGTCTGAGTGATGCCCAAGCTCCCTGCCAACCTGGGATGATCCAGTTATTTTTTCCAGAAACCTCTTTCCACTTCACACAGAGATTGCCTCACCTTTTCCTAGGAAGCCACTCCCTTCCACTTGGCCCAAGGGAATTTCATTGAAAAGTAGGGAGGGTGTTGTCAGGGTCTCTGACATTGTGGGGTTGGGGCCAGTGTGCCCCACCCACCCTGCCTGATCTGGCAACTCAAAAATTGTCCAGAGGCTGCCAGCCTCCCCTCTGTGACCCCACCCAACCTGGACATTTGGCCACACACTGCCTAGAACTCTCCCTTTCCTGCACTTGCAGGTCTGGTCTCCACGACCATGGTCAGATGGGAGGCAGAAAGGAACTGAGTGTGGATGATGATTAGAGACCCCAAAGCACAAAAGAGCAGTTCTGGGACAAACAAGAGTGGAGAGTGGCCAGAGATGCACACTGCACCACCAGGCTGCAAATCTCCAGGACTCTTCTTGCCAACATGGACATCAACATGCTTGCTCATTGCTCATGGACACCCTCACACACACACTCATTCACTGTTCATGCACACTGAACATACACACTCCTTATACACTCTCCCACACACTCTCCTGTTGCACACAGCACATACACACTCACCCCTCCACATGGACACTCACTCCTCATGCACTGTCCATATGGCACTCAATCTTCACACACAGTTTCTCATGCATGCCTCACATGCAGATTCAATCACCAATGCCCTATATGCACAGCCAATTCTCATTTACACCTCACATGCACACAGACTACTCATACACATTCCACATGCACACTCATATCTTATGCACCATCCACATGGACACTTACTGTTCATGCACACTCCACATGAACACTCACTCCTCATGTATACTCCATGTAGGCAATCACTCCATATGCACACTCCATATGCACACACTCCTCATGCACATTCCATATGCACAACCACTCCTCATGCAAACTGCATGCGGACACACACTCTTAGTGCACAACCCATGTTTACACTCTCATACACATTACACATTCACACTTATTCCTCATAAATACTCACAGGAACACTCACTATACATGCATTCTCCACAGACACTCACTCTGCATGCACATTCCAAAAGGATACACAATGCCTCAGGCACTCTCTACATACACACTCAATTCTCTTGCACACTCCACCTGGACATTCATTCCTCCCACACTGTTTACATTCATGTTCACACTAAATGCACTCTCCATGTTCACACACACTCCTCATTCTCTGCCCAGAACATACGCACTCCAGTTTTGCACACACCATCTGCACATGGTCACCACAACAGTTTTGCACACAGTACACCAACGCTGCCCCAATACCTATAGGCTGGGAAGACTTGCAGTCAAGTGTGACACTCAGCCCAACTCAGCCCAGAAGAAAGCCAGGTCACCTCATGCCATACAGATTGGGACTAGGTGTGCACTAGGCAGCACTGCTCTCTTGTGGTGCACAGGTCCAAGTATAGCAGTCACTGGAATCTAGGGAGAATGTAGATCATTTTAATTGAAATCTACACACATTCCTGATTAGGTGGCTGGATAAAAGGTGGCCTGAGACCCTCCAGATGAGTGTGCTAGAGCACACCATTTGTACCTTGGGTAGATGGATCCAACACTGTGGGAAGATTTTTGAAGGATTTTTGATTTCTGAATACCAGATAAGGGGTAGCAGTGCAGTCCCAGGACTGCTGGGCACAGATTTAGGCATGTAGGCTCAGTTAGGCTCCTCAGACAGAACCACAGTCAGATGGTAGCCTCTTCCCACCCTTGGGAGTCCTGTAGGAATAACCCCACTGAGCTACAGACACAGTGCCATGATGAGGACCTTTGAACCTATCAGACCCACTGGACACCTGGCTCACTCACCATGCCTGGAACCCAGCTGGGACAACAACAGAGGAACCACACCTCTCTCATGACTGCAGTGGCTGCTCAGGGTGCTGACTCATGCAGTCTTCTGACTGGTAGACAGCCCATCCTCAAACCAACAAAAATGAAACAAATATGTGTTAACATTTTGAGGACAACCACATTTTCTCTAACTATTCTAAATTAACCTGTTTGTCAGAGAGCCTCCTATGTTACAATCTGAGCTATTAGGCACAATAACATGATAATATTTGCACCAATTCTGTGAAGGGACAGTCAGATCCCAATTATGCTGTGACTGGCTGAAAGAAGTTGAGACCATTGTGTCACAAGTATCAACTTAGAATCCTGCCTGCAAGTTTTCATAAAGGGCTTCAGTGACCAGACTGATGTGAATTTTCTTTCTTTCTTTATTTCTAGAGAAGCCTTTATTTAGGAAATCAGATTCCCATTCAAGGGTACAGTTGAGTTAACTTGTGGAATGGGAGACTGTTCCCTAAGTGACTTTGATAACCAGAGCTTACAGTGAGGGTACACAGATCATGAGAGCCAAAAGCCTCTCTTCAGACAAAACAGATATATCATTTAAGTGGGAAAAACCAAAAAAGAATGTACCAGTCAAACCCCCCAAACCCATAAGTACAAAAGGAAAAATGGAGGTAGCCATGAACAATCTAATTGAAATAGCTCTGAAGTTATGGGCAGCAAGCTCAGGTGGGATCTGGGACAGCTGTTCCTGGCAGGGGTTGGTCTGGTGAGAAAGTCAAGGTCCCTGCTCTAGTAAAGCTTGGGGCAGTAAGTGTGCTGCTAAGCACATTCCTTCCTAGCCTGGCACAAATCTCAGGAAGAATAGCAGGGGTGTAGGTTTCTCCTATGAAAGTGCCACCACACTGTAGCCACCCCCAGGAGTAGGCTCTGTGGTTTTGAAATGCAATCCTAACCTCATCACTAGATGGGGTTCTAGGAGGTCCCCAGGAGGGAGAGGGGACTTCAACCCAGCCCTGTAGTTTCTTGACATATTGCAGAAAGGGATTTCAGGACCTGTTAGCAGAGACAGAGTATTATTCAGAAAGTCAAGGCAGAGTGCTTCAGAGTTTTGGTGAGAGATTTCTTCAGAGGAATTTTGCAGCAAGCCCTCTCTGTCTCTGTTAGGAGATGTTGCAGTGGTCTTGTGTATCAGAGGAGCCTCTGATTTTAAATTCCAGACTGTGAGAAGTAGACCACCCTGGGCCTGTCTCTGAGAGGGAAGCAACTAGGCCACAGATGTGACCCCTACCTACCAGCATCTGCCTTTGATGAGGGGCCACCCCACAACTGCTCCTCTAGTGGACCTGATATGAAGGTTCCCACAATGGGTCTAGGGTAGGCTCCTGTAAGTGGCAATGGGAGGAAACAGACTTGTCAGGGGTCCAAGGACAAAAGAAAATCCCCCAAGCTGCAGAGCTAGGCAGTGTCCTGGGGAATGGGTCTGTAGACCTGCTTAGTGACTCCAGTTGAACATTTGATCCTAGGAGCCTAATTCTTGGTGCACATTAGGAGAGAGAGATACACCTAATGTTGCAGAAACCAGAAAGATAAGCATTTATGATCTACCAGTGTTGTTCTTCAACTGCAGAGGGAGCCCACCAGTGGGACAAATTGAGAGAGCCCACATCAGGGAATCCTAACTGCATGCACTGGCCTTCTTCCTCTCTGTGTCCCTAGACCACTGTGGGGAGTTTTGTGTGACCAGGTTGACCAAGCCACCTGTGCCTAGAGATCACTGTGGTGAAGACCAGAAGGTGGGGTGGCAGCCATGTGAATACCTGGAGCCATGCTAGTGGTTGGTCAGTTCTCAGGGTTCTGGGTTTGGCCCTTATCAAAATGGGGTCAAGCCAGCTTCAGCCTCAGTAAACAATTGAGAGTGAGTGTGTGTGACCTTAGACCCACTGTGCTTCCTGGTTGGATTTAGTGTGGGTATTACTCTTATGGCTTCTCTGACACTATTCTTTTATGAAGGAATATCTCCTGCTAAACAAAAAGGGGGCTGAGTCTTGCAGGGTGCTCCACTTATAATGCCAGATGCTCAGAAGACTGACACAGAAGGATCCAATTTGAAGCCACTTTGAGCAACTTACAGAGAGTCTGCCTCGATATAAAACACAAAGAAGGCTAGGGGTTTTCTCAGGAAAAGAGCACCCATGTTCCAAACCCCAGGGTCCTTCCCAACCTGACAAAGGGGAGGAGCAGAAAGGGAGAAGGACTTCAGGCAGGATCCAGGCCAAGTCTTGCCCCAGGGACATGAACACATTATGAGCTTTGTTCTTGAGAACTTGGCGTTTGGCAACACTGCCCATGAAATCATCACCAGTTTCCCTGAAGCTCTTTGTAAGTCCCATGAGCCACGAGGGGAAGAGAAACAGGGCATGAGGAGGAGAGAACACCTGTGACACACTGTACCAGGCACTCCCAGATGGGTTGCTCACCTACAGTCACACAGGGTCTCTTTCCCTTCCTAGGGGCCCTTTATCTCAGTCTCTTCTAAAACTCAAGTCTGTGGTGTCATCTGTGGGGGAAACAGGTTGATGATAACAACATGTCCCACTCTGTAGCACTGGTGACTCTTGGTGGGTCTGTCATGGAGGGACAGGCTGTGCCTGGTCACTCATGACCCTGATTGAGGAGCCCTAGGTACAAGAACATATTCAAGTCCTGTGGTGGACTTTCTTCCCACTTCTCAATCATGTTCTCACAGGAGCCTGTGTGACTCCTACTGTCAGTGTTCAAAGACCTGGTACATCATGTATGGGTGAGGATCCAACAGGGCCCAGCACCAATTGGTGTACCCCTGCAAAGAAAGAAATGGAGGGGTGGAGGTGAGAAGGGAAGAACCAGGCTTCCACAGAGCTGTGCATGAGGAAGCAAGAATTAGAAACCAGGCCTGAGGTTCCTAAAAAAAGGGGAAAAAGAGAACCATGTCTCCAGCATGGACTGGATAGAAAACTGAGGCTCTGTTACCCAGTCTCCACAATCACATTGTGACCCCACTCCTGAACAGTACTCAGTTCCCCCTAGGACAGTAGCCCCAAACAAGAAATTCCTAAACTTAAGGACAACAGAATTTGAAACAGAACAGGAACCAGACTCTTCAGATCTCTGACTGCAGCCAGTGGAGGCAGAGGTCATTAGGCCCAAGGAAATGTTACACTGTGGAACACAGTGAGTTCTGAGGGTCCCACATTCTCTCTAAGACCTTGGTAGCAAAAACAACTGCGTCTTCCTCACCCTGTAGACCATGATGACATAAACTGTATGGGACTTAAGGAGAGAGGCTGCACAGGGAAACCCACAATGCTAGACACAGTTCCCAGACCAACATGCAGAGAGGACACTAGAAAGCAGAGGAGACAGTGAAGATCCCATGAGGTCACAGATCAGGACCAAAAACACATCAGAAGAGGGGACAATTGGAGAACACTGAGAACTACATTTATGTAAGTACTAAGGTCATAAACTGTCCTGTGAGCCAGTTGCCCAGACCAGCAGTTCTTTCTCCTGTGGCCTATGGTTGAGCACTCATCACCTAGGTGTTCTTAGTCTTCTCTGAATCCTATCTTTAAACTTTTATTGTACACCATTGCTCAGAGTTTCCTGTTTTCTTTGGGACTATTCCCCTCTCCCACCAGTGCTCAGGCTTTTTGGGTTCCTGTTCTTAATCTCCCTTCCCCAGCATTGCTCAGGGTTTTCCAAGTCATGTGGGTGAGTGTCCCTCTTCAAACGGTGCCCAGTCCCATCTGGGTTTTGTAGGTCGACACACTTTACCTACCAGTGCTCACTCTCTAATGAGTCTTGGGCAACCTAATTCCCTTAGTGAACTCTCTGGCTTAGCCCCTTTATTGGTAATGTCAGTACACCATCTCAGTTCTTATCTTCATGTCCAGGTCAACAGGACTAGGGAACATGTAGAGATGTGGATACTTCCTCTTTCCAACAAACTCAATAGGCCTTTGGTGCAGTCATGCAGATAGGATCCTCATCAGTCTTCATTAATACCTGAAAATGCTTGACAATTTTAATGGATGTCAATTCCCACAGCACTGAGGACCTCATTCCACCACTCATAGTCGAGCTTTCCAACACCATTGTTCAAGTGGTTGAGTTCTCATGAGTGATGTAGCATGCCCAGTATTCTTGTCATCTCTCTGAGAAGTGGATGAAAAGAATATATTTAAGTATTTTCAGGATCTTACTTGATATTTCACTGGCTGCTCTCATTTGACAAGAGAAAACCTTCCCAGGATATCTGGGTTGGTTACAATGCACACCTTCAAGGAACAGTATGAAATGTGACCAAACTTAAATATGTGCTTTCCATACAGAGTTCAGAAAGATGTCAACAATCCTGGTCATGTATCATCACCTATAAGAAAAGAGCCACTTGAGCAATGGTATGAAAATTGTGGATGTTGAATTGTGGAAGAAGGTGCTTAGTACTGTGACATGCACTACAATTTATTTTGGTTTTCAATAATTGGTGAGGATCCTGTCTGCAAGGCATCACCAAAGGCCTATTGAGATTGGAGGAGGAAGCATCCACATGTCTTCAAGGGTCCACAGTAATGTTGGCCTGGGCATGCAGATAAGGCCAGAGATGGTATAGTGACATTGACTAGAATGGGACTAACACAGAGAATTTATTCAGAGAATCAGTTTGCCTAGGGTTCAGTGGAGAGTGACTACAGATGACAGAAGTCTGCCCAAACCCAATACCCAGAGGTTACTGAGTACAGGTTTTCAGTCATTGATGAGGAGTCTGTCTGCATGGCAGAACAAAAGGCCTTTTGAGGTTGTTGAACACTGGAAGCATCCACATCTCTCCAAGTTTCCACAGAGTGTTGGTATAAACATGCAGATAAAAGCAGAGAATGTGTACTCAATTTACCCTGAAGGGGACTTACCCAGAGATTTCACTAAGAGAACAAATTTTCCTAGGACCAGGTGGAGATTTAGCACTGGTTGCAAAAGTGTGCCTACCAACATGCCCATAAGGAACTGAGCACTGGTTGGAGAGTGGCACTCATCCACAGTGCTCAGAATATCCTTAAAAATGCTGCAGGATTGGAGATTAAGGACAGGACATACAGAAGAATGAGCAGTGGTGGGAGGGAGCACTTGTACACATGACTCAGAAGACCATGAATAATGGTGGGGTAGGTGAGGGTAAGACAGAACCCAGAAAAGGATGAACAATGTTAACATTCTATCATCAACACAGGATCTGGAGGAGGTTGAGATATTATTGGTTACAAGAATGTAGTACATGGCACAGAGGAGACTGAACACTTCTGTGAGGTGCACTCACACAGAGGACACAGAAGAGACAGGGTACTGGAGGGTAAGGGGCAGTCAAAAACAATATTCAGGGAAAACAGAGCATCTGTGTTTGTGGAACACTCCCTAGTGGACTCAGATGACAATAAGAAATGGTGTGTGAAAGGAGATTTAGGACAGGACCCACAGAGACCTGAGCAAAGTCAGATGAGTGACGTTCACCCACAGGACACTGTGTAGTTTGAGCAAGAATATCATTGGGGAACCTGGAAAACAGAACAGATAGAAGACAGAGCACTCAAAAGTGAGGTGTGCTCACAAAAAGAACCCAAAGAGTAATGAGCAGGAAATGGTTAGGGAAATTCAATTAAAGAAATGGGTTTGGTGAACTTAGCAGCTTAAAAAAAGAAGGCTAAGTGGGATGGGGAGATAGCTCAGCTGGTAGAGTGCTTGCCTCACAAACACAAGGCCCTGAGTTCAATCCCCAGTACTGCAAAAAAAAAAAAAAAAAAAAAAAAAAAGAAGGCTGAGCTATGTCAGGAGAGGGATTATCACCAAGAGGACACAGTGGAATCAGAGAATAGTGGGTGAGGGGCACTCACCCCCCAGGACTCAGAGGACCCTGAGCAATGTTGAATGAGGGGAAATTTAGGGCAAGGCTCAGAGAAGACTGAGTACTGTTAAGAGAGGGGTGCACACTGAGAAGACAGTGTGTTTCAGTGGAGGTTTGTGGCAGAACCTAGAGAAGGCAGAGCAAAGATAGAAGAGGCTTCCTTGACTACAGGATCCAGAAGATATAGAGGTCTTTTGGAAGAGAGGTTGTAACCTATAGTGCTCTGAGTTTTTGGAAGATTTTTGAGTTTATTTTTGGCCAAAGTTTTAGTGAACTCAGTTATGGTGCAAATAATTTCATGTCAATAATCTAAGAAGTCTTCCATAATGATGGGAAATTGTGCTTGGTCACAACTCACACTGTCTTTTGATTGTGTACATTGTGCCTGACTCTGAAGTCCTAGGAGATTTGTTCTCTTTTCAAATGAGAGCAACCAGTGACATTTAAGACAAGATCTTGAAAATACTTTAATATATATTCTCCATCCCCATTTTCAAGTTGTCAGAAATTCTTTTCATGCAACATCACTCATAGGAATTCCTGCAGTTGAGCAATGTTGTAAAAATTGTGGACAATGCATAGTGGAATGAGGTCTTCAGCTCTGTGGGCATTAACTTCTTTAAAATTGTCTTCAGTTTTCACACTTTGGTGAGGAGTCTTTCTGCATGGCAGCACCTAATGCATATTGAGTTTGTTTTGAATGAGGAAATTATGCACATTGCTCCTACTTTCCACAGTGTTTTTGGTATGGACACACCAGAGATGTTGTACTGACGTTAGCCAGAATGGGACTCACCCAGAGATTTTACTAAGGGAACCAAGTTTCCTAGGTTTCAGTGGAGAGTGAGCACTGTTGTCAGAAGTGTGCTCAATCACAGCACCCACAAGAGACTCATCATTGTTGGGACAGGGGTGCTCAACCACAGGACTCAGAGGACCATACACATTTTTGTGGGAGGAGAGATTAAAGACTGGAACCAGAGAAGACTCAACACAGGTGGGAGAGGGGTGCTCACCCACAGGATTCAGAAGACCATGAGCAATGGTGGGGTTGGTTAGGTTAAGACAGAGACCAGAAAAGTCTGAACAGTATTAGGCTATCTATGATCACATGCAGGAACCCAAGTAGGCTGAGATAAGATTGACTATGGGAACTTAGCATATGACCCAGAGGAGACTGAGCACTGCTGGGTTAGCGGCACTCACCCAGAGTCCCAGAGTATTCTGAACACTGCTAGAGGATGGACACTCACCCAGAGTACACAGAGGAGACAAGGTACTAAAGGATAAAGGACAATCCAAAAAATATTCAGGAAAATAAATCAGAAGATTGGTAGTTAGTTGTGGGGCCCTCATCCGCAGGAACCAGAGGAGATAGTAAGGACAGGTGAGGCAAACTTAGCAGTTTAAACAAAGAAGGATGAGTCATGTTATTAGAGGGACTATCACCAAGAGGTCCCAGAGGATTCAGATCAGTAGTTGGTGAGGGGAGCTCACCCAAAGGACTAAGAATACCCTGAGCATGATGGATGAGGGGAGATTTAGGGCTGAACCCAGAGAAAACAGAGCAAAGATACTTGAGTTTTGCTAGATTACAGAATCCAAAGGAGACAGAGGTCTTTTGAGAGAGGGGTGCTAAGTCTATAAGGATCAGAATTTTTGGAACCATTTTGTGTATCACTTGGGCCGAAGTTTTATTGACCTCAGGTATGGTTGGAATGGTCCTATTTCAAATGTCTGAATACATCCTCTGTGATGATGAGAAGTTGTCCTTGGCCACATTTCACACTTATATTTGAAAGTGTGCATTGTAACTAACTCAGAAGTCTTAGGAGGTCTCCTCCCTTGTCAAAAGAGAGCAGCCAGTAATATATCAAACAAGATCATGAAAGCAGTTAAATATATACTTTCCATTCACTCTTTGGAAAGATGTAAGAAATCCTGGGCATGCTACATCACCCATGACAACTTAGTCACTTGTGCACTGGTGTGGAAATGGTGGATGAAGTATGGTGGAAGGAGGTCCCCTGTGCTGTGGGAATAAACATCCATTAAATTGCACATGGTTTCAGAAATTTTTGAGGTGCTGTCTTCATGGCAGCACCAAAGAACTACTGAGGTTGTTGAAAAGAGGAAGTATCCACATCACTCATTTCCACTGTATTGTTGGTATGGACTAACAGGTAAGGCCTGACATAGTTTATTGTAAAGAAACGGGGTACATGTTTTTGTTTCTCTGTTTGTACATGGGGTAAAGGCATACCATTTGTGTAATCATAAATTTACATAGGGTAATGTTGTTTGATTCATTCTCTTATTTTTCCTCTTCCCCCACTTCTTAACCACTACTCTCACTTAGAGCACCAAGGAAGAGCAGTGTTCTTGGAAAAGAAGCACTTGGGTTGGGGACAAGTAAAATAGAAATGGTTGTCAAGTCCAGGTATGGCTATGGAGAAATTTAGGCTGAGGACAGAAGTCTGGCTTATGCTGCAATGTAAAAATTACTATGGTCCCCCTCCCCTGCCTCCCAGACCCTATTCCCTGAAACAACATAATGCCCTCAGGCAGGAACTGAAGTGCCTTTCTGTCAAACATATTTTCCTCTTTGTTTCTAAAAGCTGCCCCAGGTTATCTCAGATCTGTCATCCCAAATATCATTCTGATGCTACAGGGTTGGTCTGTCCATTCCTTCTCTGTAGATTAGATGCTGCAGGATAGGAAATGTGAGAAAATAAAAATCCATTGGCCTGTCGAATCCAACCTGGAGATTTGAGCTCCAGCTTTGCTTGCAGCTTCTGCCAGACATTCATCCCCAAGTTTAGCGACTTTCTGAACCACCTGTAGGATCTTTTATATTCATTATAATTTTCAATTTTATCACTCCTATTTCTCTTAAGTACACATTCTGTGAAGAAAAATTGGGGCTATAGTAAAGAGCCAATTAAAAGGACTGAGAAACATGCCAATAAAGACAGACTCATCAAGAACTGTGACAATTAAATGTACATAAATAAGAAGTTAGGGACAAAAATCACTGATGTCTTTTAAAACATCACACAAGACTAATAAAACAAAAGGGATTCTTTTGAAAATATCAACAAGATAAACAAAGACCCAAACAGGAAATTAGAAAACAACTAACAATGAAAATTCAAGACCAGCTCTCTTCCAGTGTTCACTCCAAGTCAATGAGAATAATGGCTAGGAGAATAAATAGGAGTATAAAGTATTTGTGAATAATTTAAAACACAGTTGAAGTGGATAACATTTTAGAAAAAAATGAAAAATTTAAAGCACCAGGAAAGAAACAGAAGCTTGAATACACCAATAACCATTGAATACATTGAAACAGTAATGAAGACACACTGTAGCCCCTGCCAAAATAAGAACTTGGGCAATTTAGTACAGATAAATTCCAATCAGGGCTTAAAATTAGGTGTTGCTGCTTATTTGCTGTGACCTTTATATAATCAGAACTTTAACTGTCTGCTATTTGTAAAATGGAGATAATTAAACATACACTGTATCCCCTAGATATCAAATAAAATGACAGCCCTTGATAAGCAAAAAAGCACAGATGTAAATAAGTTACTAAAATAGTTTGAAAAGCACAAAAATATATTTACTTATTCTACAAATATTTATTGTATTTCTAACAGGTGCCAGACTCTGCAGTTTGATATTTAGTGCTGAAGTTTAATATTTAAACTTACTCTGCTCTAAATAAGAATTATACTACAAGAGAGTATAGAGAATCATTTTGACACATATCATCATAGGCAATAAAATCTAAGTGTAGACTGTCAGGTGTTAATAGGAGGCCTTTACTTCAGCTTGTTCAGTTGGGAGCACAAATGATGGATTTGCTTCAGACCTGACACTTGTCACTAAAACATATACATTTTATCCTGCTACTTATCATCTTACTTGGTATCAATATAGAAATTAACTTTACACTTTTTTTTCTTATGAGTCATCTTTCTAATAAGTTTGATATTATTTATCAACAAAAATTTTTTTCAGAGATTGGGGTTATACCTCAGTTGTAGAGGGCTTGTCAAGTATGTGTGGACCCTGGATTTGATTTTCAGCAGCACATATGAACAAATAAAAGTCCAATAACAACTGAAACAAAAAATAAACTGTGCACAATGAATCTGAATGCATTCTGCTGTCATGTATAAAGAAATGGAATCAATAAAAATATTAAAAATACTTTTTCAACTGTAAAAGATACTTCTAAATACTTTGAGATAAACAATCCTCATTTTTAATTTACTGTGAAAAATATTTTTAGTGCTCTGGAAAACTGATGACAAATTATGAAATATAGTACTAGAAATTACCAATTTATAAAGAGTCTGATTTAAAATTTTTTTCTCAATATTTGAAACAGATCAGCATTTCTAGATAGCCCAGAACCTTTTAAAAACAGTATTTGAATATGCTTTAGTAACATCTAAATTATGTACTTTTTTTCTAGTAACCTGTCATATAGAACAATTAAGGACATTTTATGGGTTTTATTCTTCTTTGCTCTAGGTAATCTTGCAATAGTCATCTGCAAATTAATCTATAAAATGGATTGGCAAATAATCCATCACATGGATAACAATCCATTTTATAGAGAACCAAATTACTGTGGTCAGTTTGGGAATGTAAGGAACCCCATTTCTTCCCAGGGGACTTATAATAATTATTTTAATTTTTTTGTCTCCTGCACTTCCTCACACTGCTTGACATCCACATACCAGTGCCAATCCCCAGTCTGAACAGAGCTGCATCTCCAGTACTGCTTTCTTAGAGTTCTCAGAAATCCAGATGATGTATGGCTGTAATTAAGTGTGGATTAACTGATCAAATTTGTCCCCCTTGGTTAGTTTACCTGTGTCATGAGAAGAACATTGTGAAATCCTGTCAATTTGGTTTGCACTTTTCATAACATGGATAGTCTACATTTATGTTAGCATTTTAAAATCTGTTTTTATATATTCAAGTATATATGAATATTCATGTTGCATTAAGTGAATTTTAATATTTTTATATGTTCTTAAATCTTAAGCACTGAGCACTGTTGACAGTGAAGAAACTTTCTTAATATTTTTATTGTAACTACTAAGGATGTGAACATTTTTTCTGTTTAATTTTGCCTATGCTGAACTGTGCTCATATACCCACTATAACCAGCTGTGTCTTCCTTTGCCTTTAGTTTTATGTAAATGATTTATATATTTTTATTATTAAGAGAAAATATTTGAAAGACAAAAATTAGTATCAAAAAACCCTCTAGTAAAATTTCATTATTTTTCACAAGTAGGCAAAATATGAAAACATATTCATATCCCTTTTTTTAGCTTTCAATTGTGTAAGAATTGCCTTAAAATCTCTTGTTAATTGAAATTAAGTAAATGTAATGTCCAAGTAACATTTTTATAAGAGTAAACTAAGCCATACTTAGATGATAAACATTCATAAAAGAAAACATTATAAAGAGCATTTTTAAACTTTGAAGTCACTTAGATATTCATATCTTTTTTCCTCTCTAACAGAAATCTGAAATGGAAAGTTGCCAGTCCATAGTATTCAGACTACTATACTTTATAGGTGAGTATATTGCTATTTCAGAAGATTAACCCTGATATTTCCTGCAGAAAAATCACACTGACTTGATTTATTTACTCTATCCATAGAAGTTGTGCTTCTCTAAATACCTGGAACCATAATTAACATTTAAAAATCTAATATCTGAAAGCTCATTGGTGATGAGCTCATGACAAAGAATCTATTTTGTAGCACCTTTGTGAGGATACACACAATTTTTGATGGATCACAAAAATGTACTGTAATACAAATATAGAATGAGTTAATGAAGGCATTTCTTGTGGAAACTGAGACATAATAAACTGCTTTATGTTTTACTAAATTGATGGTAATAATGGAAGAAAACCTGGCAAAAATTCTTCAGGAATCACATCACTGTGGAACTATCTGCAGATACAACAAAGAAATTAATTTGTGTAGTATAATTTAGAACAGTGATTAAAAAATATTTTGTGTTCTATAAAAAAGAAAATCAGTAGGCACCATTCCCATGGCACCAAACTTATACATGAAGCAGAAATTTTCCAAAGTAGATAATAAACTGGAAAATGCCCATTTAAGATTAGGTTAGCTGTAATCCTTAACTACAAAGTAACAGAAACCAACTTGAAATGTAACTAAATAGCTGATCCAAACCAGGCATTAAATGACAGAGATTATGAAAAGACTAAAAATTGAACTTTATGAAAAAACATTTCTTGAATTTTCAAATACTAAAATTAGGCATAGTTAGAAATTCACATTTTCAATTGGAATCAAGCTTCTCTGGTTGTGTGGAGACACAATCTTTTATGGAAAAATAAAATTCAAGAACTTCAGTATGCTTTAACTGTAAAGTAATGGTACTGGCTCCAAAATCCACAAATAGACATGACTGGTATTCCATCATAGGTTAATTTTTTACTAAAATAAAAGAAGCTGGTCCAGGGAACTGATAATTCCTGAAAGTCAAATGTGTGAGCTAGAAGAGATGAAATGGGCCTCTGAGAATGCTTCCCTCCACCTGTTTCTTGATCAGGACAGGTTTTCAGAAGCTAAGATTTTCCTGGGGCCACTGAACTCATTGAAGGTAGAAAAGTGATGGACATTCAAATTTCATTTCCCCTAGGTCTAGCTGTAATTAAATACTGGTTCAAAACTGTTAGGTAAAGAAACAATAAAAATTATAAGATAAGGGCTGGGGTTATAGCTTAGTTGCCTAGCATGTGTGAGGCACTGCGTTCAAATCTCAGCACCACGTGTAAATATATAAAATAGAGGTCAATTGACAAGTATTTTTTTAACTGTAGGATAAAAGAGAACATACAAAATGCAAGATTCTTATACAGAAACTAAAATAAGTCAACAGCAAAAATTTCAACAAAATTTTTTTCAATTATACAATTTCTTTCATTTTATTTTGATTCATTGTACACAAATGGAGTACAACTCTTTTTCTCTAGTTCTGCATGAAGTATAGTCATACCATTTGCATTTTCATACATGTACATAGGGTAATGATGTTTGTCTCATTCTATTATCTTTCCTTCCCCTTCTCCCTGTCCATCCCTCATTTCCATCTAAACAATTCATCCTTCCATTCTTCTCTTACCTCCCCAGTCCCCATAATGTATCATCAATCACTTATCAGGGAAATCATTTGGCCTTTGGATTTTTGGGAATTGGCTTATTTCACTTAACATGATAATATCCAATTCCATCCATTTACCTGCAAATGTCATAATTTTATTCCTATTTATGGCTGAATAATATTCCATTGTGTATACGTACCACAGTTTGTTTATCCATTAATTTATTGAAGGGCATTTAGGTTGGTTGCACTATCTACTGTGAATTAAGCTGCTATAAACATTGATGTAGCTGCCTCATGGTAGTATGCTGATTTTAAGTCCCATGGGATTAGGCCAAGGAGTGGGATAACTGGGTCAAATGGTGGTTACAGTCTAGTTTTCTAAGGAATCTCCATACTGATTTCCAGAGTGGCTGCACCAATTTGTAACCCCACTAGCAAAGTATGAGTGTACCTTTTTCCCCACATCCTTGACAACATCTATTGTTGCTTGTATTCTTAATAATTTCTATTCTAAATAGGGTGAGATGAAATCTTAGGGTAGTTTTTATTTCCATTTCTCTTATTACTAGAGATTTGAAGTTTTTCATATATCTGTTGATTACTTTTAGATTCTCTTCTATGAAGTGTCTCTTTATTTCCTTAGCCCATTTTTTGATTGGGTCATTTGTATTCTTGTTGTAAATTTTTTTGAGTTTCTTATAGATTCTGGAGATTAATGCTCTCTCAGAAATGTGTGTACAAAGATTTTCTTCCACTCTGTAGGCTCTCTCTTTACATTGTTGATTGTTTCTTTTCCTGAGAAAAAGCTTTTAGTTTGAATCTATCCCAATGATTGATTCCTGCTTTTATTTCTTATGCTTTGGGAGTCATGTTAAAAAAATTTGGTCCTAAGATGATATGATGACAATTTGAACCTGAATTTTCTTCTTTTAGGTGCAGGGTCTCTGGTCTAATTCCTAGGTCCTTGATCCATTTTGAGTTGAGTTTTGTGCAGGGTGAGAGATAGGGTTTTAGTTACATTTTGCTGCATCTGGATTTCCAGTTTTCCCAGCACTATTTGTCAAAGAAACTATCTTTTCTCCATTGTATGTTTTTGGCACTTTTGTCTAGTATGAGATAACTGTATTTATGTGGGTTTGTCTTTGTGTTCGATATTCTATACCATTGGTTTAGCTGCCTATTTTGATGCCAATACAATACCACTTTTGTTACTATTGCTCTGTAATGCACTTGAAGGGTCAGGTGATACTCCCTGCTTCGCTCTTCCTGCTAAGGATTGTTTTAGCTATTCTGGGTGTTTTATTCCTCCAAATGAATTTCTTGATTTCTTTCTATATTTCTATGAGGAATATCATTGGGATTTTAATTGGAATTCCATTGAATTTGTATAGCACATATGGTAGTATGGCCATTTTGACAATAATAACTTTGCCTCTCTAAGAACATGGAGATATTTTCACCTTCTAAGATTTTATTTAATTTCTTTCTTTAGTGTTTTGGAATTCTCATTGTAGAGGTCTTTCACCTCATTTGTTAGATAGATGTTCATGCTTTTTTATTTGAGATTATTGTGAATGGGGTAGTTTCTCTAAATTCTCTTTGAGAGGATTCATCACTTTTGAAAAAAAATGCATTCGATTTTTGAGTGTTGATTTTATATTGCATTACATTACTGAATTCATTTATGATTTCTAAAGGTTCCTGGTGGAATTTTTCTGCTTGTCTATATATAATCATGTCATCAAATAGTAATAGTTTGAATTCTTTTCCTGTTCATATCCCTTTAACTTCTTTGGTCTATCTAATTGCTGAGACTAGAGTTTCAAAGATGATATTGAATAGAAGTGGAGAAAGAGGGCATCCAGGCCTTGTTACAGTTTTTAGGGGGAACACTTTCACTTTTTGCCCATTTAGAATAATGTTGACCATGGACTTATCATAGATTTTCTATACAATGTTGAGGTATGTTCCAACTACCCCTATTTTTTTTCCAATGTGTGGCGTATGAAGGGGTGCTATATTTTATCAAGTGGTTTTCTGCATCTATTGAAATAATCTTGAGATTCTTAACTTGAAGTCTGTTGATGTGTTGAATTAAATTTGTAGATTCCTGGATGTTGAATCAACCTTGCATCCCTGGGATTAAACCTACTTGATCATAATGCACTATCTTTTTATATGTTTTTGTATGCAATTTGCTAAAATTTTGTTAAGAATTTTTGCATCTATGTTCATTAGAGATATTGGTCTGAAGTTTTCTTTCCTTGATGTGTCTTTGACTTTGGTGTCAGGGTGATATTAGCTTCATAGAATAAGTTTGGAATGCTTTCCTCCTCTTTTATTTCATAGAATACTTTGAGGAGTATTGGAATAAATTCTTCTCTGAAGGTCTTGTAGAACTCAGCTGAGAATCCATTGGTCCTGGACTATTCTTTGTTGGTAGGCTTTAGATGAATTCTTCTATTTCATTGCTTGAAATTGATCTACTTAAATTATATATGTCCTCCAGATTCAGTTTGGGTGAATCATATCTCTAGAAACCTGTAAATGTCTTTGAGATTTTCTACTTTGTTGGAGTATAGATTTTCAAAGTAGTTTCTATAATTATGTTTTGCATTTCAGTACTGTCTGTTGTGATATTTTCTTTTACATCATGAATTTTAGTAATGTGAGTTTTCTCTCTTCTTCTCTTCATAGTGTGGCTAGGGACTTATTAATTATGTTTTTTTTTCAAAGAACTAACTTTGTTTTGTCAGTTTTTGTACTGTTTCTTTTGCTCCAATTTCATTGATTTCAGCTCTGATTTTAATTATTTTCTGTCTTCTACTACTTTTGGTGTTGATCTGTTCTTTTTCTAGGACTTTGAGCTGTAATATTTGGTCATTTAATTGTTGACTTTTTCTTCTTTTATTGTATGTGCACTATGCAATGTATTTTCCTCTTAGTACTGCTTTCATAGTGTCCCATAGATTTTGAAATGTTGTATCATTGTTGTCACTTATGTATAAGAATTTTTTAATCTCCCCCAATCTCTTCTGTTATCCATGCATCATACAATAGTGTATTATTTAGTCTCCAGATATTGGAATAGTTTCTGTGTTTTCTTTGTCAATGATTTCTAATTTTATTCCATTATGATCTGATAGAGTGCAAGGTAGCATCTCTTTTTATATTTGCTAAGAGTAGCTTTGTGGCATATCATATGGTTCATTTTAGAGAAGGATATCTGTGCTGCAGAGAAGAAAGTGTATTCACTCATTGATTGATTATTATATATACTTCTATAAGCCTAAATTATTGATTGTGTATTGATTTCTGTGATTACTATGATTTCTATGGTTCAATTATTGTTTGGAAGATCTGTTCAATGTTGACATTGTTGTGTTAAAGTCACCTAGTATTGTTATGTTTTGGTCTATTTGCTTCCTGGCATTGAGAAGGATTTTTTTAAGGTACATGGATTCACATGTACATAAACACGTATGATTGTTATGTTTTGCTGGTTTATGTTTTCCTTAAGCAGTATGAAATGTCCTCCTTTATCCCTTGTGACTAACTTTGGTTTGAAGTCTGCTTTACCTCATAGAAGGTTGGAGACCTCTGCTTTTTCACTGAGTCCATGTGCATGATATGCTTTTCCCCATCCTTTCACCTTTAGTCTGTGGATGTTTTTTCTATGACATGAGTCTCTTGAAGAAAGCATATTGTTGGGTCTTTTTAATCCAATTTGCTAGTCTGTGTTTTTTGATTGATGAGTTTAGGTGATTAAAATTCAGGGTTATTATTGAGATATGACTTGTGTTCCTGGTTATTTTGACTTATTTTTTGACTTATAACTTGACTTGGTTTCTCTTTATTTGACTATTCCTTTAGGGTACTTCCTCCTTTTGCTGACTTACATCACCATTTTTTATTTCTTCCTCATGGAATATTTTCCTGAGAATGCTCTGTAGCACAGGCTTCCTATTTGTAAATCCTTTTAGCTTTTGTTTATCATAGTATTTTATTTCATCATCAAATCTGAATGTTAGTTTGGCTGGGAATAAGATTCTTGGTTGGCATCCATTTTCTTTCAGAGCTTGAAATATGTTGCTCCATGCATTTCTTGCTTTTAAGATTGGGCTGAAAATTCTAATGTTATTCATATTGGTTTCCCCCTGTATGTAATTTTATGTTTTTCTCTCACAGACTTTAAAATTCTCTTTATTTTGTATGTTAGGTATTTTCATTATAATGTGCCTTGGTGTGGATCTGTTGTAATTTTGTACACTTGGTGTCCTTTAAGCCTCTTGTTTTTCATTTTCTATTTCCTTTCATCAGATTTGGAAAATTTTCTGATATTATTTTATTGAATAGGTTATTCATTCCCTTGGTTTATGTCTCTGTGCCTTCCTCAATCCCAATAATTTTTAAATTTGGTCTTTTCATGATATCCCATAATTTTTTGAGGTTCCAATCATAATTCCTTACCATATTCTCTGTTTCAACAACTTTGTTTTCAAGATTAAATATTTTGTCTTCTTTGTCTGAGGTTCTGTCTTCCAAGTGAAATTGCCTGTTGGTTATGCATTCTATTGAGTTTTTAATTTGGTTCATTGTTTCTTTCATTTCAAAGATTTCTGTTTGGCTTATTTTCAGAATCTGTCTTTTTATTGAAATGATCTTTTGCTTCCTGCAATTGCTTTTTAAACTTTTTTTTTGGTGCAATCATTCATTGCCTGCATTTGCTCACTTATCTTATTGTTTGCTTCTGGGATCATTTTAATTATGTACATTTTGAACTCCCTTTCTGACATTTCTTCTTTCATGTTGTAACTGGGTTCTATTGATATATCTTGTGTGTTTGTTTGGGACACTTTCTTCCCTTGTTTTCTCATGTTGTTTATGTATCTTGCCCTCTAGCAGTGCAAATTTGAGGTATTGCAGTTTCACCCCTACAGCCTTAGTGTCCCTGCAAATTTCTAATACCTCACTTTGAAGTGAGAGATCAATATTAGATGTGCACCAATCAATATGCCTCCTTAACCCAAATAGTCCCTATTAAGATATTAACATTGTGATCTTAAAAAAGAGATGATGAGTTCAAATTATTAATTATAGCAAAACCAATAAGTTTGCAATAAGGACCACAATTTCCAATAGTGGACAAAGGAGATGAGGAGGGGTGTACAATATAATGTTAATGAGATAAGAAATGAGTCTGTAGAGATATTGTGTTGTAGGAATATTGAAAGCAGAATTAAGAAAAATAGGTTGTTAGCATGAGAAAATGAGGAAGAGTCTTCAAGGAAACAGATATGCAAGAGGAAAATGCAGTGAGAAAAATATTAATAAAAGAAAAAAAGTAGAAATAGAATAGGTATAATAGGAATGATCTTAATAATACTACTAATTAAAAAAGAATTCAGCTGTAAAATTATACTGTACTGTTCAAACCTTCTATTCTTCAGTAGCCTGTTGCTTGACAGGATCTTGATAATTCAGTGTCCCAAGAAGGATGTTGCCCCACTATCTCCAGGTCAGAAATAATCATTGCTTGTGGGAAAAGGTGACCCTCATGTTGATAGATGATCAGCCAGAGTGTGGACACTGAAGATAGTGAATCAGATGGCATGGGCCTGACCTTGGTGTTAAAGATTCCAGAGGTCAAAAAGTTTAATATAATTTTAAAATTAAATGCAGATTGGAAATATTCAAGTGACTAGAAATCTGATTTTTGGTACTTTTCCTTCTCAAAATATTTTAACTACCCTCTAGAGTCCAATACTAAAAATGGAAAGATTAATTTTTTGATAGATAAAAATGCTTTGTTCAGGGACAACTGTAGAAATGGAAGAACACTCAGAGCACTGTCTCATTCTATGTGTGTGTTCTTAAAATAAGTAGTTTAGTCAGAAAATGTTTCCAAAGAGCAGCAAAAACCCCACCTTCTTTTAATGTTTGTTTGATCAGTGCTAAAGTGCTATGACTGAAATTTATTAGAATTATGCAACCTGAATGCCATCCTCCCTACAGAGGTTTCTGGGAGTTACAGAATTCATAGTCGCCCAGGCACCTCTAAGGATTCTGGGCAGTACTGTGTGGTGTTCTGCCCATGCATCCCTCATCAGAGGCATGTGGAAGATGTAGGACCCCAAAGACCATGAACGTTCTACCATTGTGCTATGTTGGTGCAGCCCAAACAATATTGACTCCTTGGAGTTCTGAGACCCCAGGATTTCCCAGTATTGTAGTTCACTCTAAGGTATCACTGACATCAGAGGCCTTGAGAATAGCAGGTAATTGTTTATTTAGAGTAATACAGTCCATCCTAAGTGAAACTCATCATCAAGACTCTGAGGAGGCTTTTCAAACTGGCAGACTAGAGGGTGACTGCATTTCATGTCACTCCAGGACTTAGGATTCAAGATGAGGTTTTGAAACACTCAAAACAAACTCAGGGTCACTGGGTGAGTCTTTCCCATTGGGAAGGTGCCCCAGATGGGGCAGTAGTCCCAGAATGCAGGAAACTTTGTAAATTAGAGTTACCCAAAGAGACCCCCTTCACCCCCAGCTGGAGCAGTAAATTTGGACAACTGGGAGCATTGTAGAGGAGGAGACATCCAGTGAGACTCTTGGACTAGGAGAGACTGCCCCAGGACCATAGGCAGCTGCTCAGAGGAGGAGCTGCACAGTCAGATGATTAGGCATGGAGTGACAGTCCCAAGACCCTAGGCAGTTTCTCAGAGGAGAAGTTGCACAGAGAGATGCTTTGGTGCAAGGCGGGGTTCCCAGGTCCAGGAGGTAGGTCCAAACAGAAATACTTGAAATACTTGAAATACTGGGAATATTTCAGAGGAGAGATGCCCTCTCCAGGTGGTAGTTCTGGATCAAGGGAAACTTTTAGGAAGGTACCTGACCAGTGACATGTTCCCACCAGGTGAGTGTTCCCTGCTGGGTGAAGCTTTCCCACAAGGGTTGTAGAACCAGAGACATAGGCCCAAACAAGCCTTGCCTCAGCCCACAGTCTAGTTCCCCTTTGGCTTACCAGGGTCAACAATTGGAGGTGACTCTGCCCACCAGCAGGGAATATACCCCACCTGAAGGTCACCACCCTTAGAGAGGCAGGTTTCTTGTGGAGCACTGCATTATCAAGTTCCTCCAAGACTTCAGGCCACTGAAGGTTAGTAGGTAATACATTGGAAATCTACAGAGACAATATAAGTCATTAGAGAAGTTTGGCAATATCTCAGCATTCCACTGATACCTGACCAATATGAGAAAACAAGGGAAGAAAATGTCCCAAACAAACCTAGATGTTACACCAATAAAATCCAATGACAGCATGGCAGAAGAAATGTCAGAGGGGAGTTCAGAATGTGTATAATTAAAATGATCAGGGAAGCAAACAATGAAAGAGCAAAGGGAGGCATTGAATGATCACAAAAATTGACAGCTGAAAGAGCAAATATAGGAAGCAAAAGATTATTTTCCTAGAGTTAGAGATACTGAAAATTAACCAAGCAGAAATACTTGAAATGAAGAAAACAATAAACCAAATTAAAAACTCCATAGAAAGCATAAACAATAGGATAGAACACCTGGAACAGAAGATCAGACATTGAAGACAAAATATTTAATCTTGAAAACAGTTGAACAAACAGAGAAGATGGTAAGGAATCATGAACAGAATCTCCAAGAAATATGGGCTATCATAAAAAGACCAAATTTAAGAATTATTGGGATTGAGGAAGACACAGAGAAACAAACCAAAGGAATGAACAATCTAATCAATGAAATAATATCAGAAAATTTCCCAAATCTGAAGAATGAAATGGAAAATCAAGTACAAGAGTCTTATACAACTCCAAATACACAAAATTACAACAGACCCAGAGCAAGGCACATTATTATGAAAATACCTAACATACAAAATAAAGACAGAATTTTAAAGGCTGCAAGAGAAAAGAATCAAATTGCATTCAGGGGCAAACCAATACAGATATCACCAAATTTTTCAATCCAGACCCTAAAAGCTAGAAAGGCCTGGAACAACATATATCAATCCCTGAAAGAAAACAGATGCCAACCAAGAATCTTATACCCGGCAAAACTTACTTTCAGATTTGACGATGAAATAAAATCCTTCCATGATAAACAAAAGCTAAAAGAATTTACAAAAAGAAAGCCAGCATTACAGAACATTCTCAGCAAAATATACCTTGAGGAAGAGATAAAAAAAAAGATGCAAATCAGAAAATTGAGGAACTATCCTAAAGGAATTGTCAAATAAAGGAGAAACCAAGTCATGTCAAAAAACAAAAATGAGCCAGATGACCAGGAATACAAATCATATCTCAATAATAACCCTGAATATTAATGGCCTGAACACATCAATCAAAAGACATAGACTGGCAGATTGAATTAAAAAGAAAGATCCAACAATTTGCTGCCTGCAAGAGACTCACTTCATACAAGAGACAAAAGGTAAAAGGATGGGAAAAAACATACCATGCACATGGACAAAGAAAGAAAACCAGAGTATCCATCCTCATATCAATTAATGTGAACTTCAAGCCAAAGTTCGTCCGAAGGGATAAAGAGGGACATTTCACACTGCTTAAGGGAAGCATAAATCAGCATAACAATCATAAATACCTATGGTCCAAACAGTGGATCATTCATATACGTTAAGCAAACCCTTCTGAATTCCAGAAGTCAAATAGACCACAACACAATAATACTAGGTGATTTTCACACACCTCCCTCACCACTGAACAGATTCTCCAAACAAAAATTGAACAAAGAAACTATAGATCTCAATAACACAATCAATAATTTAGACTTAACAGATATTTATAGAGTATACCATCCAACAAAAAATGAATACATTTTCTTCTCAGCAGCACATGGATCCTTCTCTAAAATTGACCATATTTTATGCCACAAAGATAATGTTAGCAAGTACAAGAAGATAAAGATACTACCTTGTATTCTAGGAGATCATAAAAGATTGAAATTAGAAATAAATGACAGAGTACAAAACTACTCCAACACCTGGAGATTAAAGAATACACTATTGTATGATGAATGGATAACAGAAGACATCAGAAAAAAAATTTAAAAATTCTTAGAGGCAAATGAGAACAAAGAACCATCAAATCAAAATCTCTGGGACACTATGAAAGCAGTATTCAGAGAAAAATTGATTTCATGGATTGCATTCAATAACAGAAGAAAAAAAATCAACAAATAAATGACCTAACCCTACAGCTCAAAGCACCAGAAAAAGAAGAACAGAACAACACCAAAAGTAATAGAAGACAGGAAATAATTACAATAAGAGCTGTAATCAATGAAATTGAAACAAAAAAAATTTCAAAACTGACAAAAAATATTTGATTCTTTGAAAAAATAAACAAAATTGATAAACCCTTAGCAACACTAACAAGGAGGAGAGAGAAAATTCAAATTACTAAAATTCATAATGAACAAGAAAATATCACAACAAGCATGATTGAAATACAAAACATAATTGGAAGCTATTTTGAAAATGTATACTCCAATAAAATAGAAAATATAGAGGATATCAATAGATTTCTAGAGACATATGAATTATCTAAACTGAACTAGGATGATGTACACAATTTAAGTAGACCAATTTCAAGGAATGAAATAGAAGAATTCATCAAAAGACTACCAAGAAAGAGAAGTCCAGGACCAGATGGGTTCTCAGTTGAGTTCTACAAAATCTTTAAAGAGTTTATTCCAGTACTTCTCAAAGTATTCCATAAAATAGAGAGGAGAGAACACTCCCAAATTCAATCTATAAAGCCAATATCACCCTGATACAAAAAACAGAGACACATCGAGGAGAGAAAATTTTAGATCACTATCCTTAATGAACATTGAAGCAAAAATTCTCAACAAAATTTTAGAAAAGTGCATACAAAAATATATTAAAAATATTGTGAACCCCAATCAAGTGGGTTTTATCCCAGGCATGCAAGGTTGGTTCAACATCCAGGAAGCAATAAATGTAATTCACCATATCAGCAGACTTAAAGCCAAGAATTACATGATTATTTCAATAGATGCAGAGAAAACAAATGATAAAATAAAGCATCCCTTCATGCTCAAAATACTTGAACATTTAGAGATAGTGGGAATGTTCCTTAACATTGTAAAGGCCATCTATGCTAAGCCCAAGGAATATTATTCTAAATGGTGAAAAGCTGAAAGAATTTACCCTAAAAACTGTAACAAGGCAGGGATGTCCTCTTTCACCACTTCTAATCAACATTGTCCTTGAAACTCTAGCCAGAGCAATTAGACTGACCAGAGAAATGAAAGGGATATGAATAGTGAAAGAACTCAAACTATCCCTATTTGCTGATGACATCATTATATATTTAGAGGAACCTGGAAATTCTACCAGAAAACTTTTAGAACTCATAAGTGAATTCAGTAAAGTAGCAGAATATAAGATCAATGCCATTAATCTAATGCAGGTTTATACATAAGTGATGAATCCTAAGAAAGAGAAGTTAGCTAAATTACCCCATTCACAATAGCCTTGAAAAAAATAAAATACTTGGGAATCAATCTCACAAAAGAGGTGAAAGCCCTCTACAAAGAGGACTACAGAACGCTAAAGAAAGAAATTAAAGAAAACTGTAGAAGATGGAAAGATCTCCCATGTTCTTGGATAGGCAGAATTAATATTGTCAAAATGGCCATACTACAAAAAGTACTATACAGATTCAATGCAATTCCAATTAAAATCCCAATGATGTACCTTACAGAAATAGAGCAAGCAATCATGAAATTCATTTGGAAGAATAAGAAAACCAGGATAGTTAAAGAAGTCCTTAGCAGGAAAAGTGAAGCAGGGGGTATCGCAATCACAGAACTTCAACTATACTACAAAGCAATACTAACAAAAACAGTATGGTATTGGTACCAAAATAGACAGGGAGATCAATGGTACAGATTGGAGGACACAGACACAAACCCAAATAAATATAATTTTCTCATACTAGACAAAGTTGCCAAAAATATGCAATGGAAAAAAGATAGCCTCTTCAACAAATGGTGCTGGGAAAACTGGAAATTCATATGCAGCAGAATGAAACTAAATCCCTATCTCTCATGCTGCACAAACTCAATCAAAATGGATCAAGGACCTTGTAATCAGTCCTTGTAATCAGAGTCCTTTCATCTTATAGAAGAAATTTTAGATCCAAATCTTCAACATGTCAGTTTAGGATCAGACATCCTTAACAGGAGTCTCACAGCACAAGAATTAAAAATAAGAATCAATAATTGGGATAGATTTAAACTAAAAAACTTTCTATCAGCAAAGGAAACTGACAGCAATGTGAAGAGACAGCATACAGTGTAGGAGAAAATCTTTGCCACTCATACTGCAGATAGAACACTAATTTCCAGAATATATAAAGAACACAAAAATCTCTACAACAAGAATACAAATAACCTGATCAATAAATGGGCTAAGGAAATGAACAGACACTTCACAGAAGAAGATCGACAAGCAATCAACAGATATTAAAAAAAAAGTTTAACATTTCTAGTAATAAGAGAAATGCAAATCAAAACTACACTATGATTCCATCTCACACCAATTAAATGGTGATTATGAAGAATACAAGCAACAACAGGTGTTGGCAAAGATGTGGGGGAAAAAGGTACACTCATACATTGCTGGTGGTGTTGCAAATTAGTGAAGCCACTCTGGAAAAGTGTGGAGATTCCTTAGAAAACTTGGAATGGAACCACCATTTGACCCATCAATCCCACTCCTTGGTCTACACCCAAAGGACTTAAAATCAGCATACTACAGAAATGCAGCCACATCAATGTTCATAGCTGCTCAATTCACAATAGCCAGATTGTAGAACCAACGTAGATGCCCTTCAATTAATAAATGGATGAAGAAACTCTGGTATATATATATATATATATATATATATATATATATATATATATATATATATATGATTGAATATTACTCAGCCATAAAGATAATAAAATTATGTCATTTGTAGGCAAATGGATGCTATTGGAGAATATCATGCTAAGAGAGATAAGCCAATCTCATAAAACCAAAGGATGAATGATCTCACAGATATGCGGGTGATGACACATAATAGGGGGTGGGAGGGAGGCAAGAATAAAGGAAGGAGGGACAGTATAGAGGAAAAGAGGGGTGGGAGCAGTGGGGGGAAGAAAAAATAACAGAATGAATCAAACACGATTACCCTATGTAAATGTATGACTACACAAGTGCTATGCCTTTACTTCCTGTACAAACAGAGAAAGAGTATGTATCCCATTTGTATAAAATAAAAATAAATTAAAAAGAAGACTCCCAGTATTTGAATACTTCAAGTCTGCCTCTGTACCTCTGAGGTGTCTGGATAGTGCAATGCAAACCTTATACATGTAGTACCCAATATGAAGTTGTCTAGGAGCTAGATTCCCTGAGGTATTCTGAATATTGTACTCCGGCTTTCTGCCTTCAGAGTCCTCACTTGGAGACCTCTGGGAGTGGTAATACACACAGGCAACTGGGCCACTCCAAGTGTAGTATACTTCTCTACCACACAGTCCTCACCAATGAGGATCCTGTGAGATTCTGGTCCCTGAGGATTATGGGCAATGTAGTCCTGCTACATTGTTTGACCCTGCTGGGAGAAACAGGAGAACAGCAGGCCACATGTTTGTCTTTGTACACTGAGAATTCTAATAGAATACAGTCCTGTACCAAAGCAGTCCCCACTGTGGAGGCCTCTGGAAACTCTAGGCTTCAAATCTAGGTTAGTCTCAGGACTTACGTGTAGTGTGCTTAAGTATGGTCAGCCCTCATTGTGGAGTCCTCTTGAACTTGCAGGCTGAAACTCACCTCAGCAACACACTCAAGGATTTCAAATAGTATAACCCTACATTTCTCAATGCAGAGGAGCTTGGGAGCTGCTGGCACTACATATTGTGGGTAATGTAGTCTTGTGTTTTGCCCATTCCACACAGAAGAAACTGGTAGTTTAGGTCCTATTAGAATTGTGGGTAATGCAGTCAAGTGGTTTGCTCATTCAACACAGAGGGTTCTGGGAGTCCCAGAGTACTATGGGTAATAAAGGGCAGTGTTCTTGCTCAATTACTACAGATAATCTTGGAAGCTACAGCACCTGAGGATTGTGGGTACACAAGACTAATGGTTTATCTGATCACCACAGAGAATACTGGGAGGTGCAGGTTCTGAGAGTTCTAGATAGTTTAATCTAGTGTTTTATGTGCACAGACCTGCTTGGAGAAGGGCCACAGTAACTGAAATCTCTGATTTTCCTGGTACCCTGAAGATTCCAGGTACTGTGCTCTAATATCACAGCACTCATCACAGAAGCCTCTAGAGGTTGCAGAGTATAGGCATCTCCAGGTAATTTGTGCACCAAAGTTTGGTATTCCATTCTTTCAGTTTTCACTCCAAAGCTCCTGGGAACAGCAGGTAACCAAGGGTAACATGTAGCACAGTTTGTCATTCTGTTGCCCAACCCTCACTGCAGAACTCCCTGTAAGATGCAGGTTCCCAAGGGCTATTGGTAGTGCACACTGCCATTTGGCCCATGCTACCCTCATTGCATTGGATCCTGGAAACTGTAGACCCTGAAGGACTCTGGGCAGTGCAGTCCACTGTAAATTATGCAGCCCTGACCCAAGAGCCTCTGAGAAGCTGCTTGCTACATTCCCAACCAGTCACCCCTGAGAACTCTGGGCAATTTGGTCTAACATTCTGCTGCCCATCAATGACCCATATGGCCCCAAAAGCTTTGGACCATGTGCTTGCCCTGGAATCCCAAGGATTCTGATCAGTGTAGCTCAGAATCTTTCCATAAAGTGCTGTGGGAACTGTAACAGTATGTATGACCAGGTACCCCCAGGGGTTCTGAGCCGTGTAATCTGGCATCTATTGCCACAGCTGTCACCACAGTGGCTTCTGAGAAATGTCAAATAGTCCACCCATCTGTGTAGAGACTCACCAAGAAAGCCCCAGCATCTTTTGTAAAAATCAAGGTCACATAGTTAAATAATTCTTTCCACAATATTATTGCATTGATACATTGAATTCTCATTGTTTCCAGTACTTTAACTCTGAAAAAAGAGAACCATAAAAATAGGAATAAAATTAAGCAGTGAGGTGGCACTTAATCCCCCATGAATGTCCAGGCCACTCCCATGCAATTTCTGCAACATTCTGAGGTTGTGTTTCAGTGTTTCTCTTTTCAGTGTCCTTGGATTCCTCCCCACATACACACCCCATTTATAAAAATATTACACTATGACATCACGTTATGAGGTTGAGCAGCCAAAGCCTCAACAAAGGATGCTTTTGGAAAAGTAAACTCAGCTAAAACATTTCTTATGAAAGTAAAGAATATGGCAGAGTTTCCTTCTCAGCACATAGAATAGTGGATGACAGGCTTTCTCTCATTCTTCCTCACCTTTTCCTCAAATGCACTTTGGTTATCCTGAAGCCACAGTGACATCTCACATGAAGGTGCCAAGGAGACATGGTCTCCAGTGTTCCCAGTAAAGTCATCTATATCCCTGTATGGGCCTCAAAGAGAAGGAGGCTCTTGTCACCAGAGTCATGGCCCCAAGGTGCCCTCATTCTTAGTTTCTTTCCCGTGTGGGTATAGGACACCCATTTCTGGCAGACAGATGATTTTAGGGAATCAGGAAAAGAGCCCCTGAGAACCACCTGCTGGTCACTGTGGGCAAAAGAGGACACTTAATGCTTACTGTTCACTGGTTGGTGCCCCTGCATCCCTTCTGGCAGTTCTGATGAAGCTCTGAAATTCATGGTTTTGATTTTTCTAGGCAATAACTTTGGTAACTTGGGGATAGGAAGAATAGTAGAGTGAAACAGACATTATTACCTATGTACATTTATGACTGCATGACCAATATGATCACACAATATGTACAATCACAAAAATGAGAAATCATATTCCATTTATATATAATTTATACAAATGCAAAAAATGCATTCTACTGTCATGTGAAAATAATTAGAACAAATTTTAAAAATTTAAAGAAAACAACAATAAAGCCCACCATCCCATGTTTGATGAGAAAGTAGGGTGATAGCAAAAAGCAAAATATATGGTTGAAAGACTGAAGTTCATTGATTTCTTATATATCACCAATAGTTTGTGGGAAAAATTGGAATTTGAAACTAGACTAAGAAAAATTGTTAACAGTAACATTTATAATCACACTCCAAAAATTTAAAATTTTATATAACTTCTAAATTACAAGTATATTTTCAGAAAACTAAGAAACACAATTGAAAGAAACAAAGAAAAGTATAAATAATTGCAGATATATTCCTTGTTCAGGTCTCTACATAGGATGATATTTACTCAAATTTGATTTAAGGATAGGTACAATCACACTCAAATATCCAGCGTACTCTTCCTGAACTTAGAAAAGATGGCACAGACTGCAGAAGGACAAAAAATGAACTTGCACACCTTGATCCAAACACCTGTTAGAAAGCTGAAGCAGTGGCCATATGTGATGTGCTGTGAACTTGGCTGGGCAGGGTGGCACATGCCTTTAGTCCCAGTGGCTCAGGAAGCTGAGGCAGAAGGTTTGAGAATTCAAAGACAGCCTCAGCAAAAGTGAGGTCTTAAGCAACTCTGTAAGACTATGTCTCTCAATAAAATACAAAATAAGGCTGGGGATGTGGCTTAGTGGTTGAGTGTCCCTGAATTTAATCCCTGGTATGAAAAAAATATAAAAAACAAAAACAAACAAACAGAAACTAAAATAACAAGAACAAATGTCTCACAGCTTGGATATAAAGCTGCTCAAAACTCAACCGACATTATCTGGAAAATAAAACACAGGAAGAGGTTGCTGAGCCCCAGACTGACAGCAGGAAAGGGGTGAATCCTGAGAACATGCCAAAGGACAGGATGCCCACATCTGCTCTTGTGCTTGGTACATTCTTTTCTTTGAGGGGAAAACTGCAGATTTTAGGCCAGGTAGAGTAGTGAACATGTGTAATCACAGCAACATGAGAGACTGAGGCAGGAGGCTGGCAATTTCAAGGCCAGTCTCAGTGACCTTGTCTCAAAATAAAAAAATACAGGGTTGGGCATATAGCTGGGTAGAAAAGTGCCCCTGAACAGATACTGAAACCCCAGTAAGAAAAATGAAAAGCAGTGCTGTTTTCAGAGATGCAGTCTGGAAGTAATATTACTGTTTTTAGAAATCCATAGGACAGGACTTGACTGGAAAAATCTGAGGTAGTGGGTAGGAAGCTCCCTACCTTTGTTGACAAAACACTTTTGCATAGACCCTCTTCCAGGTATAAATTATGGGGACTGCTGCTGGGGTGAGTTGGTAAACCCCGCAAGTAAAGAAAGTCCACACCCACTTGTGGGAGCAGGAGTGTGGTCCATGTGTGGCACCACAAAGACTCAAGTTGGGAGGCAGACACAGCCTCCAGCCCACCATTCTGGGCCGCTAGAGCCAGGCTCAGCATGCTTGGCCTCCACCTACCTCTCTGGAAGTTTCTGTCCCAACATTGATCCCAGCAGCCTCCTCAGGCTTCCAGAGAACAAATGATCATCAGATTCACTGACTTCAAATTGTGTTCTGCCATCCCAGTCTCTCTCCACCAAGTGCCACTGAGCCAGGATCTGCTGTGAACTCCCTTCCACCACCATGAAGATGTGCAGTGCATTCTGCCATCCTCCTCTGGCAGGTACACAGAAACCTGGACACCACCCACTAAGGTTTCCTTTTTTTTACTCATACTTCATCTCTCTGAGTTAAAAACTATCACTGCCTCACCCTGTCTCACCGTCTTTCTCTCCCTGTAAGATGTATCTGAGAATATCTCAGAATTTGCTTCACTCTTAAAGATGAACTGTCATGACTTGGTCAGCTCTGAGTGTACATAGGTGTAAGAAGAAAGGGCTGGAGTGGGAAGGTTTCTCTCTGCCCTGAGTATATAAGGCAGGACAACCACCTTTGATCTTCTGACCTCAGATATACAACCCAGGCCTTGGGTGGAGATTGTGCTGGCCTCTCTCCTGCCAAAACTGTGACAAGATTCCCTTGTGTCCAGCTGCCCAAGAGCTGCCTGACCACCTCATATGTAGTTCTGCTCCTTCTTTATCTACCTGTTCATTCATCAGAACTTGGAGAGCACTCTGAGAGACAGAAGCAGAGGACAACCTGTAGTTGGGAAGCAGGGGCAGGCTCATAGCCTTGTGGAAGTTGAATGGGAACAGTACAAGAAGACACCCAGGGATTTCAGGAGACCTAATTCTCTAAGCTGAAAGGTGTAATAAGGAGACAATTCAAAAGTCTGAGTCAGGACCACCTGTGTGAAGGTTCAGAACAGCAAGATGAATAGTAACCCAAAAGCTCTGAGCAGGCAAATGCAGATTGTCTATCAAAAACTGAATACCTTACTTAACTGCACCAACTTCTTTAAAAAGGTGACTTTTTTTTTTTTTTTGCAGTGCTGGGGATTGAACCCAGTGTCTTGTGTATGCAAGGCAAGCACTCTACCGACTGAGCTCTCTCCCCAGCGCAAAAAGGTGACATTTTTTACATTTCTGAAGGGAAATGTATTTCCAGCTCAGAATTCTGCCCCTGCCAAGTGATTAGTCAGGTGGGAGAGTGGATTTCAGACATTTTTAAGACATGCAACATTTCAGAAAATTACATTCTTGGTGCATTGTCGGGAAAGCTAATTGAGAATTTTCTCTAAGAAAACAAGGGAATCAAGGTAGAAAGAACAAGATTTTCATTCAGCAAGTACTGGTGCCCCCCAGCAAAGCAGGGATGGGAGTTCCAGCCATGGTGATGCCACCCAACCCAGTCCTGGAAGGTACCCCTTGCAGTGGCAACAGGAAGGGGAAGCCCCACGCAGAGAATTCTCAGATGGTGTTCATGTAACCCTGGGAGATGTTATAGGTGTAATAAAAGTAGATATGCAGAAAAAAAGGCATTTAGAAGGCAGGTGTGATGGTATGCACCCATAATCCTAGTGGCTGGAAATGCAGATGCAGGAGAATCCTGAGTTCAAAGACAGCCTCAACAATTTAGAGATACCTTCAGCAACTCAGCAAGACCCTGTCTCTATATAAAATATTAAAAGGGCTGGAATGTGACTTGGTGGTAAAAGGGCTTCCTCTGGCTTCAATATTTGGTATCAAAAATAAAATAAAATAAAATATAATAAAATAAAGTAAAAATAAATAAATGCATATAGAGACTTTATGAAAACAAAAAGGTAAAGGGAAAATATTATACATAGGACACTAATAAATGCAGTTGAATCACAGTTTTCTACAAGGGAGGTCACAGACTCTATTGGATTTGATAGATAAAATGCACATGTAAATGATAACCATAAATGAAACTAGAAAAACATTTCTTCCCTGAGTTGTGTGGTTAAGTCCAAGTACTATACCTTCCTCTGTGGCATGGTCCTGGCAGGTGAGGCACATGACTGCAGTGAGGAGCATAGAAGGGACTGATCAGAAGACACTTTGCCCACACTCTGCACCTCAAACTAAACCCAAGGTGCTAAATTTTCCTATACAGAACTTCAAGGTCTGTGCTAAGGGGATCTACCTGCAGAGCCAGGAACACCAAGGGCAGAAGCTGCCATGGTGACTTCAGCAGAACTCATCACAGAATGCAGTTCATGATGATGGATGTGTTGCCTGTTGTAGAAGCCAACCTCCTCGGAGGATGCCAGTGGAAAGTCCAACAGCCATCCCTTGAGGGCAGCCAGGGAGGGATCCAGCCCATAACTGGTGGCAGTCAGAGGGCAGAGACCAGGTCCAGAGCAGTTGTGAACAAGGGTGGCAGGTTAGTGGTCAGTTTCTCCTGGTACATCTCACCACTCTAGTGTTCTGGAGGACACAGCAGAGGCTGCCTCAGCCTGCAGCAGCTTCCTAGGAGCAAACTTCAGACAAGCTCAGTTTGTGGCCCACAATGAGTGACCCTGAAGGGTGTGGCACTGAGTACCCACCTCATTGCCTGGACCCTCCCCTTTGGCTACAAAGGCAAAGGTTGTGCTCCAGTGGGTGAGGCACTCAGAGGAGACCAATACTACATCCTAAAATACCTTAGCAGTTTATCTACAACTTTCTGCAAAGTATTGAAAACTTAAAACATTTAGAAAGAGTCTAAGACCTGAGTGAATTGGGCAGAAGCTTGTCATAAAGCAGTGAATTACACCAGTGATCACTCACCTCACTAGTGCTCCTCCTGTGTTTCCAGTACACAGTCATTTGACCTTCCTGTAGCATCCAGAGTAGTAGGCCCTGTCATCATCCCCATGTCTTTGGTAGGAGATTATGAGAACATGCCTGAGGCCATACACCTAGATGGAGCTGGGCCTGTACTTAAGGTTGTCTTGGCTGGTGTCAGGGGGAGATGCTAATATCACAAGCATGCACAGAAAATGAGAGAAGTGTACACAATGCAGTGATCAAACCAATTGGAGGCTGACCTGGGCACCAGCCCCACATTGAATAACCTGGGCTGCCCATGCTATCCTTATTCTGGTTTTGGGATCTTGCCTCAGGAAAATTGAGCATGGAGGAAAGCAAAATGGCTCAACAATACTGGTGAGGAGTGGGACCTCTGGCCACTCCCAAATTCATGAAATAAGAAACTGAACCCCAATGGGAAATGAGTACCAGAGACAGCTGAATCTCTAGGTAGCAGGAATATATGCTTCCCTCTCCAAGACTATAACCCTAATCTCTGAAATACACATGAAGTCAGGGGTATGTAGGTAAGCTGCAAGGAGCAAGCATGGCAGCAGAGGAAGCTGCCATGTCCAAGTCCCTGATGTGGGTTCCTTGCTGGTGACATCATTTCCACCCACTGGGATCACACCTGTCTCTGACCAGGTACCAGAGTCAGGGCTCAGAATACTCATATCCACTCAACACACTGGTCTACACCTAAGGAAGTAAGGAAACTGAATAGACATGAGGTCCCATAGCCTGAGGAGATGACACTCCCTGGCAGCCAGTGGCCTTGGAGTGTGAGGGAACCAAGAATGTCCTGGGTCAGGGCCAATGGACTCCACAATCCTGGGGTGGTCTCTGGAAACTGTGGAGGATCAGTTTCTCATATTCTGCTGAAACAGATCAGAGGAGGAAAGGCTTAGTGGGCCTGCAAGTCAGCAGGTGAGTGCAGCTGTACTGACAAACAGGAGTGTCCACTGGGTACCTGGATATCCTGTTTATGACACTTCATCTGAATTTGAGCTGATACCCTCCTGTAATTATGAGCCCAGAACCCCTCAAACCTACAGCTTGGCTCAATTCTCAGATCTATTCACTGTCTCTCCCCTCTGGCAACATGATGCCCCGTCTCCAAATTGACTCCTGAACTCATGGTCACAGTTCCACCTGAGTCCTCCCAAGTCAACCTGTCTCTGTCACAAATTAGACCCAGGGTCAAAAAGTAGGAACCATTGGCAACTCACCTGTCCACTGAGGCCTGTAAATACAGTCAGATTTGTCAAAGCAGCTGTCTGAGTGCCACAAGGGCTCAGAACTCTCCTCAGCAATGGGAAATTCTGTGAGTTCTGGCAAGGCCTGCCAGGCTGACAGCACATGCTCAAAAAGTATATTTTGGTGCCACTGGTAATAGGCAAAACAGTTGTACACTTGCTCAGTAGTCAAGCTTGTCTCTGAAGGCAAAGACTCCTGCCCAACAATACTTCTAGCTCTGAGATACAGAGATGCACAGAGCTGGCTGGGGCACCTCATGTCCACCAAGTAAGTAGTGTGAGCCCTGCTAAGCTTTCCAAGGACAGCAGAGCAATAGGCCATGCAGTTTCTCTGTGGAGATAGGACTGTGTGGTGAGCATGTGTTGGGGAGGCAGAGCAGGTCTCTGTGGACAGGACACATGGGTCCCACTTCCTGTGCTGACCCCACTCCCAGACAGATGTGGAACCTGCCTTGCAAGCTGACCCCAACCCCACTCAGCTGAATGCCAGAGCACCCAAAGGCTAGCCATGGAACATCCTGCATCCCTGAAGGGGCAGGGCCTGCAGATTCTCCTGGCCAGAGCCAATTCTTTGCTTGGAAATAACATAGGCCTAGTTTTCTAAGGTTCATCTCAGCTGCAGGAATCCCTGCAGATTAACCAGAGAAGTGGGCACAACCCATGTGAGAAAACAACCCTAGAGGGAAGAGTTCAAGGGTGAAATGGCACCAGTAGTAGGGGGACAGATCATTGGAGGGGACTGGGGACAGGGGATGGCACCTAGGAGAGAGGGAAGGATGAAAAAATGTGAGGGAGCCACCTGGTGGAGTGAGAGCATGTGAGGAGAGGGGAGTCACCTGGGGGAGAGTGAGTACAGGAAGAAATTGAGGGAGCACCCTTGGGATGGGAGAAGCCACAGTGGGAAAAGCCACCTTTTGCTAGTAGGAGCACCTGTGGAATGGAAGAAGCAATCTGAGTGGAGGTGGGGAGAGCCTGTGTTGGTAGAGGTAGCTGCTTGGGGCTGGGGACAGTTGCCAAGGGGCAGATAGGGAGCAGTCTGGTGGTCAAGGTATCTGCCTGAAGTGTGAGAGAAGCCCCCTGTGGTGCTTGTGGAAGTTTTGAGGGTGCCAGGGGAGTCACCTGCGGTGGGCTCTTATCTTTACCTGCTGAACCATGTTGGGTTTGGTGGTCAAGGAAAATGCAAAGTCCTCCAGCCTCTGACACACTCTCTGTGATAGAATCAGCTTGAGTCTTTGAGGCAGATGAAGTAGGGTGGTGGATTCCTGGATGAAGACAGTGAGGACAGTGGTTTCAGACCAGAATCCTCCACATTTTTCCTGATCAGGACAGGCTCTCTGAGGATGATGGCACTCATCACCCTGAACCCCCATCCACAAACCTCCTAGGGGACTTCTCTCCTGTCCACAGTCTTTCCCACAGAAATGTACATTCCCTAACACATAAGCACAGAGCACTGCAAGGAGTCTGGCTGAGGAGTCCCTCTGGGTCATGCACCATGCTGGCCCACCACTCTTCCCAAAACCAGGATTCCTCCTCAATCCCAGACCTGTGTGGGACACACTGCCTGAGATTCACTTCCTGTTCACCCAACTGCAACCTGTCTTGCCTTCCCATTGCCTTCTAGTACTTTCCTCCATGACTTACTCCTGTTCAGTCCTTGCTACCCTTCCATTCCTAGAACCCTGAGAGGCTCCCTGAGGCCTATATATGAGACACACTTGCCATGAATGTCCACTGTCACTGACCAAAGACTATCATCCACTCAGGCTCAGGCGGCAGATGAGAGGAGATGGTCATGAAAATGACCTCAGACACCTACTCCTGAGGAGGCAGGGGGAGTGCAGCTTGGGCCTGACTCACAGCCAGCAAGAAACACTTGTGCCATACTGCTTATGGTGTTGTGGCTGTAAACACTTGCTCCTCCCAGCAGTCCCCCATTGGGGTCTTTTTGGTACATCCTTGGCACCCCTGGTGGAACCAGTGCAGACATATGCCCACAGAATCTCTTCTGCAGTAGTAGCTTTATAGCTTGGTCAGCACCACCACACCCAGCCTTCTGGCAACCATGCAGTAGTGGATGTCATTCCAGAGCTGCACCAGCTCCTTGCTGCCTCCTGGCACCTGGCAATTCAGGCAGAAGAACATGCTGAGCCCTGGCTGCCCTTAGCTCTCTGACTGCCAATCCTGCAAACCAACCTTGGGGAAGGGAGTAATGTCTGTTATTGAAGAAATGATCATCAAATCCACAGTGCAGTGAAGCAGGGAAGTGCCCACAAGGCTCTGAAGAATTGCCCTGAACACCCAGGCACTTTTCAAGCCATGCTGAGAACTCACCCTCAAATTAGCCATAATTGTCAACCCACCTTGACACACTTTACCTTTTCCAACAGAGGATGGTTCTCATCTGCACAGGTGAAGAAGTTAAGGCATGGAGAGAGAGGCCTGACAACCCATCTTTGCATGCACAGCTAGGGTGACAGCACAGTCAGCGCCACAGGTTTTGGACCCAAGGGGTCAGTGTTGACCCACACCTTAAGTGAATGACCACCCAGTAGGTCCAGGACCTCAGATGCTAGCAATGTTCAAAGTTGAGTGGGATGAAGGGGACCCTATCCTTGCCCAGTAACAGCTCTCTCATCCTGAGCCAGATTTGACCAACAACCAAGGATGCCCAGTTTGTCACCTAGGTGGTCACTCCATTTAAAAACCCTGACAGTCCACCCTGTTGCCTCTGGTACCATGTCCACAGAACTGGAAGAAGGTACTGGGAATTATATGCCCTGTTATCTGAGGTTGTGATTCCATGGTTCCCTGCCATCTCAGAACACTCCGGCCTCCCCCGACCCAGATGCAGAACTTGGCTCTGGTAAGAAGTCCCTGCACAGGACATGTTCTGCCCTGTGCTAGGGGTGGTGACCATGTTCCCTCCAGTCTCAGCTACATGTTACATCATCAGACATACCTGTGAGCCATCATGACTGAGATTATAACCCTATCTGGGGCTTCTCCTCAGCAAGATGAGGTAAGGCAGGCCACAACATCTGGCAGAGGGAGAAAAATATCAACAGGTCCTACACAGAAATGTCTTGGGAGTTTTAGGATGAGGAAGAGGTCACTTACCCTTTAAGGTAACTGGGACCCTGACACAGAACTGAAAATTGGGCAGGCCCAGAGACTGTTCCTGGGGGTCCTGCCAGATGTATGCCTTCTCTTTACAGTTCCCTCTGTCTGTTGGGTGAACTTATCCAGGCCCTAAACAACTTAGTAAGTCTCTGTTTTAAAATTAAAAATAAAAATAAATGAAAAAGAAAAGGTTTGGGATGTGGCTTAGTGGTTGAGTGTCCCTGGGTTCAATCCCTGGTACCAAAAATATCACTTTGGGCCAGACAGATCACTATTTGGACCATGACCAGAATCACCCAGACACATTTCAATCATATACACCACTGTTTAGACAGGAGCATGAAGCACAATCCTCATAGTAGATGGGCAAATAATGATTACAAGTGGCTCTCTATCAATAAGGTCAGGTTGTGATGCCAAATGTGCTGAGATCCAAGGTACCACCAGATGATGAGAGAGACACTTCTGCTCTTCATAGTTTGAGAAATAGGTCTGTATGATCGCCCACCACCCGCGGGGACAATCACAGCGCGTACGCTCTTCTTGAGCACAGGAACCAAAAGAGCCGCTTTATTCCACAAGTCTCCGACTTATATTGAGAACATCAGCCTATCAGAGAGTAGACTACCAGGAAAGTCAGCCTATCAAGGAACAGTCTCCAGGCAGATACCAGGATCGCCTCATATACAGCAGCCAATCAGAGTTACTTCCTGAAACTTGTTTATGAGTATGGCTTATTCTGGCAAGCTGCCAGGTGCCATCTTAGAGATCAGGCCACGGTGCGGTTCTGGGGCCTTCAGAGCCTGCCCCTGACATCTCCCCCTTATTCTTTAAATAAAGAAAAGGTGACTTGGGACCATGCATGTCTTAGGTTGTCCATGGCAAATTACATCCTTACCCATCATTGGAATTCTGACCGCCAGGTGTCAGAACCCTGTCTTAGGTTGGTATGCATTTCCACGGATCTTACCCATCTTTGACTACTGGTCCAGCATGCTTAGCCATACTTGGGGGGATGTGCCTGTCTCAGTGGCTGTCAAAGTCTGTACGATAGCCCATCGATGACATCGGGCATCTTGGCGAGCTCTGATTTGGCTGCGTATAACATAGGCTATCCCTAAGCAGATAATAATCAGAACAGCTACTGTTCCAGCCCACTGTTTTGTCAATCCCAGGGCTTTAGATAACAAAGAGAACATTTTGGATACCGATGCAACTTGAACCCTGGTGGCATTGACTCTGAGTATTTCAGCTCATAGCTGACTGGTTAAATTATCAAACGTAGATGACCAATTGCCAGTAAGGTAGACAGAGAAATTTTTAGATAACATAGCCGCAGAGCTAAGGTTATTATAAGCAATAGGGGTGACACACACTGCTCTTAAAGGATAAACACATCCCAGTTCCAAAAGTTCTTGCAAGATATCCACTTGTTCTTGTAGTAAGTCCACTCTTTGATTTACAAGGAGTAGGCCTGCTGTTAGATGTTGGTTTAGGGTCTCTATAGTCTGTAAGACTGCAGCTGTATTTTCAGCCAAGTGATTGTTGTTGCTGTCTGTATGGTTGTGTCAATGCTGCTGCCACAGAGGCTGCAATGGCAGTGATCACAGCTGCTCTGATGCCAAAATCTCTTCTGTTTCTTGATAATAGCACTGGCAGTTCTGTATCTGTAACAGAGACTGGGACTGGTAGGAAGGTAGGAATACGCATTAAGACTGCCCGTGAGAACCTAGAAGCATTCCAACATTGAGAGAGATAGCACGAAACTACAGTACAATTGAGAGAAACATCTTTTTTGTTTGTTAGCAGAAACATAAAAGGGGGAAAAATGCAAACTGGCGTAGGTAGAAACGTAATATTTCTGGTACAGTGGGCGCTCGATGCAGCGCCAGAGAATCTAGAGCTCCTCCATTTAGGGGAACTCCAAGTACATAGCCTAAATGATCCTCCTAAGAGAGCAAAGAAAGGTTGTAAGTTAGTATATCCTGAGGTCGAAGTGAAGAGTAGCCAGCTGTCAAAGGGGTTGACACGTTTCATGCCTAATTGAACATCATTATTAGTGAAGTTATCATTAGCAGTGAAAGAAATGAAATTGGGAGTGAAAAAAAAATCCATTTTGTACAGGAGTCGCTGGTCCTGCATGTTGACAACCTGTCCATATAGGAGGTGTACTGTGTTTAGGATTACAAGGAGGGAAGATTCTAGGGGTTTTGAAAGTAGTTCCTGTAGCATTATGTCTGTGAGGTACCCATCCTGAAAGTAAAACAGCATCTCCTGTTAAGTTTTTTATGTATTCTTGAAATGTAGAACCATTTTCACCTGGGCAAAAAGAAAGCGTGGCTAAATCAGCTTATGAGGGGCTATGGGTCCAACCAATTCCAATTTGGGAATTGCCGAGTGATGCAATCACTATCAGCAAAAAGATCTGTTACTCCTTAAACTCTACAAGGGCTATGACAGCTGCTTCCATTTTGTGAGCCTTGAGTGACTTTAGACAATTGACCCTGCAAGTCACCAGTGCCTTGTAATGTCTTCCACGCCCTATTTGCAGCGGTAGCCACTTGTGCATACGCTCCTGGATGATACTGTATTTGAGCTTGTAAATTATCATGAGGACCTGTGCCCATGAGCTTGTCTAAGTTCCATTGAGGATTGCCTGCAGCTGCATTACGCCTGGCAGTATCTGAAGATATCTCTTGCCAAGACGTCTTCCACATAAGATATTGCCCACTGGAAAGAGTGGCTCTTGTCAAATTAATCCAGACCTGGGGTGTCAAATTTAAACTAGATATGGTTTCTACCAGGGCAATCCTAAAAGCAGCCTGTGGACCATATGTACTGACCGCCTCTTTTAACTGTTTAACAAGTTTAAAATCTAACACCTGATGATATCTTTGATTTTGAGGATCTTCAAAAACAGGATACACTGCCGATCCCAAATGACTCCACTCCCTCCACGTTTTTTCATAAGGTAGCGGAGGAGGAGGAGGCTCAGGAGGCGCAGTAGGTGTCAGAGAGCGTTCCTCCTTGAGCGTCCATTTTTGAACATGTTGAGCTAGTTCCTCTCCTGATAGTTCCCCTTCAGAGTTACTTCCCAATTCTTGTGTTTTTTGTGAACGGCATGAGCGTTCCTCTTTTATCTCCTCTAAAACTTGACTTCCCTCTGTAAGGGGCTCAACAAACTTGTCCTTATTTGTGTCTAGACACCCTCTCACTGAAGACCATATAGCCATAGTTCCAACAGGCAGTGGATCTTGTCAATCTGCCTTATGAAGATCCTCTCCAAGATGTTCCCACTGTGGAATATTTAATAATCCTTCATCTAAAAACCAAGGAGCTACCTTCTTTATTGTATCTAAGAATGTTCTAGCAGTTTTGGTTTTTAAAGGTGTACCATTGGCCTTAAGCAGTTCCTGTAAGGGTTGTGGCATACGAAATTTTGATATTTCAGACCCCATCTTGTACAATGTAAGCCACGTTCCGCGTGCTTACCTAGTCCTTGAACCACCTTTCACTTAGTTCACTGTTTTTGGACCGCTTTCCGCTTAGTCCACTGTTTTACTTTCCTTTTTGAACCGCTTTCTGCTTAGTCCGGATAGTCGTGTACCGCGAATGTCAAGGCTGCCTTTCACTTGTTTATTTTTGACCTTTTCATAACCAGTTTAACTTGTTAAATTTTTAGAATATCTTACCTTGTTTCTTACTTATCCTTGTAAAGTTTTCATTCCCGGGTTTCGGCACCACTTATGATCGCCCACCGCCCGCGGGGACAATCACAACATGTACACTCTTCTTGAGCACAGGAACCAAAAGAGCCGCTTTATTCCACAAGTCTCCGACTTATATTGAGAACATCAGCCTATCAGAGAGTAGACTACCAGGAAAGTCAGCCTATCAAGGAACAGTCTCCAGGCAGATACCAGGATCGCCTCATATACAGCAGCCAATCAGAGTTACTTCCTGAAACTTGTTTATGAGTATGGCTTATTCTGGCAAGCTGCCAGGCGCCATCTTACAGATCAGGCCAGGGTGCGGCTCTGGGGCCCTCAGAGCCCGCCCCTGACAGGTCTGGTAGTTCATTTTCAGAATCTAGTTTTCAGTCTTAATTGGATCTAATTGTAACCCTTCCCTTTTCCCTGCCCTAATTCTGAAATTAGTCAGTTGAGTAGACTGTAACCCCAAACTCCTCATGTCAGAGTAAAGGGCAGCACTGCATTAGGTTAGAGATAAAAGCAGGTGGACAGCCCACCCAGGCACATGCTAGGCAGTTTCTTGTAGCATAGCCTTCTACAAGAAGTAAAGATTTGCCTTGCCCACTCACTTTTGGGCATGGCATCATTTTTTTGTGGTATCTTTGTATTTCTAACATGACTTACTGCAGATTGAGATCCTGGGTTTACAAGACAAGGACATAGCTCTCCAAAGGTGGACCATGTCTTTTCCATTGATTTTTTTCATTATTTAGCACAGTGTGGCACATGATGACCACTGAACATGGACTCGATGATTAGGTAGTTTACTTCCTGTTTCCAAGCCAGTTTAAGTTGATCCAGTGAGGGTAGGTCACCCTGACTGAACTTATGTCCTTTTGGGTATAGTGGAAGCAGCCTCCACCTCCCTCTGCACCCTGCCCCACCACCCAGACTGACCTCTAGAAACCAGCAGGCTGCCTGCAGTTTCTTCTGCTATACCAGTACACAGGCACACAGCAGGACCACATTCACATTGTCCAGGAGGTATAGGTGGAGCTGGCTCTCCAGAATGGCAGCAACTAGTGGCTGTGCCTTGGCAGGGTCATCCTGCATGTCTTGGCACAGCATGCCTGCCAGGGTCACCAGCTCTGCTGGGGGCTGTAATCAACCCTCACACTCCATCAGCTGTGCCAGGAATCTCTGCTTCCTCTCCATAACAGAGCTTGGTCTTCCTATCTATCAACATTCAGATCAAATATGTGTGGTATGTGACTCTGAGGGCAGCAACACCTTCACAGGACAGTAAGAGTGAACATGAGAGAGGAGACCAACATCACACACCCTCTAGAATTTCTTTCTAAGCACCCTAATGGTTGATGGTACAAAGCACTGACCTGGGTGCTGTCTGTAACCATCCACCTAGGGTCTGAATTTCTCCTCTGTCCCCTACACTTATCCACAGGTCAACTGGCCTGTCCATCTCCTTTCTCCTCAACCCTTGTCCTCCAAGGGCTGAACCTTTCCTCTCACTCCTGGTGTGGCTTCTGGTTCACCAGAGACCCTGGGCTGACAGATGGGCAGCAAGGGTCCACCAGACTTCAAATGCATGCATCCTATTCACAGCAGAGACACAGCATGCTGCCAGCACCAGTTCCACTAGTATCATAAACATATTTCCTGGATCAAACTCTCTTAATGCAGAGCACCCAACCAAAGGAGGAGATCTCTACCTGGGTGCTGGGGGAGCTTGCTGGTGATGGATTTTGAGACATAAGAACTTATTCACTGCCTAATATGCTTCTGAGGAATACTCTCCTGAAATTGAGGCCTGAATGTGCTCTTCTGGAGGCAGGGAATTCTGCCTGTTTGTGCTCCCTGGTTGTGGGTCTGACTTGGTGAGGTTGTCCCTAGCAGAGACTAGGCACTCTCTCATTTATTCCTTGTCCCTCAGCCCCTTGACTGAAGGGAGCTCCAAAGGTTCAAGGGCGGGGGACAGAGTCTTCTCAGGACCCAGGTTTCCTCCAGCATCCCACCTTTGGCTATTGGGGAGGACAGGGCTGGGTGCATATTGGATGGGACCATTAACCAAAAAAAGAAACAGCTTTTTCTAAGGGAATGTGCAGAAAAGAGTGACCAGGGTGAGACGAGTAGTTTGTTTGGCTTCCTGACTGCAACAGACACTACCATGTGCACCTACCTTTCAAGATTTATTGCACTGGAAATCAAGGACAGGCCCAAGCACCATGAAAATAAGGGGGAAAGGTTCTGTTCTTCACACCTTAGGCCCAACAACCAAGGCCCTGGAGACTCCCACCCAGATGCTCTTTTGAGACTCCTGACACAGAGTCCCTTTGGACCCACCCCACATGCCAGACCACCCTTCCACCCATGGAGCCCTGGAAAAACCCACCTCCACCCACCTCCATTGGCAGACCCAGTCAGACACACCCTGCAGGGAAAGAGGCAACAGATGGATAGCACAGGACTCAGATGCTACAAAGTTGCAAGCAATCCACACAGGCCTGGAAGACCTGGGACCAGTCTCAGAAAGGAAGGGCAACTGACCAGACTGGGTGTGATGTTTCCAAATTAAAGGAGTAGCTAAATCAGAGAACTGCACTGCATTCTCCTCAGCCCTGAGCTCTCAGGAACCATCATGCCATGTGGCTGGTAGGGCCCTAGGTCAGTTGCCTGACTCAGCCAATGCTCAGGTGTGCCCAGACCTGGAGTAGCAGTTTCAGAGGGCAATGCTGCTGGGCCGGTGATAAGCTTGGTGACCCATGTGCCCTCATGCAGCCCTCCATCCATGCATTGTCCCCTAGACCTCGGCGGGGGGCTCACTGCCCATAGCAGGAGCTAGATGACCAGGCTGTCATGTTGCCCAGGGTGGCCAAACCAGCACAGTGCCACCTAGCAGGCCTGGAGGGTAGTGTGAGCTCTCAGGCTTGAGCAGGGTCCTCTGTCATGCCTGGACCCAGAGTGATCCACAGTCAGCTTGGCAGCACCCCACACACTTCATAACTCTTCTTCAAATGGGCCAAGAAGTTAGTATCCCATTTCTTGAAACATCAGGCCAATGACCTTCGCTCCCTTCATCTTTCCTTTTACCATCACAGCAGAGCTGGCACTTGTTTTGAATCTTAGTATGAAGCTGCCAGGATCAGAAGCATCTCTGGTTGGCATGGGAAACATGATGCCACCGTGCTGTCATGCTGCCCCTCTGTGACCTCAGGCACTGTCTGCAGTGCACACACGAGGTCATGGAAGTCATTGCTTAACATCCAGGTGGCCCAAGGCCCAGAGAAACCTCAGGGGAGAGATATAAAATGTGTCTTCCTACCAGAGCCTGGAACCTCCAAGCCCTTCACACCCACCATGCCCTAAGCCTGATCTTTCCACTTTGAAGAGAGTCGCTCTTCCATCTTTTGCTCTCATGGCACAGGAGTACTGGAAATCAAAAGTGAAGCTGTTTTCAGAGTGGAATGATTCAGAGATCCTGGATGTGACGTTCAGCCACTTATCTCACTCCATTGAAACTTGAGAGAAATAGTTGCAAATATAACTGGCAGCAGATGAACAGTGGTTGAGGAATTTTTTTTTTCTGCCAGCAAATATTGGTCCTGCGTTCCCAGACACATGAGCCATCACCACTTCCCTTTGCCTCTTTAGATTTAATGACAACATCTGGCTGAGTTGCTGAGGCATTTTCTAATTTAGAGAAAAAATTTGCCCAGAAGAAACACCTTTCTCTATCTCCCCCTAAATAAGAAGGTAGACAATATCCACTATGTTCACTGGGTTGTGCTTTTTACCCAGATATCTCCAGGTTAGAAATTTTCCAAGAAAAATGCCAGGAAGAAAAAGAGAAATGAGGAAGGAATCAGCAGACTGTGATTGAAATGGCTAGGGATCCAGGTGTGAATGATCCCAGAAATCTTCCTACATACTGAAAACCTGAGCATATTCTGATTTCCACATATGCCTGCCTCTCCTCCTGTTCCCTCGCCTCCAAGCGTGACATCATTTTCTGCTCACTGATCAGCTACAACCCTTTTCCTCCTTCAATAGACAGGAGTAAACCTTTCCCCTCATGATGTACCCCTCGATTATGGGTCTTGATGTGCACAAAAGTTTCCTTGAAGGAATGCTGTGAAAAGGAAGTTGAGGATTACCTTAGATATTTGTTGGCTTTGTCCGGGGCTGGGTTCTTTTTTTTTTTCAGAGAATTTGACAGAGTCAGACCAGAAGAGGATCTAGAGGGTACCTAAAAGGGGCTCCTCTGGAGCTGAAGAAATAGATCGTTTTGGAGAGCACACACCTAGCTGGCGCAAGGGCTGTGGTTTGAATCCCCAGCCTCTCGTAGGTGAGGAAAAAAAAAACTCTCTTTTCTACACTATCCCTCCTCATCTCAACTTTTTCTCCTCTTTTCTTCCACTGAATCTGCACAGTTGAAGAAATACCAGTTGGACACGCAAGACTTTCAATCACACTTTCAGCATGGAGCTGCTGTGAAAGTTAGCAGTGCATCCCTGCTTACCTGAATTTCTTAAGAGGACGTGTTCCTTGAGATAAATCAACTCTCAGGAACTCATAGGTTAGATTGTTCTCAAAAGTGGGCTCATGGGGGTATATCATCAGCAGATTCTTGAAGAAGAAAATGCTCACCAGGATGCAATGACAGGAACTTCAAAATGATAAGTGCACTCATATTTGGCAATGAGCAGGATTCTTAGGCACATTCCAGACTCTGTGCAAATGAAGTGAACTTGCACAGTTCAGCAATTTCCATGCCAACTTCAATGTACCTGGAAAAAAACAGGTGAGGACCAAAGACAGCTGCCCTTGGCCCTGGCTTCTCTCTGTTTTCCTTTGCATTGCGTTGCAAGTGATTTGAAGTCAAATTGTATGATTTGGGGATGAATAAGTGTGAACCATTGCTGATGGCATGCAGGAGGAATAGGGTTATTTGCAACCTATTCTCCCAGTATCACTGGAAGCCCACTGTCATGAGGAATGAAGCCCATATAGAAGCTGTTGTTAATATTGATGGAGGTTCTGAAAAGATGCAGTGTAGAATTGGGAGAAGGATATGGTGTTCTCATATGCCCCATCATTCTGGGAATGAGTGGATTGTCTTTGCAGGATCAGGAGTGACACAAGAAGCCCTATTTGAAAGAAGTCACACTGAAAGAAGGAAAGTCAGACATTAGTCCTTGTGGTGTATAGGGTTGTGGACCTAAGAATGTGCAAGAAATAAAAATGATGTTAAAATTTGAAAATGCTTGAGGATACACTCTTCCTGCTCACTAAGAACTATCACATTTTGGATGTTCTTTAAGGTATACTGTTTTGATATTCAAGTTTTTCCCATAATGGGTCTTCACTTTTGCTTTTCAGCAGGGTGTTTTGACTAAATTTCTGATATTGAAGTGCACTCTTGATTTCCAGAGCCATGATTCAGTGATGCATATCCCAACAAGAAGTCATTTGAATTGAAGGAAAATGGAGTAGGTGGTGTAGTGTAAGGAAAGCCTTTCCTCAGATGTCGTCTGCTGAAAAACTTAAAAGTCAGCAGATGTATCATCAGCTGTCCCTTGCAAGCAACAGGAAAGAGCCAGGAATTCTCAAGAGCATTGGTGTCCTTGCAAGGGGAATTAGGGTCAGTAATGATGGATGCTTACAGAATAATCTGGCACTGATTACATCCTATATCTCTCTTTACAGTATATTGAAGCTGAAGAAATGTCCTAGAATTTGGGCAAAGACCTTAAACAATGACATTTTATTAGTGTCATTTCACTGAAGTTGGTTTTCAGCACAAACACCATTCTATTTTTCATGCCCCCCAAAGGTCCTGACTCTTCATTTTGGAGTATTCAGCCTTGAAGCTTTGTGCCATTCCTCTTTCAGCATGATGCATGTTCACATTTGGTCTTCTGCCCTGTGAAAATGTGTTCATCATGCTAACAGCAGGCTTCTGTTTCATCCAGTGGCTTGTGCTCTGTATCTTACAGCATCTGGTAATAGGACTGTTGGCAATTTCCCAGAGGGCTTTGTGCCACAGAGATACTAGTCTGGTCAAGGGAATCAACCCTTGTGTGAACACAGTTGGCCAGGTATTTCTGCATCTGAAGGTGACTTGAAGGACCTCTGGAAAAATCATGACTGGATAATTTCTGAGTGCAGCCCAGTTGTAAGGCAGCAGCCAAGGTGGTTTGCCCTGGCAGGTGGGGTGAGTACAGAACATCTCTCCTTGCTTGACAGCTCCCTCCTGTCCTCCATCCAACTAGCTGACTGAATGACTCCCTGGTCTCCTCATGAGCTATAACAGCAGACACCCACCTCTACTTAGAAAACTGACTCTCCAGGTTCCAGCTGTCTCCTGTTAGGGCTTTCTCAGAAAGGACGGGCAACCGAACAGACTGGGTGTGATGTTTCCCAATTCAAGAAGAGCCTAAGCCAGGGAGCTGAGCTGCACACTCTCCGGCCCTGAACTGTCAGCTGTCATCATGCCCTGTGGCTGCCGGGGCCCTAGGCCAATTGCCTGACTCAGCCAATGCTCAGGTGTGCCCAGACCTGGAGTAGCAGTTTCAGAGGGCAATGCTGCTGGGCCGGTGATAAGCTTGGTGACCCATGTGCCCTCATGCAGCCCTCCATTCATGCATTGTCCCCTAGACCTTGGCGGGGGGCTCACTGCCCATAGCAGGAGCTAGGTGACCAGGCTGTCATGTTGCCCAGGGTGGCCAAACCAGCACAGTGCCACCTAGCAGGCCTGGAGGGTAGTGTGAGCTCTCAGGCTTGAGCAGGGTCCTCTGTCATGCCTGGACCCAGAGTGATCCACAGTCAGCTTGGCAGCACCCCACACACTTCATAACTCTTCTTCAAATGGGCCAAGAAGTTAGTATCCCATTTCTTGAAACATCAGGCCAATGACCTTCGCTCCCTTCATCTTTCCTTTTACCATCACAGCAGAGCTGGCACTTGTTTTGAATCTTAGTATGAAGCTGCCAGGATCAGAAGCATCTCTGGTTGGCATGGGAAACATGATGCCACCGTGCTGTCATGCTGCCCCTCTGTGACCTCAGGCACTGTCTGCAGTGCACACACGAGGTCATGGAAGTCATTGCTTAACATTCAGGTGGCCCAAGGCCCAGAGAAACCTCAGGGGAGAGATATAAAATGTGTCTTCCTACCAGAGCCTGGAACCTCCAAGCCCTTCACACCCACCATGCCCTAAGCCTGATCTTTCCACTTTGAAGAGAGTCGCTCTTCCATCTTTTGCTCTCATGGCACAGGAGTACTGGAAATCAAAAGTGAAGCTGTTTTCAGAGTGGAATGATTCAGAGATCCTGGATGTGACGTTCAGCCACTTATCTCACTCCATTGAAACTTGAGAGAAATAGTTGCAAATATAACTGGCAGCAGATGAACAGTGGTTGAGGAATTTTTTTTTCTGCCAGTAAATATTGGTCCTGCGTTCCCAGACACATGAGCCATCACCACTTCCCTTTGCCTCTTTAGATTTAATGACAACATCTGGCTGAGTTGCTGAGGCATTTTCTAATTTAGAGAAAAAATTTGCCCAGAAGAAACACCTTTCTCTATCTCCCCCTAAATAAGAAGGTAGACAATATCCACTATGTTCACTGGGTTGTGCTTTTTACCCAGATATCTCCAGGTTAGAAATTTTCCAAGAAAAATGCCAGGAAGAAAAAGAGAAATGAGGAAGGAATCAGCAGACTGTGATTGAAATGGCTAGGGATCCAGGTGTGAATGATCCCAGAAATCTTCCTACATACTGAAAACCTGAGCATATTCTGATTTCCACATATGCCTGCCTCTCCTCCTGTTCCCTCGCCTCCAAGCTGACATCATTTTCTGCTCACTGATCAGCTACAACCCTTTTCCTCCTTCAATAGATAGAAATAAACTTTTACCCTCATGATGAACCCCTTGACTGTTGGTCTTGATGTGCACAAAATGCCAGGATAACAGGCAGGTGTGAACATTTGTGCTGTTCTGGTAATTGAGAGTTCTAGAAGCAATGTTGGTAGATATCACTTTTGCTCCTGATATCTGATCAGATTTCTGAATCTTGCCTCCATCTAAGTTGCTTAGGGCCATGCTAAATTGCTGAGGATGACTTTTAACTCACACCTTCCTGCCTCAACCTTCCAAATCAGTTCTTTGACAGGTGAAAGGAAGTCCATGGCCAGAACCCCAGAGCACCATCCCAGAAGGGCAGCCATACTGGACACCATGGAGTGTTTGACTGCTTTCAGTATATTGCAATGATGGTCAGGTCACCCTTGCCAGCACTTCCTCCCTGGTAGCAGTTAAGTGCTCACTGTTCAGCATGGTGTCATTCTTTGTCTTCTCAGACCAGCTTTGCATCAGTTGCCAACTGTCCAGATAAAATGTCCTTTGCTGTTCTCTTCTGTGGGTAAACTGGTGTGGTCATCTGGAGGATGTTTTGCTGTAGTCTCAGAGTCTCAATTCTGTGGGTGCAAGTTTGAAATGTCAGGGATCACCTTCAGATTTCAGTCACTTTTCAAAATTTATTCTAATTAGTTAAACATGAGAATAGAATGCAGTTTGATGCATCATACATAAATGCAGTATAACTTCCCATTCTTCTGCTTGTAAATGATGTAGAATCACATGGGTCACATAATCACATTGGTCATATAATCATATATGTGTATAGATCATCACTTTCAACATGTTGAATTGTTGTTTCATATTTAAACAATCTCCAGTGACTGGCTTTGGTATTCTCTTAAACCCTTTGAGCTCTCCCTTGAGGTGTCAATCATAATCTTATTTTTGTCATTAATATGACAAAAGGGATGCTATGAAAGATGTATTAGACTTTCTGGTACCTTGAGTAGTGGAAACCAGTGTTGTGGAAACCACAGGTGAGGATGGGTGTGGAAACCAGCAGCAAAACAGTGAAATGGAATAGGGCTGGATTTTATGGCCAGGACAGCTTCAGGATTTCTGAACTTCCAAAGGGACAGGGAAAATTGTGCCAAACAGATGCAGGAGCAGATCCAAGGGTAGCTGTTATGTACAGGCCTGTGTTCTACCTGTGGAGATGTTCTTGAGTATATGAGAATGTTGTAGGCAGTATGGGTGAGAAAAAAAGAGATTTCTCCTGCCTATGCTGTTTGACAGTAAGAAGTGCCCTGATTAATTTCTTCCTATATCCAGGGAAGATGCTGTCCCAGGTGGGAATTGATGTTTGGGAAAATCTATATTGGTGGTTGTGTACAAAATGAATAACAGGTGTCCAATCTAGTAGGTAATAAAAATACACAAGCCTGTTATGATGAGCGTTGAGCAAGGTGTTAAGACCTCCTGCCTTGTATCTCCACACATGGCTTGCTCTGCTCTTTAGCAGTCTTTCTGTTCAGAGTTCTGGTCAGTGTATTACTTTGGGCCATCCAGGTGGACTCTACCATCTCCTTTCTCCAACTTCTGATATTTGCTGTTGTGCCTAAGCATTTATCTTTTGAGACTTGATCCTCTATCTTATTCCCTATCTACTGTGTGTGTGTAGGGGGTGTTGGGTGTGTGGGAATGGAACCTGAGACCTTGCACATGGTAGGCAAATGCTCCACCCCAGTCCTTCCTATTTGTCTCATATTCTTTACTTTTTTTATGTTAAAATAATTATCTGCCCATCCTGTGCCCTCGACTCTCCATTTCCTCAAAACAACCACTTTCCTCTCTTTTAATGTTTTCTACTGGCTTTTCTACACAACAACTTATTCTTCTGCACCATGACTTCCCAACTTTTGAGTACTCATTGCAGAGGGGGCTAACTAGATTCTTTTTTATCCTCCTTCCTTCAAACTTTTCCATCACATAATGCTGCTCTCTTCCCATGTCCCCATAATTTAATAATAATAATAATTATAATTATAATAATAATTTTAAAGTAGAAATGCAGGTCTGTGAATACATCACATGAGGGGAAGCCTCATCAGGAAGAGTCACTTTATCAGGTATTGAAAGTTTTATTTTAATATGCCTATTATTTCATTTAATCTGGAAAAAAATAGTTTCTTTTAGAAATAAATTTAAGAAAAATTAGATGTTCAATTTTTATGAGAAGATTAGAGAGCATACATTTTTAATTGGTAATAGAGTAAAAATCCTGGATTGTGGTAGAGGGTTTGCCTCTGATGGCCATGGATAACATGGGAAATGACGAGTTCCAAATATCAAGGTGGTGTGTCAAGTCAGGGACTTTGAGAGTTGGTGCTGCTGTGTGTGTATAGCTGTAGAATTAGGGTGTTGACAATCAGTTGTTTTCAGAATCACTTTCCTTCACAACCTTAGCAAATGCTTTATATGAATTAACATCAGTGTGGAAAATGTGGATCCCCAAAAGATTAGGCCTATCTTGGAAGAACATGAGAATTCAACATTGTAAATGTCTTGAATGCACCTTCTATTTTGTGCTGTTTATCTGAGAAGGCAATCAAACTGCTGCTTGAAGGGAAGAAAACTGTTGCTTTCTTAATGCCCAGTATTTGTGGTGTTCTGTTCATTGCACAGAGTTCAATATCAGATAGCCAGTGTGAAGAAAAATGATGTGTAGAGGGAAAAAACTACATAAAGAGTTGCAGATGTTTGCTAAATTTTGTGCCCTAAGTCTGGTGAACCATGTAAATATGTGTTTAGTCATTCATGTACCACATAAGGCAGAACAAGCTTCTAGGGAAAGGTGCACATTCAGGCAACTGCAGCTCAGGCTTAGATTTCAATTTGCCATGTCATCTAGTGTAAATTCACTTTCAGCCTCAATGCATAGAAAGCAGAATTTTTGCATAGTTTGAAAGAAAAATATTCTCAAATGAAAAATTTGTCATAAGTGGAACTTGCCAGAAGTGAAGTCTTTTGTCTATAACCAGTAAAAAATCCTGGATCTGATAAAAAGTTTTCTTTCACTTCTACATAGAAATGTACAAGAAGAAAACACAAATTCCTCTTTATACATTTTGTGTTGGCAAGGACTATTCTAAGAAAGAATGAAGTAAAAAGAAGATTTGCTTTATTTCTACCTCTTTGAAAACTTTTATTTGTTTGTTTTATTTTGGTGCTGGTGATTGGATGCATGCCCTTTAGCTTGCTAAAGTCAAACTGACTTAAAGCAGACAAAGTACTCTTTTGCAGATGTTCAAGTGATTTATGGATATAGAAAAAAATGTTTGCCCCTAGTAAGAGAAGAAATTTAATTCTAACATTAAATGAAATACATTTCTCAGCTACAAAGTTTTGAGAATTCAAGAGGTGTTATACTTAGATTCTGCTGCTTAAGGTTAAGCTGCATAAACTCCTCAAATAGATGATTTATTGGTAAGTTCTGTGCAACATTTAAAGCTGTATACATACCTAACCACCAATTCTAGTATACCAAATATTTTTCCATATATTTGCATTCTTTATATTTTATCCTGTTCTATACAGTTATCTTTTGGCTATTGGAAAACAAGTAATTTGTGAAAGTTTATAATGTTTTCTGATATCCAGATTGACAAGGCCCTGCTCATTACAAACATTTTCATAGTGTTAGCATGACCTTATAATACTACATGCATGTGGGATTCCAAAATGTTATAACTTTGATATTTTATTATTTTTTTAATTTTTGCAATATTGTTAACCATAGAAATAGCTCACATTTGGGGGACAAGGAGTATTCCCTTCCACAAAACCTCCACTAGGACCCAACCCCGATATGGATATCCTTAGTATCTTGGGAACAAGGCAGGGCAAGGGACATTAAGGGAGCAGCAGGCAGCCTATGCAGACTGCTCTTTGCTTATGTATGCTGCTCCTTTGGCCTGGTGACTGAAAGCATGCACTTCCTGGATGCTATGGACCAAGGCTTTGTTCTCCCTCTTACATAAACAGACAAAGAATAAGGTACAATTACAGGAAACTCTATTAGGACAGAGGAACAAGCAATGTTGTGCAGAATGCTATTGGCAGATTATTTTTAAGTATAGTCTGTCAAAGTGGTGACAAAACTGGAAAAGCATTATGTTTGGTGCTTTGGGAAGTGAGTAATCTGCCAGTGAACTTTATTGTCTGCTCTCTTGAAAAGTAACAATAAAGTCTTTGCAGAAACTCAGGGCTCTTCCACAAATCTTGCTGTGAAGATGGTTGGCTGAAGAGAACACCAAGTTATCCTTCAGAATTTAATTAACTAGTGAGTCAAGCCTGTGAGAAGTAAGGTTTTTCTTCTTCTTTTGTAACTTTCACAACAATGTTATAAACAAAAGAAGAAATAAACAGTGGAGTCATGTCCTCCATTCAAAGAGTTCTTGTAAGTTCTCTCAGTAGACAACACATAGTGGATTATATCTGAAGAACTCTTTTTTAGCTCTTTTTTTAGCCCTCATGTTGCTATATTATGAGCAATATTTTTCTCATTATTCACTTTTCTACAATGTATATAATGTACTTTTGAAAGTGTGTACATGAACATTAAACTGGTGTGAGTACTTAAATATTAAACAGCCTACAGGGAAACCAGCTGAAATTTTGCTTTTGTTTTACTGTTCATTAAGAGGGTCTGACTGAAACCACCAAGGTTTTCAGGTCCCCAGTACAGAGGCCTCCAAGGGGATCTGAAAGTAGTCTCCTGGTGAAAGAAGAGTTGATTTCCCTTCCGCTCTGCCCCATGAGCAGAACCTGAGTGGTGGAGCCCCATCAGTCCCTTTCCCCCCAACTGGCCCCTTGCCCTTCAGCCCCTGACTTCACAGACCTCCTCATACACGTGTCTTTTATCAGGTTCATCAGTATCACCTCCCTGAGATTAAAAAAAAATAATTTTACTGCAGCTAAGTCATCAATCCTGGCAACCTGGTGGAATCTGTGAATCTTGCTCTCCAAGCATAAGACAGCCAATTTCTTCTGGGCTGAGTTCATCAGGAAGTCTTGTATACCTCCTCCCCTGGGGGCTTCCACAGTCTCTGACTTAATCCTCTCAAACATAAGGAATTGCTTTCAAGTACCCTTGCTGGGCATTTACTGTCAATGGTGGAATAGCTGTTGCCAAGCAACCCCATAAACACAACAGCCAGTGGTGGAATCTGATGGCCAGCAATGATGGGCTCCACAAGGATTCACCACCACACCATGTTATATCACTTTTACATTTTGATATGGACAATTTATTAATATGAAAACCCACAGAAGAGCTGATATATCATATAGGTTTAAAATATAGATAACATATTATAACTGCCACAGTGCAGTTATTTTATCAGTGTTAATGATATATGTGGATATTATATTATTATATTATTAAAAGATAAAGGTAGAAATCATATTAGTAATAAATGATACTTTTAACATTATCATATTAGAATTAAAGGCCACAATTTATATATGATATTATTTTGTGATGCTCTGCTATGGATATAACATTAGTATTAAAGACCACAGGGCATGTAAAATGAATTTTCATTTTGGTACCATATGCAACAAGGCAGGCACATTGTCATGTTTAAAATCTACAATGTGGATACCATCTCAGTACTGAGGGTCACAAGGCAGCATCTTGTAGTTCCTGTGTTCTATTATGATAACTATCACTGCCAAAGACTTGGCAGCAGTTACTCTATTACTTTCCATGCTCTAATATGCTTTTCATATCATACTAAAGGCTACAAGTCACCTGTTATATGAAGTCTTTATGGGTCCATGGGAATAGCCTATCAGTCCAAAAGGATACAGGGAAGCTATTTGATCAAGTTTTGATACTACAACATGGACAACATAGCAATATTAAATGTCCAAATGTATCAACTTCATCACTTTTTATGTTATAATTTAAATTTCTTTTCAGTTATAAAGTCCAAAAGGCAGCTATTTTATCAGTTACAGATGCTATAAAATGGGTATCTGGTCAGTACTGAAGGCCACAGTGCATCTGTGATATTAGTTTAAATACCATTAGGAGGATAATTTACTAATTTGGAAAGCCCCAGGGAGCTGTAATATTAATTACAGTTTTCAAATACAGATGTCCTAGTAACATTAATGCCACAGGGCAGTTATTATATGAGAATTGAAGCTCTACATCAATATTAGATTATTACTAAAGACCTGCAGGCCATCATTAGCAACAAATGCCACCATATGGTTATCATATTAACACTCAAGGCCACACTATATATGACATCATATGATCTGCATGAATACAAGTGACATTCATAACTAATGACAACAGGGAATGCCACAAGGATTTTCTTTTTCATTCAAAAGACCACAAAGTTGCCTCATTAAGAGTTTTTAAACCTATAATATGGATACCATTTCAGTATTGAGGGCCACAAGGCAGTTCTCTTATCAGTTTTCAATGCTACAAGGTGGATTTCAAATGAGTACTGAAGACCACAGGTCATCTATTTTAACATTTTTACATGCTACAATATGGAAAAGATCTGAATACCCAAGGCCATCAGACAGCAATTTTATCAAGTTTTGATAGTATAATGTGTACATAATGTTCCCAATAAGGCCACTTGCATGTAAAAGGGATTATCATTTTCTACAACTGCACAAGGCAGACTTTACATTACCTTTGGATGTTATAGTGTGGATAGCACATTAACATAAAAGGCCACAGAGAAGCAATGATATTAATTTTACATGCTACATTGTGATATCAAAATAGTATTATAACAACAATAAGTTATATTAATTTTACTTTCTAAACTATGGTTATTTTATATATTATTTTTAAAGGGCATATAGCAGTCATTATATTAGTATTAGGTGGTTACTTTGGGTATCTTATTAGCATTAAAAGCCACAGGTCATATATTATATTAGTTTCTTATCTTATAGTATGAATATGACATTAATAATTAAGCACAGGAGACATGAAACATGGATTATCATTTTAGTGTGAAAACCTGACAGGTAGCTCTTATATTAGTTTTGGATGCTATGTAATGTGTATATTAACATTAAAGGCTACAGGGAATCTAGCATATTAATTTTACATGCTGTACTATGGATGTCTTAATAATAGTAAAACCACAGGGCAGTTATTGGCTTTACATGCTATGGTGTGGACAATACATCAATATTAACAGCCACAGGTTAGCTTTTATGTTTCTCTTAGATGTTATAGTATGGATAGTTTATTAATAATAAAGTTCACAGGACAGCAATAGTATTAGTTTTAGAGTTTATATGATGAATAATATATTAGCAGTAAAGACAACAATTCAGTTACTATATTACTTAAGAGTATATACCTTACATAAGAATTAAGAGCCAGTAGATTTTTATTACTTGTAGATTTCATAGTTTGCATACCATGTAAGTATTACAGGTCACAAGTGAGCAATTACTTTATTTTAAATTGACTATAATATTAATATGGTCATAGGCAAGCTATTGTATTAACTCTAATTGCTATAGAATGGAAATACTATATAGTATAGTATTTAAAGATCATAGGGCAGCTACTGTTTCATGTTCAAGGGTTAAGTTTTGATATGTTATTAATATTAAAGGCCACAGAACAACTATAATATTAGTTTTAAAGGTCACATTGTGGATATAATATTAATATCAAATGCCACAGAATTACTATTATATTATAGGCTACCTTATGGATGTTGCCTTAGTCATAAAGTCCACAGGACAGCTCTTTTATGAGTTTTAGATGCTACTGTATGAATATTAGGTAGTATTAAAAGGCCACAAGGCAGCTATTCCTTCAGCTTCATGCAGAGTGACTTCCTCCAGAAGACCACAGACAATGTGGACACACAGAAACAGAAATTTCCCAATGAGAAACCTAAAAGACCCTACCTCAGCCAGGTGAACACAGTCAGTACTAACAGGACATTCCCCTTTGGAGACTGAGATGACAGAGATGCTATCCACCTCTGTGACCTGCCTTCACCAGACCCAAAGCCCCAGGATAAATATGAAGATAAAAAGTAAACCCCAATAGAGAACAATATAAAAAGTATCTGAAAGACCCTCCTTAACCTTTTTAAGGTCATCAGAACAAGGAAGACCTAATAAACTGTTTACCCCTAAAGAGAAGTCTATAGGGACAGGTACTGAATGTCATTTGGAATTCTGGCTGGGATCATGGAACAGAAAGAGGCAGAACTGAGAATCCAAAGGAAATGTAGCTGCATTTAGTGATAGCACACTAGTGTTGTTCTTCATGACATCTTTTCTAGGACGTTAACCCATCTGAGACAGTGCACATAAAACATCAAAAGAAAAACAATGAAGTTACCTGGAAAATCTCTGCCCTTTCTTTGCAATTTCTGTATAAAGATAAACACTACTCAAAAATAAATCCTTAAGACATGGTTATAAGTTTTAAAAAACACTTGTGTTTTTATACAATTATAATTGCTGATAACTGACATTCTAACTAGTTCTGTATTTTACTATGAATCCCAAAAGTATTTTAACAGAAAATTAAACCATTTCATCTAATATATAATTCAAGATAGCACCACTTTTAGAGGTTTTATTTTGAAATAAAAACACACATACATCAACTTATATTTTTATGCAGTCACTAAGTACTAATTGTGGTTTCTAAAACTTGATCACTTGCACTAGAGAAAAAATAATATTTTTAGAGACTATTTTAACTCATGACTGAACTTCCTCAACAGAGGGACTTTCACTGTGAATGGGTCACTTATTCCAAAGAATCCTTGTCCTTTTTTATTTCCATTCATATTCTTTAGCAGTAATAAATTTAAATTGTCATTTGACAAATAGTTAAAGAGAAGAAAAAGATAAACAGGATTGGCAACCACAGTGGATGATGCCTAGTGAGTAGATCAGGTTAGAAGGACACCAGAGTCCTTTGCCTCCATGACGCTCTTCAGGAAGTGGAGAAACTGGGGAAACATAGTACATGGATGATCTTAGATGCTCTTATGTTTTTGAAAATTACTTTTCCTTTAGAAATCACAAACCATTATTGGAAGCCCAAACTCTTGAATGGTTCCAAATTGAAATGAACTTCTAAGTGATTTTATTATCACTCTATCTGGTCATTAAATTTATGATAAATAAAAGATATAGGTGCTGGGGATGCAGTTCAATAGTAGAGTGCCTGTATAGCATGCAGTAGGCCCTGGGTTCAACCTCCAGCACCACAAGGGAAAAAATAAATAAAAGAACTATGTCTTATTTATGTAATCAAGTATAAAGCAAATAATCACTTCTTCTCGCAAAATGTGTTAGACCTGAAAATGTGGACACTATCAAAATAAAAATTCTCCTCTGAGTGGATTGCACAGCTGGACTCTCATGAGCAGTAGTGTCTCATCATAATGCAAGTTTATATTAAATATACATCAAAACAAAAAACCTTTACTGACTATTGACAAGGGAAAATGGACATGGTCTGTTTAGAAAAGGACACATTAGAAGCATATGATACATCAATCCTACAGGACAAGACAGGCACTTTGACACCAAGTGCTGTTACCCCAGCACATGGCAGGCTAAGGAAGGGAAATGACATTTGGGACCCACCTGGCAATTAGGCAAAACCCTGTCTCAAAATACAACATTTAAATGGCTGGGGATGTATATAGCTCAGTGCTTACCTAGGACATGGTACAATGGTCACTTGGTTCAATTCTCACTGCCAAAAAATGGTGCAGGCTAGACTTTGATCACAGAACAGGGCAGAAGTCATTATGCCAAACTCCCAAAGTGGTCAAACTAATTTGCACTATGTTCAGCTCATAATATAACATGTCAAACCCCTGCTTCTACTAATTCAAATTTGATGACCTTTTAAATATAATAAAAATTATATGTACTTTGTTAATAAATTCAACAAGTATGAGAGGTATACATGACTTTGATCTGAAAACCAGAGGGGCACTAGTATTATGATAAAACCTAGCCATGGCACTTCCTTTGACAATAGGACCATCCCCTGGAATGCAAGGAAAAAGAGAAAATCTTTCTGATGAATGTACAACTTTAGGAGGACAAATAAATACACTTCCTAAGTTTGAAAATTAGAAAAGAAAATGATTTCATAAGATTGTTTTAATTAATGTAACGGAATTACAAAAAGCAACTGCTGTCTTGTCTCTTAAATAATATGATTTGAACCCTGAGAAATTTCATATAGAGTGGTTTTAAATATCATGCCATATAATAGCTGACATTAAATATATCACCATTCTTCTTCTATCTTCTAAAAAGTATTTGAAAATTTTCTTAGAAAAAAGTCATCCAAATTAGGAAGATTTATTGTGGTATGTGTGTATTTGTGTGTGTGTGTGTGTGTGTGTGTGTGTGTGTGTGTGTGTGTATGTGCTGCTGAGATCCAAACCAGGGTTTCTCATGTGCTAAGTAAGTATTCTGCTACACTAATGTGCACACAGTTGTCCCACCCTAAGCTGCCTTCTGGTAATGCTCCAAGATGCTCTACCCTGTCCCAATCTCCAAACCTACCCTCCCCTGTCCCACCACTCCTTGCCCTGCCCCACCACCCCTTGCCTTGACTTGCCCCATCCCACCCCATCCTACCCGACCCTGCCTTTTCCTGCTCTGACCAGAGGGTGACCTGACCCAAAGGCGACGACCTTACCAAGAAAGTGTACGTCACCAATGGCAGTCGCTGCCACATGATGGGTCGAGAATGCAGAGTCCATGGCCTTTTGTCCATTTGTGCCCAGCCCCCAAGACCTCGCTGTCCTGGATCCCCAATATCCAGGCCCTGACCCCTGTGGTTGGTCTCAGACCAAGCTCCCACCTCCCCAAGAAACACAAAACTGAGTACCCACCAAGGGCAGAGGCCTTACCTGAGGGTGGCCTAACCTGAGGAAGGTGGCCTTCCCCAAGCACAGCATGCTGACCTGGGATCAGCAAGAGGCAGCCTTCTCCTAGGTCAGCAGACTTTCCGAGGTGACCTTACTTGAGGGAGGCATTAGGTGGCATTACCCAGGGACAGCGGCCTTACTGGAGGGAACTGCCCTTCCCAAGGGTGATCTTCCCTGAGGACAGGGTGTCCAACTAACCCCAGGGGTAGGACTTCGACATTACCCCAGGGCCAGATGGCATCCATCAAACAGAACAGCATGTGGTGCAGGCAGTGTGTCTCCGCCATCTCTGAAGCAGCCAGACACCAACACAGGACACGATGTGTAAGCCTCCAGAAAACCGGCACATGTGGAGTGGGCAGGTCTTGACCTGAATTGCACATCTGCTTGTCCATTCCTGGCATCACAAGAGAACTAGGCATGCACAAAAAACACCAGCAACCTGGGCATGCTTTCACATGGTTCCGCCCACTGTGGACTCGCCTTGTCTGAGTCCCAAACCACAAGAGATCTGCTTTGGGGGCTGGAGGTGCCCACAGGGAAATGATCCCACAAGAACAAAGTGCTGTTTTTGACACTCCTGTCCTTGTTTGGGCACTGGTGAGCACGAGATGCTGCAAACTCCCATGAGAGGCTCTGTGGAGGTCCTGGGGATGCGGACACCTCCACATCCCCACTGCATCTCAGGGATGTGACCTCCTGGTGCCAGATGTATTCCATTTGTTTTCCTGGGTCGGGGACAAAGCCTCACAGGGTGAGTTTAGAGAGGCTTTTTTGGAGTGTGCTCACTAAATGGTCTGAAGTGCTCAGGGCTTTCCCATGATAGGTCATTTAAAAATGTCCACTAAGGGGGCAAATGTGGCTCTGTCCACCAGGCTGGGCCCCTCTACCCCAGAAATGCAGTGAGTGGCCCTTGACTCTTGACCTGCAACTCTCTCTGGGGTGTGTGCTGCTATGAGCAGCCCACCCACCTCCACTAGTGAAGGTTCACCTGGTAGTCCCTTCAACCCAGAGCAGCCAGAACAGTGGGGTCCCTCTGGGTGCCTTCACCACCCTGCACATTGCCTGGCCAGTAGGTGTTCATCTGGGAACCCCTCCTCCACAGCCCACTAGTATATGCTAGGTACTGTGGCCTGGGCATATGCAACTGCTAGCCAGGTGGGCAGAATTCCTGAGAGAACCAGGGATCATGGGAGAGCAAGAGTTCTGCATTTTGCAGATCTGATTTTAGGGGGAGTGGTGCAGGAAGCAGAAAGCCATTCAGAGTGGAGGGGGCTTCAGTCTGAACCATGCTGTGTCTTTCAAAAGGAACAGATCCACCTGGTAAACTATGTGGAGGATTACCTAGCCTCCATCGACTCTCTGCCTTTACACCTGAAGAGAAATGTCTCAGAAATGTGAGAGATTGAAGGAAAATGCCAAGAAATCCTGAAAGAACTGGATGAACATTATGAGAAGTTGAAATGAGGGACAGATGGTACCCAAAAATACTGAGTGCTGTGTTGCATCCAGAGAGCCCTGATTTGGAGCCAGGTGCTGGGTGATGAGAAGATTCAGACCCTGAGTCAGATGGAGGAGCTGGCAGAGAGCCAGACAAGACAAGTGGACAGTCACGTGGAACTCTTGGGGGCACCTTAAGAGATCAAGGACATTACTGGCAAAAGCTTCAAAGCTGCCAAGAGAAGGCAAAGAACAAGACAGTTGCACTGGCAGAAAAGATGAATTCCAAGACTACACTGTGGACACTCAATAATGTGAACCAAGTTATGAATGTATCTAAATAATTATGACCAAGATGACATCACCTCAGGAACACCCAAGGAAAAGAGTGCAAAGACCTCAAAGAAGAGCCTGTACTGCCAAAGCACAGAAGGATGCAAACCTTCCCAGTGATGAAAATGAGCCCAGATACTCTCTGTGCAATCAGGTGGCCTATGGAGAAATGATACCTTGAAGAATTAGCAAGTGCCCCCATTGGATGTTTCTACTTCTTCTACTTGGGACTCAGTCAAAAGCCAAAGGACAAGTGGTACTTTTCCAAGTGTCAGGCAGAAATGAGAAAATTACAGGCAAACATTGCAGAAATTAAAAAAAAAGAAAGCCTATAAGAGATAGTTTGTGACATTCTCTAGTAGAACAGAATCAGTCCATCTGTTTTTGCATTGCCACCTATGTTGAGGTGTGTAAATTTTCAAATGCATATTTTCAAGAAATGTTAGAAAAGGTGCAGTTCCCTTCTTTGGGAGGGCAGTGATTCTCTCGGCCTTTCATTTTCACTGGTAACAAGTGTGAGAAGGCAGTATGCTGTGGATCAACAGTGCCCACATACCTTACCGAAGTCCTGCCCCCAACATCGATGGTAAGCAGTTCCTGACCCTGAATCTCTCACCTTGGTTTCGTGAATATGGACCTTCATCTTCCTGAGACTTTGGCCTGACTAGGGGATGGAGCTTTGGACCTATGGACAGCCAACAAGTGCATCACACTCAACAAACTGAAGATGCTGTGCATTCTTAGTGTGCTTAAGCATCCTCCAACATATTACCTGAAGGAAAGACTGTTGAGGAGAAAAGAATGTCATGTTGATCAGGCAGCTAGGAAAGCACTACCACTAGTGATCCTGACTGAAGACTACCCTTACAGGTTTCCTAAGGTACATTAGAATTAGATTACGCTTGATGCCCAGGTTACTGGTTTCCATGGAAAATGATCATGTAAACAGTGTTTAGAAAGGACACACTAGCAAGGTCTAAGTTTCAAATCATAAAATAACAACCAATTGCTGGTAAGTCAGCCAACCATTCAGTTCAACATCATTTTGAATCTAAGGTATGAGTGCATACCCAGGGCTCTGAATTATGCAAATCTTTACTCATCAGTCTTCCATAGTGTAGTTATGGGCCACAGATTCATGTAGTCCTATCTTTGGCTCTCTTGCCTTTTCCTAGAGAACTCCTAAGTGATGGACTTGTAGAACAATTTTACAGGATTAGTTTTCTGCTATTCCAAGCAGACACTTTAGCACATGAAACTATCTGACCATAAGCAAACTAACTATAAATACCAATCTAAGTTAAAAGAGGGCTAAAGTCATTGAGCATCTGTTTTGATTTGCCTTCCTTTCTTCATAAATTTTCTTTTTCCTTTCTGCTACAGCAATTTTTCACAACTAGATTGCTGAATTAACATTAAACACTGCTTTCTTTCTCTTTTTCCTTTTTGTTGTGCTGGGAATTTAACCCAGGGCCTTTTACATGGGAGGCATGCACTCTACCAACTGAGCTATATCTCAAACCACTTCTTTATTTTTGATAAGGCTACTAATATGTACTTTGTTAATAAAAAGTACCAGTGTTATGAGAACAGATTGATTATTTGGACTGCAAATAACCAAGCTAGCAGCTTTTTATGTTCCTGGAGTACACATAATTCAGGGGGCCACCCACCTTCACCCTCAGACCATTTCTGATTGTGACTCCATTTAACACTTTATCATATCATTAAATCCTTGTGTATGTGTATTGCTACTGTTCATAACCCGTAAAGAGTGGATGAATTCCTAATGTGTCCACACTTTCTCCCTACAGTCTGGTACAGGGTTTGCTACAATATTAATATTTTACACCCATTGTTTGCTACAATATTAATGCCCATTGTTAAATGGTAATATAAATTGTTTCATCTTCTAAAATTAGAGATCTTGTTAGACTTTAATGTAGATGACCCATGGATAATGTGTTCCTAGAGTTTTCATCCATTGTTAGAGCAAGTGTGGTCCTAGCCATAGAGGAAATACTTGCTCTAATTCTTCATACTGGGTGACTTCAATTTTATTATTAAGCAGAACATACTCCAAGTGTGCTATATTTGTTTGGAAAACTGTTGACAGTACTGTGTAAGCAGAAGCATTGTTATATCAGAAATATTCTGTTAATTAAATGCATAAGGCATTCAACTAATGTTCAATGAACTTACCATGTTCAACATATAAATTTCTGTCATCATCCATTGGGTTCATGCCTCCTGCAGGCATGACATTATCACTGCCATATTTTCTTCAGCATCAAGGATTAGAGGTCTCCATTTGCTGCCAGTATTGTTATAAAACACCTAGTACCTTCCTGAAAACATTATGGGTTTTTTGGTTTGGTTTTTTTTTTTTTTTTTTTTTTTTTTGGAGTTCTGGGGACTGAACCCAGGGCCTTGGGCTTACAAGGCAATCACTCTACCAAATGAGCTATATCACCAGCTTGTTATTTTAATTTTTTAATATTTGATAATTTCTTATCACCTGTGCTATGTAACAGGATTCAATCATGGTGTGTAGAGCCAAGCCAAATTTGTTTCATGTATCTCACTTTATCCACAGTGTCTGGCAAAAATCCCATGTTAATATCCTACTAAATGTGGAACTGGTTTATTTTGCAGTTTTATTTCTTTGTATTATTTCAATGGGGTACATCACCTCTACCCACTCCTCAGCCCAAAAAATCAAAAACAAAAGCAAAACAGTGAAACAATAGTAAAACAGTGAAACAAATACTACTTTTTAAAGAATTATCTTCAATGTACTTAACTTTTCTCTATTTGAAAACAAAAACAACACATCAGCATTTCTTTTTTAATTTTAAAAATACAAATTTAGTTTGTTGAGAAGAAGAAAATTGTATTAGTCTGTGAAGGCTGCTACAACAAGATACTAAAAACTGTGGACCTTATAAATAAGTTTACTTCTCATGGTTATGCAAACTGGGAATCCCAAGATCGAGGGATTCAGTATTTGGTAGGGCTTGCTCTAGTCCACAGACAGCAGTTTCTTACTATCCTCTCATGGTGGAAAGGGGCAAGACAGCTCTCCCCTAATGACCATCCAGTGAACACACCTTATACCAGCACAGTGGTGATTAGGTTTCAACATGTGTGTTTTAGGAGAAACACACACTTGCAGACCACAGCAGTAATGTTTTCTACAATACAATGAGTTTGAAAATAAAGGACTAAGTATAAGACCCCAGATTCCAAACAAATGATAATCCACCAGGCATTACCTGCCTTTAAGCCCAGTGAATCAGGAGATTGAGGCAGGAGGATTACAATTTTGAGACCAGCCTCAACAACTTAGTTAAAACATAAAAAACAACTGAGAATATAGCTCAATAATAAAGTGTGCCTGGGTTTTATCCCTATTACCAAAATAAACAAGGAATAAGCATATGTCTCTATAATTTATAATTTGGGGAAATTAAAAGTGATATTGGGCCAGGTACAGTAGTACATGCCTGTAATTCTGGCTACTTGAGAGAGAGAGACAGAAGGATCACAAGTTCAAAGCAATCCTGGAAAATTTAGTGAGACACTATCTTAAAAAAAAGAAGAAACCTTAGCATATAGCTCAGAGGTAGATTGTCCTTGGGTTCACTCCCCATTGCCACACACACACACACACACACACACACACACACAAAATTCTTGGCATTGGTAAAGGTAACACAGAATCCTCTAGTTTGCTGAATCCTTTGTCTATTGAAATTTAATTTTAAATTTTAAATGTCTTTTTGGTACTCTTTCACTCTTTTCATTTGAGTGATTACATATTGAGAAACTCTGCAGACAAAACTCCAGATCAGGAGCTAATGGGATAAGAGTAGCTTATTCTCTAGAGAAAAGTGAAAAAGACAGCTAAGGCTTTAAACAATGGTTCTAAGAAGTGTGATGTGGGACCAGCGACATCATATTTCAAAGGAACTAACTAGTACAAATTCTCAGGGCCAACTTAGCAAAACTTCTGCATGATTCTCATAACACGTTAAAGACTGAGATCCATTAGTTCAAACCACAAACTCTTAATTGTTTTATTATTATATAAAATATGTGATTCACAGGTAAGAGACTGAGTAGAAAATAGGCTTGCTTTTGCAAAAATACTCCATTTCAAATATTGACAATATCTGTAATGGCTGAGGAAATCACACTCATTGTTCAGGGATATACTGCAGTATTTCTTGCTCTTTGAACCTTTCTTAACCCTCTGGGTCACAGCATGCTGTTGATGCATTGCTGCACATGGTTCCTGGTAACAGGTACCTTGTGTGTTTGTGGATGTGACTGAGAAGCCTACAGAAGCAGCACTTTCCCACAAGAAGACTGCCCTGAACTGTGCATTATGGCTGCTGTACTGGGTCTTGACTGTTAGTAGGTGTCCTTTGTTTTTTTCCCTCTGAAACTACTCAACCAAAATACCAATTGGATAGCAGACTTATGTAGTTTCCAAGTATTTTGTAACTATATTTTCAGAAACTCCCTAACACTTTCAGAAAATTTGACAAAGTTTATATGTTATTTTACATAAAGTCTTTGGAAATAACAATCTGGGCTCTATGTGAATATCACTCTTGCAAGACACATAACAAGTGCAAATATACACATTTTGCTGTAGCCTACCACTTTCTACAAAAAAGTATTCACTGCAAAATACTGAGGAGCAAAAACATTTAATCCAAAGGTTGTTTTTAGCTGCTTAAATTCAGTAAATATTGGAATGTTAGGGATTGTATTGCAATTGAAAATAAATTATGTCAATTTACTTTCCCAAAATCATTTAATCTTAAGTGAATTCTTCAGAAATTCCTGCTATGTTTAATGTTAAAAATCAAGATTGGTCTCGGGAGATAGCTCAGTTGGTAGAGTGCTTGCCTCACATGCAGAAGGCTCTGGGTTGAATCCCCAGCACTGCAGAAAATAAATTAAACAAACAAATAAATAAAAAGTGTTTGTACAGTTTGTATCCATTTGCAAATTAACTTAATTATAATCTCTAAAAACTTTAAGCCATAGTACATTTGCATTTATGATAAATATTTATAATGTATGTCCCTCCTTATTACTTCATCTGACAATATATTATCAAAGATATTTTTATGGTTGTTTTCAGTCTCATTTCTCAGTTTGTGAGAATTCAGTTTAAAATGCCTTGCCTGATAAAGGATGTTAGCCACTGCTGATGCCTACATCTGCCTTTTCCCTCTTCAGTTGGCTAAGTCATTTTAATAAAGAAAGTGTACAGATAATCTCTTTGCTCACTGGAGAAGTCACAAGTTTCTGATTGTATGTTAATGTGGTATTAACTTAGACAAATTATATTTAAAGTATACAAAATTCTTTCTTTCTAAAATTTATTTGTCAAGTAGTCTAAGAGCTGGGAGGACATGAAGAATAGAAAGAAAAGTTAAAGCCATTCATACCACTTATTCTTCATTTAGTCAAATTCACATAGGCTAAATTAACCAGTTCATCTTCTTCTTCTCTGTTGTTTTGATAGTGATGGAGATAGGACCCAGGGCTCCACCCTTGCTAGACAAACACCCAAACCCTGGACTACATCCTCAGCCTATTTTTAATTTTGAAATAGGGCCTCACTCAGTTGCCTCGCAGACCTCAAACTTTTGATGGCCATCCTTTGTATTCTTTGGTATCACCTGCCTCTACTCTCCTGTTATTGCTACTCTGACTGCTGTGTTCACATTTTAATTTTGTTGACATTTCTGTCCAAATAGGTTGTGATAAGGTTATCAGGAGAATAAAACCTAGCACAGTCACCTGCTGGTGGTGGCCACTCAGTTGAAAAGTAGTGGGTTGGAATTTCCACAATATGGAAATATTCGGGAGAAGAAGAAAAAGGTATACTTGATTGAGTCATTAAACAATTGTGTATTACATTGTAGGATGTACTGGGCATGAGGAGAAACAGCAGGTGGTGAGTCTGAAAAGGCCCATGTCTTGGAAGCCATGTTTTAATAAGCTATATTCAAAATGCAAGATGCAATTAAGGAACACTAGTAGAAACTTTGATTTAATTTGGTCAGTCCTTATGTTTTACAGAGAGGGTATTTAGTGTAACTTGAAAATTATGCAAGATTCAATATTGATAGACTGTCTTAAAATGAATAACAAAAATATCAACAAATTAATCATTTATAGAAAAAAACATTTCTAATTTAATGCCTACAATAAAGAAATTGATGACTATGACTGAAATTATGATTACTCTTCTATTTTTAAACCTTTAAAGATATTCTCTATTATAATATGAATTTATCAAAACCATAGTAAGTAGGTTGGGATGTAGCTCAGGGTTAGAATGCTTACCTAGCATGCACGAATCCTGGTATCAATTCCTAGCACCACTGAGTATGTACATATAAATGTTTTTTATTTATATAAATTTTCATTTTGTTTTCTGCGTTACTAGGGTATGAACACAGGACACCTTGCCACCAAACTATTTCCCCAGCCCTATTTGTTTTTATTGAGTCTGGGTCTCACTAACTTGCCCCCACTCACCTTGAATTTGTAATCCTCATGCCTCAGTTTTCCTATTTGCTAGGATTATAGGCACACACTACCATACCAAGCTTAAATTAATATTTTAAAAGAAACTCAATTTCAGTAAATATTTTCTGACACTAGTTAACACTAAGCATTTTACATTAATCTCTGAGATAGTTTCTGTCTTCTTAAGTTAGTATTCCAGAAATGCATGGAAGCAAGTCACTCATGATATAATATTAAGGGTACCGATAATATGCTGTTGCTTCACAGAAGTACTTCATGTCAAATTTCAAATTTGAATCAAGATTGGACATTTTGATAAAACTTTTGAATTTTGGACTTGATAAGAATGGTCATTTTAGAGACACAGATAGCAAAGAGCAATGTTGACAGACAATTGTGTTGTGTTTTCAAAGAACAGAGTTTAATCTTACTTAGCCAAAACTTATAATATAAAGAGGATAGGAGAAACAAAGCCTAGAAAATTAGAATGGCAAGTCTGTGGTGGTGTTTAGAGTGGATGCAGTAGGCAAGGAGACAGAATTCCATGTTCCTTTTTTAAACCCACAGTTGAATTCCAAATTAAAAGTGTTGAATTCCTTTGTCAACAAACCCATCTCTTGTGGTCAGGTTTTGATCCACAGTAACAAGGCCAGGCACTGAGGTGAAAGCTCTCACTATAGATTCCTCCTGTTCTGAAGGGGTTGATAAGCACAATGATAATGAAGAATTGACTGGGATCAACTGATCTTCAAATAATGTATTTTTTTATTCCAGTAAATTGAATAGTTTGCTAAAATAATACTAAAAATAAGAATTATGACAACAAATTTGTTATTAAGCTAGGACAGAGACTTTTAAATGAAAAATGACCAAGTAAAACCTTAGGCTAAATAACGTCATTCCTCTTAGCAAAAAACAGTGGATAAATCAGTGTATTTTAAATTCTGTACCCTTTCAAGCAGATATTTACAGAGGTTGTCCAGCACCAAAATTTCTGGACACATAGGCAGTATTATTCATTTTGAAGGACATGGCTCAATGACAAATGCAGGCCACGAAGCACAAGTGACTGGACCCCAGGGCTCCCACTGCCTCTTCTGCCAGAACTAACCACAAGTAATGAGCAGCAGGCATGGTGGCCACCCTCTGTTCATTTCAGTCACCTCAGTAAACCTCATATAGGAGTCCATACCTTTGTAGTGTCACACGCACCTTCTCTGTCTGCATCATCCTGTGACTCACCTGTTGCATTTAGACTGCACATAAAATCTCAAGCTAAAATTCTTGCAAAGAAATTAAAAATGATTTAGCATCACTTATAGGCAAGTTGGACCTCCAGGGTAAGGTATAGCTGACTTTAAAGCAGGGATTTCATTTACTTAGCTTACCTCCATTACTAATTAAAAGACTGAGAGATGAGTTATATCTCTGAAATTTTAACTTAGGTTTCTATTCCATACCTTTTACCTTTCCTTTAATCCATTTTAGCAAGTGTGATAGTTTTCCACTGCTGTGAAAAAATAACTGAGTTAAATCAACTTAAAGGAGACAAGATTTATTTTCACTTTTTAAATTTTGGATTCAGAAACATCATTGTGCTTGGCCCCATTTTACTAGGCCTATGGCAAGGCAGAACATGGCAGTGAGCACAGAGAAGAAAAACTGCTCACTTCATGGTGGCCAAAAAGCAGAGAGGCCAGGTGCCCAAAATAGCCTTAAAGGGCATACACTAAATGTCCCATTTCCTCCAGTTAGGGCCCACCTCTAAAGATTCCATCCCCTCCAATTGCCCATGAAGTTGTAAATTGACCAGGGGATTAATTCATTGTGAGGTCAGACTTCTAGTGATTCAATCACCTCCTGAAGACCCCATCTATGTACCCTGCTGCATTGAGGACCAAGTATTCAAAGCAAAAGCTTTGGAGACAACCCAGATCCAACTACAGTAGCAGGTAACCAAGTTGTGTGATTTAGCACCTGGGAGAAGTTTCCAAGTTTTTCACATGGAAGAAAGCAAATCTTTTATGTTTGTAGTCCCTACAAACATATTTGTATTCCCTACTCAGCTTGAAATGTAAGAGAAGATTATGGATGCATTGAGTACCAAAACCTCTTTCTGACAAAGGGCTGGAAGATGTCCTCTCTGTCTCCAAGTATGTGAGAAAAAATCAGGAAGATGTGCTGTCTCCAAGCAATTGAGAAGACCTCAGAAAAAAGTGCTGTCTCTATGCATGTAAGAAGATCTCAGCAGGGAGAGATGGTTAGTTCACCTAGAGAGGAAGGACCTTCAGATCTCAGTTTTCTAGCTTTTATCACATTTCTTTATACCCTAATATAAAATGGAATACACAGAATCTTAAGAAGTGAAGGATTCTCATCAGCTGGGATAGTGGGCATTTCATAACATCTGACTCCTGACCAAGAGAGCCTCTTGCATAATTTGATCATATGTGAGAGCCCAAATCATCCCCCAACCCATTTCTGGCTGTTGAACCCAGGGCTTCACACCTGCCAGTCAAGTTCTGTGACATTGAATTACTTCCCTTTTTATTTTATTTTTGAGAGAAGTTCTCGCTTAGTTGCTGAGATTGTCCTCAAACTTGTGATTCTCCTGCCTCAGCCTACCACATAACTGGGATTGCAGGCACGTGCCCCGATTCCTGTTCTCTTGCATTTTCTTATGCTATCACATAAGTGAACTTGCCTAGACAAGTCATGCATGCTTCTGCCCACAACTCATGACCCAGAACTTTTGCAGTTGACTCAGTCTATCTGCAAGAGAACAGGTAATTGTTCATTTTCCAAGAATAAAAGCATGAAATCTCTGGTGTATATCATACAAGAAGCCAAATACCAAGGAGTTTATTTATATTGGTAATCATGGAACTGAAACACAGAAATATTCCTTCACTCTCACTACCTTCATACTTAGTCACATTCCTACTAGGAATTGTGATAGGCTGACAGATCTGGCTCCATGAGAATGTTATAGGCCAGACTCTAAGGGAAATGACTAAACAGACTCCATTTTGCTCTGAGACTCCATGTTATGTAGGAAATAAGTTCCTCCCACAGGAACACCCTGCCTCTGTGCCTATCATCAGTTACTTAGTGTGACATGTTTACTAATATACAATGGCAACTCCTGTGTAGTAACCAATGTACCATGTAAACGGTAATTGTGTGGATGTTAGCAACCATTCTTTAGTTTGAACCTAGGTAAGGGTCAGTTTGACCCACTTCCCCCTCTGTCAATAATCTCATGATGTTAGTTTGTAATTTTAAATCATAGTAACAGACACTTATGATTGATGTGATTTTTGGTATAAAAACCCCTACAACCCTGTGGTCAGGGCTGTTCTCACAATAGCCATTTTTTGGGGCATTGTGTGAGACAGTCAGCTGACCAGCTTAATAAAGACTCTCAAATTCAGACTTCTCAGTGGTGATCGGTCTGTTGTTAAGTTGTGCCCCATAATAGAATGAAGTTCAATCCCCAGTGCCATGAAAACAAGGAATTAGAAGCTGGCTATCCACAACTTACTGGTCTCTTAGTTGTTGTATAGCTTGCCTTTCCCATGAATCTGAAGAATCTCTGAGAGTTGAGGCTTGCTTCTACTCATATCAGAGTCATCTGGATCAATGACAGACAGCGTTCATGCTCTGTAGTGTTTCCCACATGCTGTGCTCAATTCTCTATTGCCACTGTTGTGAGGAACACCAATTCTGGCCAACATGGCATATTTCAAGTTTCCTCAGAGCTGGACAGTGGTTGGTGAGGGTGATCAGTTTATTTCACTTTTCCCAATCTGGCCTTCTTCAGAGTCTGATTGTACCACAGCACATCCTTTTTAGTTTGCAATGCAGGAACCTAGAGTAGATGACCTCCAGAGACTTGTTCTCTGCAGCACCATCTTCCTCCCTTAGGTATGGAAGGACCCCCAACCAACTGCAGCAGCTAACATGGGCAGAAAGATAGTGGAAAAAAGTTTTATTGCCTGTTAAAATCCATCTTTGTTGCTCATTTATTTCCTTTCCTTTTTCCCCGTATGTTTTATTGGTGTATTATAATTATACATAATATAGAGTTTTTTTTTTTTTCAGTACTGGGCATTAAACCAGGAATGATTTTCACTGCACTTTTTATATTTTAATTTTGTATTTTATATTTTATTTTGAGACAGGGTCTCACTAAGTTGCTTAGGGTCTCACTAAAATGCTGAGACTCGCCTTGAACTTATGATCCTCCTGCCTCAGCCTCCTGAGTCACTGGGATTATAGGTATGCACCACTAAAAATGGATTCTTTCCTTTTTTTCTTTTCTCTCCTTTCCTTTCCTTTCTTTTACCTGTGGAATTCAATATTGAATCCAGGAGAACTCTACCACTGAATGTTAGATCTTTTAATATTATTAATATTAATTAAATATTTATTTTAATTGCCCAAACTGGGCTCAAACTAATGATCCTCTTTCATTAGCCTCCTGAGTAGTTGGAATTCCAGGCATATACCATTGTTCCTGCATTAGTCCAGCTCTTTCTAACTCCAGGTCCCTTTGCTAGCATGCATGGTGCCCTGTGCTCCTTGCACAAAGGACAGTTTATCTTTCAGGGCAACCTGGGTCTCCTCCACAAGAAATCACTTCCTCCTGCACACTACAGATTCCACACTGCTGAATATCACTGATTCAGAAGTCTTCCCCAACTTCTTCAATTGAGACTGCCACTTCCCCAGTGTGGTCCTGGGACACAATCCCAGTCCCTCCTTGTTGTGGTTTGGATCTGGAATATCCCCCAAAGTCTCTGGTGTTGAAAGTCTGACTCCCACTACAGTGATGTTCAGAGGTGGGATTTTGGGGGCTCTGATTTCATCAGTAGATTAATCAATTGATGGAGTCATATCTGAATGAACTACAGGGAAGTGGAGGGGAACATAGGGGTTTAGCTGGGTACAGTGGCACACACTTGTGATCCCAGTGATTTCACAAGCTAAAGCAGGACTATTACAGGACCTTCAGCCTCAGCACATTAGACCCTGTCTCTTTTAAATAATTAATTATTTAATTAATAATCTGGGGGTATGCGTCAGTGGTAAAATACCCCTGAATTTAATCCTAGAACAAAATATAGAAAAATAAAAAAGAACTCGAGGAAAGGGGACAGTTTAAGTGAGTTTGTTTTGTGGGTGTGCCCCTGAGAACTATACTTTGTCCCTGACATTTTTGTTTCTCAGGTACTGTGAGCTGAACAGCTTTGCTCTGCTCTCCCATGTTCTTCCTTTCTCTCCTCACACAGGTCCAGAAGCACTGGAGTCAGATAACCATGAACTGAAATCTCTCATCATATCCTCACCTCTGACACTCACATAATACCCTCCTGTGGTCTCTCACACTCACATAATATCCTCACTTTGCCTCTGACACTCATAATATTCACTTCAGTGACCACTGGCACTCACATAACACTCTCACTATGACTTCCACCACAATCACAATATTTTCAGTGTGACCTTTCAAACTCACATAGTATCGTCAGTGGGACCTCAAACACCCAAATAATACACTCACTGTGGCCTATACTCACCCAAATCACTCACTATGTCCTTTGATAATAACATACTATCCTCACTTGGGATTTGTCACTGATAAAATATATTCCTGTGGCCTCTGGCTCTCACATTGTATCCGCACTTTGCCTCTGACACTGACATAATACCTTCATTGTGTGCTCTTATGCTCATTAAATGCCCACAGTTGCCTCTGAATCTCACAAAACACTCTTACTGAGATATTTACTCATATAATATCCTCATTTTGACAATATGCATTCACATAATACACTCTTGTGATCACTGACACTTATATAGTATCCTAAATTGACCTCTGGCCATGATATAATATCCTCAATATGACCTCTGACACTTACTTAGTAACTTACTGTGATCTCTAACTCATAATATCCTTAGTGTGGTTTCTGACATTCAAAATTTTCTCACTCTTGCCTCTGTCCTTCACAGAATATCCTAATTCTGGCTTTTAACCTTCAAAAAATATCCTAATTCTAGGCTCTGGTAATCACATAATTCCTTCACTGTAGCCTCTGACACTGATATATTATCTTTATTGTAGACTCTCACACTCGTAATAGCCACACTGTTGCCTCTGAAACTCACAAAATACACTCAATGTGACCTGTGACATTCATATAATACTCTTGGTTTGACCACAGGCACTCACATAATACTCTCCTGTGGCCAATGACTCTCATAATAATAACTTTATTGTTACCCCAGACCTGCATATAATATCCTCATTTGGCATCTTACACTCAAATAAAACCCTCATTGTGATCTAAGACACTCTCATAATACCTTCAGTGGTGCTTCTAATACTCATATGATACCAAAACTGTGGCCTCTGTTACTCAAAAACTATACTCACTGCAGCCTCTGACACTTATATAATATCCTGAATTTGACCTCTGATTTATTATACCCACACTGTGACCTCTCCCATTCACATGCTATCAATATGGCCTCTGAATCTCATTTTAATTCCTCACTATGTCCTCTGAAACTCACATAATAACTTCACTGTACCTTGTGAGCATCATTTAATATCCTCATTATAATAGAAAACTGCTCTCCCTGCCCTTTCTGCTGCAGCTATTTCCCTGCCTACCAACTACTTGTCAATCTGTGAACATCCTAGCTAGCTATTGGTTCATCAGTCAGCTTGCAAGTATTCTTCTCCATTATTGGTTCCCTGTTAGCCCAGTGGAATTCAACTGCTTAGGGTTAGCACCCCTGCCATCTTTTCTCATGCTCTCTCTCTCCTACTCACTTTCTTTCTCTCTCCTCCTCATTTTTCACACTCTGTCTTGTGTGTGCCCTTTCTCTTTTCCTTTCATTTTCTCTCTTACCCTGCAGAGAGACAATTTGTTTGCTTAATAAATTCCCATGTCTGGTGTGGTTTTTGTGCTTTTTTTTTACACTCACATAGGCTTTGACACTGATGTAATATCCACCTATGGCCTCTGATACTCACACAGTTCTCTTCCATGGCCACTGACATTGATATAATACCCTCACTGTGTACCCTGACAATGATACAATACACACACTGTGAGCCATAACACAAAATATTTTAACTTGGTCTCTGATACTATCAATATTCTCATTGTGACTTCATACACTCATATAGTATCCTCACTGTGACCTCTAACACTGACATAATATACTCAGGGTGACCATGTAAACTCATAATAACCTCACTATTAGTCAGTTACTTTGGTACTGTGACTAAAAGGATCTAACCAGTACAACTGTAGAGGAGAAAAGGTTTATTTTAGGGGCTTAGGGTTTCAAATGTCTCTGTCCATAGAAAGTCAGCTCCATTCCTCCGGGATCAAGGGGAGGCAGAACACCATGACAGGAGAGTGTGGCACAGAGAAGCAGCTCATGTGATGAACAGGAAGCACAGCGAGGGGTCTCCGCTTGCCAGATAAAAATACATACCTCAAAGCCAAGCCCTAATTTCCACCTTCTCCATTCACACCTTTCCACTCTGGTTTCCTCTCAGTTAATCCCTATCAGGGAATTAACTTACTAATTAGTTTAAGACTCTCACAATCCAATTATTTCTCCCCAGAACATTCCTGTATTGTGTCTCATGTGAGCTTTTGGGAACATTTCCCATCCAAACCATAACATTTCACCCCTGGCCCCCAAAACTTCACAATGCAAAACATATTTTGTCCATTTTCAAGAGTCCCCATAGTATTAACAGATCTGAGATTGCTGCAGTCCAAATTCTTCCCTGAGGCTTAAGGCTATCTTGTATTTAACTCCTGCAAAATTGAAAGCAATCTACAAGTATCCAACAAATAATGGTGTGGAGAAAATATTTACATTTACAAAATTAGGGGCATAGAAAAAAGGGATAGGACCAAAACAAGACTGAAATCCAACTGGGCAAACAAGTTCTGAAGCTCCACATCTGTCATCTGGGGAACAAGGCATAATAATGCTCTCTTCAAAGGGCTTGTATAGTTCCCCCCTTCTGTGGCCTTTTAGGTACAGCCCAAATAGACGTGTGCCTTGAGTCTGCTGGATTCCTGCAGATTTCCTAGGATAATACCCCATGTTACTGGCATTCTTTAATCTTGGGGGTCTCCACTGTAGTTTTGACTTCCTATTCACATCTCTATACTTTGATTTCTCAGGGGGTGCCTTCAGTGACTCCGATGCTGCTGCACTTTTGAAAGTCTCCCAGACCTTCCTTTCAAATCTTGGAGGAAGTCTCCATGAGCCCCTAATTACAGTATCGTGCATTCCTGCAGAACCAGCACCTCACTGTTGATGCCAAGGTCTGCCACCATCTTGATCAATAGCCAAGTCTCTGGGAACCCTTACTGTAGCAACCTCTGAGTGTCTTGGTGGCTGAGCACAGTGAAGAAACTTCCTAGGCCCCTTTGTGCAAATAGGGTGTCCCTCTTTGTCTCTTAAAAGAATTTTCAACTTTACTCCCTTGAGACTGAGATGGGTGTGGTCTTGCCAACTCCTGAAATGCCCTCAAGTCATCTTTCTTATTGTCACCAGGCAAAGTCTCTAGTATTTCTTTAGGGGAAGTCATGTCTTTAACAACTGCAACTTCCTTAGCCCTAGTTTTACTCCAGTTTTTCAAATCCTAATTTTTTAAATCTTTCTGCTCTGCTTTCTACTCCTGAATATCACAATAAACTTTAGTAAAAAATGCCAGCAATATCCATGCCATAATTTAGATATGATTTGGGCCACAATGTCTGCACAATTCATAGAGTTATACAAGTCTTAGAAAATATTTGGGCCATAGAAGCTAGAAAGGTCATAAGGAATACATATATGATAGATGGCACAGAGATAATAGAGGTTACAAGATGACAGAGGCACAGGGAATTTATGATATACTCTTCATAGAGGCTACTCATGCCATGGAGTTTACACAGGTCAGGACTTTAGGCTGTTCAGAACATAAAGGTTACACAGTTTATTCTGTTTACACAGTTCATAGAGTCAAGTGAGGTCATCAAAGGATTTTCAAAGTTCTACAGGTCAAAGAGACTATTCAGATAATTTAAGCCTTGCAATTCCTAGATGTTATATGTGTCATACAGGTTGAGATTTTCAAAGAGGTTCATAGAGATTCCTCAGGTTATAGAGAGTATGCAGGCAATAGAGGCTACTCAGGCCATGGGGGCTATTCAAGTTGTAGAGTATATGTAGGTTATAGATGTCTCTTAGATAATAGAGGTAAACAGGACCATACAGGCTACATAGGAGCTACGAAGTTCATTTAGGCTATTAAGGTCACAGATGATATTCTAGTCTTATAGGCTCCTGAGGTTATAAAATATATGCAGATATAAAAGGTATTGGTAATAGAGTACACTCAGGATAGAAAATATTCATAGAACATAGAAGATCCTCAGATAAAGAAGGTGTGCAGGTCATAGAGATCATTCAGACAAAAGGATATGCAAATCATAGAAGCTATGCAAGGAATAGAGTTTATGTTGGTCAGGAAGTTATGTAACTCATAGGGGCTAGTAAGGATATTTAAGTTTTTCAGGTCATAGAAACTACTCAGCTCATAGTGTGGCCTTTGAAGATATCAAGGCTACTTAGGCTATAACTGTTGCACAGGTCAGATAGGCTACTTAAGCCAAAGAAGTTAAAGAGATTACAGAGTCTATACAGGTCACAAAGACTATGCATATCACAGATGTTATACCAGTAATAGATACTACTCAGTAGCAACAAGCAACATATTAACAAAGTATTCTCATGCCACAGAAGCAGACATGTCAAAATCTCAATCCCCTGACCCAGGGCCAAAGGAGGGGGAACTCTTTTCACCTGCAGATGCACATGTCTACTTCACAAATGTTTCAGATTCAAACAGAAGCTCTGTCCACAAACCCTTTCATGCCACTAGAGGGAATGTAAGGATAGACATGATTTCTACTAAGGATGCTCAAATAATTCTCCCTGGGGAAGTTTATAATGAAAGGGGAAATACAGGATTTGTTTCCACTATTATTATAGCATGTTTACCTATTACTGAAACTAGACCAAAATTAACCCTTTTTTAATGATCAACAAATCACAGGGTTATTGGAAACCAGGGCTGATGTTGCAAATTTACCTCTCTCAATATGGCCTCATATATGGCCCTTACAAAGGGCCACTCTTGGGCAATGGAGGCAATAATGAGCAGGTGTCTATGTGTTCTCTATGGTTACAATGCACTGTTCCTTCCAATCCACAGCAAGTTATTACTCATATTCAACCTTACATACCCAATTTCAAATGTCTGTCAAATTGGCTTTTTTGTATGGACCTCTGTGTTTCTCATTGCCTTGACATTAAAATGGAAGGTTACCACTCCTGTCTTGGTAGAAAAATGGCCATTGTCTAAGGAAAAGGTGGAAATTCTGGAGGCCCTCATTCAAGAACAGTTATAATTGGGACATATTGAACTCTCTACCATGCCATGGAATACTCCCATTTTTATCATAAAGAAAGAATCATGGAAATGGAGATTTTTACAAAATTTAAGAGAAATTAATAAATGTATACAATCTATGGTTCCCCTTCAATGTGGATTGCCTAACACTAATCTAATCCCTCAGGATTTTTCCTTATATGTAATAGATGTAAAATATTTTTTTTTAGTACTCCTGTCTTTCCTGATGATTGAGGTAAATTTGCTTTCACAGTTCCTGTATTCAATTATCATAAGCCTGTTCATAGATATCAATGGGCATTTCTTCCTCAAAGTATGTTAAGTAGCTCAATATTTTGTCAAAATTTTGTGAATAAGGCTCTTCAGTGTTTCTGAAAATTATTCCCACATAATGTTGTTTATCATTATATGGATGGCATTTTTATTGCTGGGCCAATACTTAACAGAAGATTCTTTAACTAAATTGCAACATGCTGTATTACAATCTGGCCTCCTTGTGGCCTCAGGGTGGGGGGAAACAATGACAATTCCCTATTAACTATTTAGAACACAAAATACTCCAATTTTACTTATATTCCAAAATTGACTTTTCTTTCCGCATTTTCCTTAGTTCATTTGCATAAATTTTTAAGGCATTTAAATTGGGCCCAACCATATATTCCTTTAACTACTGACATGCTGTCATCCTTTATACAGATGTTAAAAAAGCATCATAACCCCACCAGTTTTTTCTAGTTAACTCCTGCACTGCCTGCATCTCTTTGGTGTGTTAATGAGAAATTATCTACAGTTTTTATAGACTCCCAACACTCAATGTTCCTTTATTTCTAATAATCTTTACTGAAAAGCCTATGCCTTCATTGCAGTTGTTGCAATTTATAATCAAGGCTTGAGTATATAGAGTGGTTATACTCTCCTCAATTTTCAGGAAGAAATATATGCCCTTATGCTGACATGTATGCTCAATTGATCTCAGATAGTCACAAATGCATTTTATCACTTTACATCTATCTCTTATATTTGATCTTACAGAAACAGATGTTCATGTACTTTATCTTATGGAAAGACTTTACATTTACAATATTTATAATTTTCTTTATCAGGCTATCTTAACAGACTTGTTAGCTCCTATTGCTTTCCATGCACTTCTGGATGAACACTTTTCTTATCGTGTCAAGTCTCTCATGCTTCTTCTATAATGTTGTCTACTCTGATTTCCAATGGGATTACTATCCATACTAATGGAGGAAAACAATAGAGTGTAATATTTATATTCATTGATAAAAAAGGGACAGATTGTTACACATTGCTTCAAGCTTCTTCTCAGGGGGCCAAATTAACTGCAATTATTTAACTCTTTGTATGTTTCCTATTGCTTTAAACATCATTACAGATTCTCAGTATATAGACAAACTGATGCCTCATATTTCCTGTGCAATTTTGTCACCTCATTTTGACTCTAATTTGTTATACCTGTATCACAATCTTTTACAGGATCATACAGCTCCAACATTTCTAGCTCACATATATAGCCACACTAATGTTCCTGGACCACTCACTGAAGGAAATGATCATGCTTATGGTGCTTAAAATTCTTTTATTCTCTCTTTTCAGATGCTGTGGAATCACACACTTTTTTCATCAAAATGCATATTCTTTTCTATTTACTCTCAACAGACCTGTTTCATCATTAATAATTTATCTCATTGCATACCCTTTTTTTCTACTTGGGAGAACATAAACCCTCGAGGTTTAGATTCTAATGGCCTTTGGCAGATGGATGGAACACATTTTCCTCGCTTCCACCCCTATTCTTTCTTACATGTTACCATAGATACATCTTCCATAGCACATTGTTCAGAGAAGGTTTCAGTCTGTATCTATCATGTGCTCCTCTTTATTGCCACAAAAGTTAACCTCATCATTTAAAAACTGACAGTTCCCCTGCTATACTTCTAGCAACTTTGCTCAATTTTGTAATCAACAGAATATAATTTTAACCCATGGAATTCCCCAAATTCTACTGAACAGACCTTAGTTGAACATACACACCACACACTTAAAATATGCCTTTTAAAACAAAATTGAAAAAGGGGACCAAACCTCACTCATGTTAATAATGCTCTCAATATTTCCTTGTTCACAGTGAATGCTGTTAATGTAGAATATGAGATAAAACACATCGCTGCTCTCCTACCTTGGACAGATACTTCACCCCTAAGGAACCACTACCAAAGATTTATGTAAAATACTGAATTCCACCAAACCCTACATGGCAAAACACTTTTCTTTGATTACATGGAGGAATAAATATGCTGCTACTTTACTCCTACATTTCCTGTCTGGATTCCAGGTGTGTGAGATCCATCAATCATCATGAGTTGGAATCAAGGACTTCACAATCTGATTACCAAATTCCATTTGATCCTGGATGGACTGGACCCTGACTGAAAGAAGAAAACTCCAAAAAGGACAAGAGGCCCTAGGTACCTCTGATCTTCTAATCATCTAGTGACCTGGGGGGATATAAAGATTTTAACAACATCTGCCCAACAATTGCTAGGTCAGATGAGTTTAGAATGTGCCCTTAAATATTTGGTTACACCTCTCTTTGTAAAACTTACCCAAATTTCCACAACTATGCTGGCCAATATTGTGTTATTTCTCTGTTGTATTCCTGTTTGTTGGTGGTGCCCTCTATAGAAAACTGTTCCATCTTTGGCTTCTTGTAGTCATTATAAAATTTTGATTCATTTAGCAGAAATTGTTAGTTCTTCTGATTCTTGTATCCACCAAGATGTATATATGGGAAGCATACTGGGATCTGTTTTTTACATGTGGTGTTTAACCTCTAACTATAGTCTAACTAATATGTTTCATGGAACTCGTTTTTGTTTAAGCAGATTAATAACATTTCTCCCCTCTCCTCAGAATTTAATAGGTCACCATCCAACTTAGCAATTACATAAAAGGGCTATATACTTAGATAAAGATTGTGATGATTTGGTTAATCTATTGTGTAAAGCAGAATTTGAGGTTTTAAACTTCTCTTTAGTTGGTATTCCTGCCCTAGCAGTAGGAGCTTATAAACAGTCAATGGGGCTTACCTGTGCTATGGTAAAAAATATTAATTACAAATCAAGGACAGTTACTAAGAGATAATGAGGAAAAAACCCACATTTTCAAGCTATTCTTGATAATAGGATTTCTACTGATTATTTGATGTTGTTACATCATAAGGGATGCCATAAATTTATTAACCTGTGTTGTTTCAATCTAACTGATAACAGTAGTTCCATTCAAAAGGAATTGGATCATCTCAAAGACATTGTAAAGAAGGTGCAACAAGATGATGGAGTTTGGAATTTATTAGATTGGTTAACCTCATGGCTACCAAATTTTACATGAATCAGTATTTTATTGGAGGATGTTTATGGACACTTGCCTTATTATGTTGTGCTTATTTTTATTAAAATATCTGTCTTACTTTCTCCCTACACCTTCCTTATACAAAATACAAGTCATATCTATTCAAAAGATCACACAAAACAAAAGCGTACAACTGTAGAGGTTCAGGCCATGAGAAATTACAGAGGAATGTAAGTCCTTTGAGTGAGTACATACCTCAGATGATGAAGACCTTCTGTTTCTCTGGCATGGCAACATTCTGCAACTCCTCTGTACTTGAGCTGTTATCTTCTTATAAAAACATTTAGTACTAGTGGTCTCTGAGAAGCAAGCAAGTTATATGATCTGCACATTATAAACTAACTGCACTAATGTAACGTGATAAATCCCTGAAGTAGATAATAAATTGAACTGACTTTCCCATGGAAGTCAATTCTTATTGTAGGCCATCCTGTATGCTTGCCTCTGTATTTTTTCACCCCTTAACCTTTACAATCTCAGTTGTGTAGGGAGGGCCCTCTGAAGTGAAGTAGAGGAGAACACACTAAATTTTGTTGGAAGGGATCATACAGGGAATCTCTCAGGGGTTTGGGGAAGACACTCAAGAATTATGACAATGAATTTCTGAATTTTTTTTTGTGGCCTTTGAATAAATTCACAGGAATTTTTGGTAAATGTTTGCTACCTGAGATGCATACACAGATTTTTTTTTGAGATTTGTTTAATGCTTTTTTCTGAGATTTGTTTAAAGCATTTTGAGCTTTGTATGGAGGTCTCTTGATTGGTCTGTATAGGAAAGGTATACTTAATTGAGTATTAAGAACTCTTTGAGGTGTATAGGGATATATTTCTAAAGTGAGTAAGGAGAGATCTCTGAGATTAATGGGGAGAACAAACTGAGATTTTAATGGATGGCTCTAAGGGGTGTGTAACAGAGTCCTCTGAATTGTAAAAGTAGGGCAATCTGAAAAATGTAGAGAGGTACTGTTTGGTGTTATTCTCTGAGTTTTGTATGGATTGTTCAATGATGCAAGTAGGAAGGGTTTCTCAGGTGTGTATGGATGAACCTCTGAGTTGTGCAGGAATGTGCTTGATGTAAGTTGGGTTGACTTTCTGAGATGTATAGTTAGGTGTCTGTGAGGTGTGTGTGAATGGAAGGAATCTCTGAGGTTTGTTGTTCAGGCTCTCTGAGGTGTGTAGGGAGATCTCCATTAGGTGTGCAGAAGGTATATATGAGGTGTTATAAAGCACTTTTCCCTGTGTAGTAGTGCAATCTCAGTTGTGTAGTGAGGGCCCTCTGAAGTAAATAGAGATACCCATCTGATACAAGTAGGGAGAACACACTAAGGTGTCTTTTAGGACAGTAAAGGGAATCTCTGAGGTGTGTAGGTAAAGCACTCAAAGGTGAGTAGGGACAAAGTAGGTTGTAAAGAAAAAATTTCTGAGTTAATTGTTGCTCAATGAAGTGTGGAAAAAGTGTTCCTAAAGTGTATAAGGATGAAATTTTGAATTGTGTAGGTAGGACTCCTGATGTAAGTAGATAGGGATTAATTACATGTGGACGGAAGTGAGTTTGAGGTGTGTAGGAATGGTTCTCTGAAGTATAAAGGCAGGTTCTCTCTGTTGTGTAGGGAGCACTCTTTGAAGGGTGTAGGAGGGCTTTATGAGGTTTGTAGAAAGGCTTATTGGTGAGAGTGTTAAGTAAGTCGAAGGGCTACCTGCTGTGTATAAAAAAGACCTCTGAGTTGCATCAAATGTGTTCTCTGAGGTTTGTAGTGTAGGCTCTCTGAGATGTTTAGAGTAAGCTTTCAAAGAAGTATAATTAGTATAAATGGGTTTTGCACACATGCTGTTCAGCATCTATACAGAAAAGTGTGGTTAATCCTGCCTGGGACTGGCTGTGGTGAGGAGGGTTCCTCTCAGGGCCTTTCTGTGAGGCCACAGTCACAACACTATTCCTTGAGTACCAAAAATCTCACCACTGCTTGCTGTGTTCCTTCTGGAGGATATGCCAGACTTTAGTCCCCTGCTATTCCTACCACAAAGGGTGGAACCTTGGGTTTGCCTATTCATTTTCTAAACAGACTCTTAAATGACCACTCTTGAGGCAGAAGCCCTCATTTTGATCCAAAGACCACTCAATTCATTCTTTGATGTCAATTCTCTTTGATATCTGGCAGGAGAGTTTCATACCAATGAAGCCAGAATTGGGGACAGGCAGTTAGTGTAGAAATAGCAGATCAGGTCAAATTGAGAAAATGAAGGCCATGAAAGCCATCTGCCTCTGGAAGTAGGAGACAGTCCCTGGGAGAAAGAAATGTTAAAGATTTCCAGAGCACACTGATTACCAAATTTACATGCCCTAATGCCCCCTGGACACTTGCCTGGCTGAATCACTTTGACCATTCCCCTGCCTCATCCACTTTGCCTTTTTATATCTCACCTGCAAAATCAGGCCTACTCACATAGGCAGGAAGGAGAGATAAGTGGGGGGGGGAGAGAACTGGAGAACAAGAGACCTTAACCTATAAAAGATGTAGGGTGTGCTCACTTCATGGGACTTTACAATATCAGCCATGGCCCCATTCTCCCTTCAGGGAGAAGTCTGTATTATTATTACTTTTAAAATAAAACCTGATTAATATGCTTGCCTTGGCATGCTTCTCTAGTGTTCAAACTTCAACAATAGAAGAAGAACTTGTCACTGGTAAATGGTGGTATCACCAAAAGAAGACTAGAACCATGTCATCCATGGACATATGTGGTTTTCCTTTCTGCAGTCCAGGTGTGGGTAATCTACAAGCTCCTGCATGAATGAGCACTAGGAAGATTTCAAATACATAGTACACATCCAATGGTTAATCTATAGCATCTTCTCCAAAGGTTGGGGAAGCCCAAAGGGATATTTTAACACAGAAAATGTAGTCATAGTGTCAAGGGAGAACAGAACAAAAGATTTTTCCATCATATTCTCAGGTGATATCACTCATGCACATATATACGCACACACAGAAATGTAAACATACATCACACATGCACCAGCACACACACAAACACACACACACACCACAAACACACAAACAAAAATTCCTGTTTAGTTTGGGATTATCAAAATGGGAATCTGAGTGGTGGGTTAGCCTCCACTCACTTGTAATAGCCTCTCCTGTCTCACCTCTGGTCTCCATGGGAAAAATCACCAGAGCTTGAAACCCAGCATTGATTCAGTGCATTGACACTCAGGAAAGGTCACTATTCATAGTTTTCCTAATACCTGAGCATCCACAGATCAGTAGGCAACAAGAACTCATCACTCTAAACTTGCTGTCTCAACAAAAATGAGCAGCATAGGAATGTATCTGGACTGGGAGTGCCTAGCTACTGGGTTCCACGTGTGTGTGTCCATTGCCAAAGAAATGATGTCACTTGCTTGGGGATTGTTTACCTGAGAACATTTCTCATGTAAGATATTTCCAAAGGTCCCATGCAATGTAGGCTGCTGTCATCTTCTCATGACATATGCACAAGTAGACAAAGTTACATCAACATACACTGGATCAGGTCCCCAAATAGGCCTAGTGTAGCAAGTTTTCCTCATTTGAGGAGACAGAGCTTGGTTTAGACCCATCCCCTATTTCTGCTCATGCGTGTGGTCCCGAAGAAGTCATTATGCATTGCAGGGCCTTCACAGCTTCCCCACATCTCCAGGGATTATTCTAGCATCTACTTTTGAAGTTGTCAGCAGATATATGAGTACATAAATAAATGTACTCTATGGGAAGATCTAACACTACAGTCATGTGTTGCAATGCACAAACATACAGTTAAAAAAAAAGAGAAGATGAAGAACAAAGGATGACATGCAAGTCTAATATGACATGAGACCCACAGTGAAAGAGAGTAAGTGAGTTCCTCTCTTGGCCATGTTTCCACTCTGCACCAATGGAAGGTTTTGATGGTTGATTTACAGAGAAAACCTCCCAATGATAATAGACCTGAAAATGGATCTTGTACAATGTAGAATTGTCTCAATGTCTCTTCCCATTGTACAAAATAGTTAAACTATAAGAGACCCCAACCCCCACAGCATCCTGGTGCCAAAGGCCAGTAGCTCCCTATCCTTTTAGTGAATTTACATCAGCATCTGGTTTCAAAGAAATAGAAATCAGCAGGGTTCATGAGATTTCACTTTGAAGGTGGAGTCATGGAAAGTCTTGTTTCTAAATGGTTTCATATATCTAGAGCAAAAAGCACAGTTGGGATTCTAGAGCTTTGCAGAAAAATTTATTGTGGCAGCTGGCAGATGCTGGGGGATACTGACAAGGAGCTGGAATTTCTGTACTTCCATTTCTAAGTGCCTCATGTAGGTGAAAATATTTTGTTTATAAGATTCACTGATGCACCTATTATATCGAGAAGCAAGGATGGTGTTAATTGGCCAAGCATTTGCCCAATATCATGGACATAACCATAGGAGAGGACTTCATTTTCTCCATGTCTTTAGGGAAAGACTACATTGCTTCTCTCAGAGTAGCACCAAGGCACATTCTTTTTTGTGTGTTTGTATAGTTGATGACAGAGTTTTCTCCTATACTTCCAACTAAAATTTAGAAAGAAGGCCTCAGCAGTAAAAACAAATAAGCATCTCAGAAGGCAATATGGTTTAAATACTGAAGGCTACTGGAGCAGAGGGAAGGAGAGACAATATAGTTTTGAGGACTGAAAAGGGAAGAGGAGACCACTCCTTGCACAGGGTAGTCACTAACCAAATGCATCTTCACTCAGTTGCCTGTACTCAATGTTGAAAGAAACACAAAGTGATATCTTTCCCTTCACCTAAAGAACTTCAGGCATAAGTAAACATTACAGGAGACTCAGGACAATCTTCCTTGGGCACATGGAGTTAAGTTGCTGCTCATTACCTTCACACCAAAGATGAGAGTCAGATGATAGTCAACTGTCCTGGAAAGACATAAAAATCAACACATATTGTTCACAGATGCCCCTTTGGAGAAGTTCCCATGATAAGGCATTTCTAGTTGCTTTTGTGTTCTTTGAAATTTACTGGGGAATAACAAATGGGGATGAATCATTGGAATGAAGATCTGCAACTATGAATAATTCTGGGATTGACACACACTGAGGCTCCAGTCAACTTGAAAAGAGGAAATGGTTCCTGTTTATTTAATTGGTAGAAGTCAAAGGCATGGATGTTTCTCCCCCCCATTTCCTACTCCTACAGGAATTCATCTTATGGCATTAAGTGATAACATTTTCTATTCCACTAATTTACTTCAGGGAGGAGGAAGAGCCATGAATGAGTCATGGCATGCCTGATGAGACCATTAAATAGGCCAACGTTCTATCAGTTTCCATGTTACTATAAACAACCATTAAGGTAACATGGAGAGCTGGTGAAAATTTATCTTTGTTGGCCACTCCTGGAAAAGTGTCTCAAAATTGCTCTGCTGGGATCTTAAATCTGTAAAAGAGGGCAAAGAAGAAAACACAGAGAAGGCGTGATAAATTCTGGGTTCCAGCAGGGTTTAATTGAGCTGGAAACAGATTCACTGTCATAATAAATAAGTCCCATGAACAAGTATATGCTGGAGTCCAGCCCCAGCAGGAGTCCATGGGTTCCACACAGGTAAACGGGGCATGGGGAGATAGTGTCGGCAATGGATGGAGAATGAAAGACACAGACTCTAGCTCTGGTGCAATCAATCCCACTTTATTCTGGTGAAGGCTGGGTTTATATACATTTTTCTTCAGGCTATAATGGCAGTCTTGTGGTTAATATTAAAGAAGTTTCCAAACAATAGGCAGAAAACAGCAACCTTTATCTTTACCTAATCACAATTGTTTTAAGAATATCTAACTACGTCAATGAGCTAATACAATGTTTATTTCCTTAATATCTAAACTCTATGTGACCTAAGACTATTCTTATTATTTCCATGATTAAAGCGATAGACAAGTAATCTCATGTGACCATCTCTAATAGGTCCATCTGGTTAATATCTAAATTGCTGAGTTAAGGGCTACAGGAGGTCAGTGGTCCCAATGGTTATTTTGTACCAACATTTATTATAGGGGTGACCTATCCTTTGTAGGAAGGAAAGAATGTTGTGAAACCTTATTCTCTTACCTCACCACCGCACATAAACAAAACCATTGTTAGAATTTAACCAGCTTGTTGGAGACAAAGGCAGATCTATATCTATTTTCTCCAGAGGCTTTCAGAGACTCATTGCATGGTTGCAAAATTATTTTTGACTTTGTTAGTGGTAAAGACCCATTGTTTTTCAAATTGTAGGTAATATTTTCTAGAATTTTTGTTGTATTACCCTCATCCCCTTAAGCAATCCATTCAGACTGAAATGAGTAATATATTATCAGAAAAAACACCAGCAGAAAAAACACCATGCTCTGGAGCAAAACATCAGGCAATTTCTTTTAGGATGAGCCTTTGCAAACATCCTCCAGAAGATCTTTGTCAAGCACTGGATGGAATTCCAGACACCCTCGCAGCTCCCCCTTTTTTATTTTGTGAAGTGAAGTGGCCTTCTTGAATTTTTACTCTCTTGACTAGTCTGAGGATTACTCAGAGGATGACTGGAAGACAAAGATTTAAAATTAAAATACATACTCATATCAAGCCATATTGTAATATTGTATTTAGGAATGTACTATTAAATATAGTTGTTTTTATATTATGAAACATTTGTGAGGCAAATTTATCTGCTGGAACAACCGAGAGATGAGCCTAACAACGTTTTTATTTGTAGTTGTAAAGCATTGATATCTGGTGCTATATTAGTATTATTCCAAACTCCTTTAAGGTGAGTTTTAACTTGTTCCAAATTAGTATTATTATCAACATTTAAGGGAGTAATACAAATCCATTTGTAGTTAGCATGACATCTAATGGTCATTCTTGTTTGAATATTTTGAATCTCATTTTCCATAAAGAGAATAACTTCTTCAAGAGCATTAATTCTTGTTTCTAATTTTTTATCAATTTTTTCTTGTGCCACTAAAGCCACAGAGACATTATGAGATACATCATTTATGTGTGAAGCAGTATGAATTTCCTGTACAAGTGCTGTGATTGAGAGAGCTAAAGAAGTGATTATACTGATTAGAGCTGTTATTCCTAGGATCAAAGCTGCAACAAAACTTTTGGTCTTAAAAGTTCATTAACTGTTTTTAAAATTTCAACACCTGGGTCATCATACCAAGATTCTGTAAGATTAACTGGCAATATAACATAAATAGAGTGATGTACTATTAAAAACACCTTTAAATTTTTAGACATGGTTGAATTAATACAATTAGTAAGAACACAATCATGGCAATAAATGTTATAAGCTTCCTTATTTTTAGTGATATTGAAATTATTTATAGTAGACATTAGAATAGCATGAGGAGCATTTATACAAGCACGTACTGCAAAGTCATTAGGTTTACTTAACTTAGGTCTTTGTAATAATACTATATTAGTAGCTGCTAATAGTTTATACAAGTCAGGAAAGTAAGAGAATTTACCATTTATAAGGTCACTCTGATAGATGGGTGTTACCCATCCAGGAATAAACCATCTATGAATAGGCTCATTGGTAAGAAAAGGGTTAAAATTAAAATGTACTATTTTATTCTGTCTTATCTTTAAGAAAAGTTTATAATCAAAATCAGGAGAAGACACAGAATAATCTGTAATAGTAGTAGCAGAACCTTGTGGCTTAAACTGCAGTGCAGTATGATGAAAACCACATTCAAACCATTTTGGGAAATCTGTTTCTACATTGAGTAGATTCCAAGAGCTGTATTTATGACTATTAAAGTCATCACACAGTTTAAAAGGAGGCGGTAAAGGCAGTGAAATATTTGTATCATTATAATTAGCATACCCAAGTGAGGTTATCACTAGGGACCATATATCTCTTTCATTGTCTTCTTCTCCTGGAGAATCAGTAATGCAAGTCCTACAACTTAAAGGGAGACATGCCAATGGCACATGTAGATTGTCTGTACTAAAGCACATTGGTGTCTCTTCAGTACTTCCATGAAATGTATTTGTAAATGCTATTTTATGCGGTATTAAAGAATCTGAAATCCCTCCAAGTAATTGAGGCTCATTAGTAAATACTTTAATATTAGATCTGCTCCAAGTAGTTGGATGCAGTAAGGCAGGATTTAAAAATAGGTCCAGTGAGCTTTACCTTCATTATCATAAGCATAAATAGGCAGTACCTGAGTCAAAATGAGAGCAATTAATGTAAAAAACAAAGCCTCTGGGGTTTTAGGTTTTCTGGAGCTGTTCACCATGTGTTCAGCAGTGGCCATCAGGAGTTTCACTTCCCCAAGTTGGCAGGTCTGTGTTGCGAGTTGTGGATGATTGTGCAAGATGCAACCTTTTCATCTTAAATACTAGCCCATTTTTGTCCATCTGATTGGGTTGGTAAGAAATCCAATACGCTTTGTTCTTCCTCCTTTGAGTAGGGCTCATTGTAGTGACGTATCATTCTGTCTGGAATCCACAAAGGTGTTTAAGCATCCTGTGGAAGTACACAAGCATAGCCTCAACCGGATATCAGCAAGATATCAGGTCCTCTCCATTTACCAGATAATAAATCTTTCCATTTTACTAAACTTTGTTTTGACCTTTTACTTTCCCAATGTCTCAGCATTGCAGTATTTCCCTCCTTGTCACTATTTAGATGATTTAAAACAAATAAAGCATGTTGTAAAATATGATGTGGGGAAGAGTATTTAAGCTCTCCCTCTTTTAGCTTATTTATTTCTATTTTTACTCTTTGGTGGCTCCTTTCTACTATTGCTTGTCCATGTGGGTTATAAGGAATTCCTGTAGAATGAGAAATATTAAACCTGGAACAGAAATCTTTAAATGGTTTTGATGTATAAGCACGAGCATTATCAGTTTTTAATTTTTTAGGCATTCCTAAAACAGAAAAACAAAGAAATAAATGTTGAATCACATCCTTGTAGTCTTCCCCAGTTCTGACTGAGGCCACAATAACATGAGAAAAGGTATCAACTGTAACATGAACATAAGACAATTTTCCAAATTCTGATATATGAGTTACATCCATTTGCCATAAGACATTAGGTAAAAGTCCTCGAGGATTAACTCCCATCTGTGGAGAAGGAATAAATTTAGGACAAACATGACAATTTTTAACAATAGTTCTAGCTTCTTCTCTAGAAATATGAAATTGTTTTTGTAAGGCAGATGAATTTTGTTGATGATTTTTGTGTGATATAATAGCTTCTTCTATAGCTGTTAAAATAAAATTTTTAGTTAAGTGATCAGCAGGGTATTCCCCTGAGCAAGGGGACCAGGTAATCTGGAATGTCCCCCAATATGACCTATAAAGAAATGTGAAGTTCTGTTATGAATTAGATATTGAAGTTCTTGTAGCCTATGTATAATTTTAGATGAAAAGGAGAGCATTGCTGTTTCTATGCTTGGAAACAGTTTCACAATGTATAATGAGTCTGTGTACAAATTAAAGGGTTGAGCAACTGTCTTGAAAGCATAGATGACTGCTTCTAATTCGGCTCTTTGTGCAGTAGTTTCTTGTGTCCATTGAACTAGTGGATTGAGAATTAATTATTTTAACTTCTTTTCCATTTGATGACCCACCTGTAAATATTAACATAGCATTGTTAATTGGAGTTGAGGTGCACCATTTAGGAAATACTATTTTGGTTTGAAGTAAAAAATGTAGTAAAGGATTATTGGGCAAGTGGAAAGAAATTTTTCCTGTAAAATTTAGAACTGCAATAACCCATTGATCATCAATTTGTAAAAATTGGTCAAATTGTTCTCTTGTGTAAGGAATAATTATTTCATGCATTTCACACACAAACAATTCTTTACTTCTAAATCTGGCCTTTAATACCAAAGAAGCTACCATAGTAGGATAAGACTTTAATATTCTCTTTCCTGATACTGAAAAGTGTATCCATTCAAGTGGATCATTTTGCCATAAACAACCTGTTGGAGTATGTTTTGTTTTGAGCACAATAAAAACCCAAGACAAGTTATAATTAACTTGTTGCAAGTAATGTTTTTGAATTGCAGTTTCAACAGCTTGCAAGGCTTGTTCTCCTTCATTAGTTAATACTCTACTTGAGTTAGGATCTGAATCACCCTTTAGTATTTTAAACAAAGGTTTTAAATCATTAGTTGAGAGTTTTAAATAAGGTCTAATCCAATTTATATCTCCCAATAATTTTTGAAAATCTTTTAATGTTAATAGTTTGTCTTTTCAAATTTGTAACTTTTGAGAGCTGATAAAATCTGTTTTTATAGTTCTTCCAAGATAATTATAAGGAGGTTCCTGTTGAGTTTTTTCAGGAGCCACTATCAGACCCCACCTCTGTAAATTTTTAATTAAATCCTGTAATATTATTTGTAACAAATGGCTTTGAGAAAGTGCAATCAATATATCATCCATATAATGAATCATATAGCAGTCTGGATACTTTTGTCTACAATTAAATAAGGCTTGATCTACAAACTTTTGACATAATGTAGGACTTTTTTTATTCCTTGAGGTAATACTTTCCATTGAAATTTTTGATAAGGCCTTTGTAAGTTAGGCGATGGTAAACTAAAAGCAAATTGCCATCTATCTAGTTTAGCTAAAGGAATAGTAAAGAACAATTTTGTAAATCAATGACTATAATATGGTAGCCTTTAGGGACAGCCACAGGAGAAGGGAGGCCAGGCTGTAGTGCCCCCATAGTCTCCATTGTATTATTAACTGCTCTTAGATCCTGCAGTAATCTCCATTTTCCTGATTTTTTTCTTTATAACAAATATAGGTGTATTCCACAGACTATTAGATGGCTCTATATGTCCTAACTGTAATTGTTTCTGAACTAATTTTGTGGTTGCTTTGAGTTTTTCTTTTGATAAGGGCCACTGTTCCACCCATACTGGTTGATTGTCCTTCCAGATAATTGGGTCAGCCTGCCTGGTAACAGAGGTCCCTATGAAAAATGTGTACTTTCCTCCTGTTCATCTGTTAAAGTAATGTTAAGTTGTTCCATTAAATGTCTTCCCCAGAATGTAAAGGGGAGAGAAGGAATTACATATGGTTGTAAAGTCCCAGTTTTTTTTTTTTTTTTGTCTCTCCAATGTAACATAACAGAGCTTTTTGCCACATTGGAGGCTAATCCTAGCCCCACCAAAGTAGAAGGGGATTTAGTAGTTGGCCAGCTAGGAGGCCAAACATGAGCTGCAATAAATGTTGTCTGCTCCTGTGTCTAGCAGTTCTTTAAATCTTTTGCCATTTATTTCTATAGCTTTCATAGGTCTTTGTTCTGAAATTTTTTGTACCCAGGTCACAGTATTAGTTGATCCAAAACCCTCTTTCCTTTCTGGGGCAAGTACTTGATTTGGAAGTTTAAGATAACTGAGAAATTCTCTGTTGAGGAAAAATCTGTACTGTCTTATATGGGGGATAGACCATAATTTTTATTTCTCCTAAATAATCTGAATCTACTACACCAGGTATTACCTGAATTCCTTCTTTTGCTATAGAACTTCTTCTGATTATTAGGCCCATATGTCCCTCAGGCAAAGGGCCAAATATGCCTGTTGGGATTAAAGAAACCTCTGATTCTGGAGTAATAATTAAATGCTGAGAGAAAGGCAGGGGTTACTCTGGCCAGGTCATTAATTGTTGTCCTACAAATGGATTGGGGGATCCCCAATTGTTTAGAGGGGCCTGGGGAAGGCCCCTCATCCTGTTTTTTGGATAAGAATCATTGGCTTGAAATCCTGGATAATTTTGCCTTGCCTGTTTTGTAGGAGGCATGTTTGACCCTCCTTGTCCTAGTCCATTAAGCAAATGGCCATCTTTATAAAATCTGGATCTACATTCATGAGCCCAATGAAATCCTTTTTCACATTTAGGACAAATTGTCTTAGGAGGAACTCCAGTTCCCCCAACAGTATTCTGAGGGGCCACTGGTGCTGGCACAATTGGATTCTTAGGATTAGGACAATCCTTAACAAAATGCCCAAGTTGTCCACAAGAAAAACAATTACCTTGAGGCCTGCCAGGATGACCAGCAGGCCTAGGAGCATTAACATTTTGATTAATACCTTTAAGATATTGTGAATAAGTTTTTCCTTGTAAGGCAGCAGCCATAGCCATTCCTCGAATATGAGCTGGGCTACTGTCCATACACGTTTTAATATAGTCTGAAAGAGAGCCAGTTCTAATTGGTCTTAATAGAGCCTGGCAAGTAGGATTAGCATTTTCAAAAGCCAATTGTTTCAGTAATATTTCAGTCACTTCTGAATTAGTAATGATTTTATAAATATTTTCCTCTAATTTTGCTAAGAAGTCTTCATAGGGTTCCATGCTACCTTGTTTAATATTACTAAGAAAGGTTGTAGGAGCATCAGCAGAAGGCAATTGCCTCCATGCCAACTTAGCAAATTTAGAAATTTTCTCTAAAACCTTTCTAGGAAGTTTAATTTGTTCTGCAGGAGTAAGTCAATCCCCTGTTCATGTTAACTTTCCTAAGGTTATTCTATTTCTTCTTCTGTCCATCTGTGACTGTATAGAGGCTTTTGCTAATTCTTCATATTCTGTCTTCCAAAGTAAATATTGCCCTGGTGTTAAACACGACTTTGTGGTTTGTTGCCAATCAAAAGGCATCAGCCACTGTGAGCTCACATTCTCCCCTAGCTGCAGAGTATAAGGGGAAGTAGGTCCTAAATTTTTTACAGCTGCTTTTAGTTCTTTTAACATTTTAAAAGAGAGAGGCTCCCAGTGAGGCTCTCCTCCCTCATCTATAGCCCATACTATAGGGCAACAAATACTAACATCTCCTTGTTTTTGTGCCTCACTAACAAAACCTAGAAATCCTACATTTTGGACTTCCCTTTTTATTTTATCAGAGGGTTTAGGAAGGGCTGGCACAACAGGAGCCACCAAAGGTGGATCCTCATTATGATATCTGAAAGTGGCTTCTTCCAAGTCCTCCTCATCAGACGGGGAGAGCTGATCAGGTAGACCTTTCTCCTTTTTCCCGTCTTCATCATCATCTGATTCACTTTAATTTTCACTCAGAGTTTCCTCTGTATATTTTTTAACCGAGGCTGTCAGCAAAGGCTCCTTTTCTGACGTTTCATCTGGTGAACTTACCCTTTTACTTAGCTGCTCACTTTCATGTCTAGGTTCTAAACAGTCCGTAAAAAGATTCCACAATGCAAAAGTGTCAGTGGGTACTCTTTCATTGCCATATAATCTATGATGTGCATATATAGCATCACCTACCATTTTCCAGGTTTTAACATATAAGTACCCTGTTCAGGAAACCAAGGGGCACATTCTTGCACAAAATGAAAAAATCTTTTTAATTGAGCTGTTCCTACATGCATTCCTCTTTTAGTTAATAAGTGCTTAGCAATATCAATAAATAATGCTCTTTCTTTGCTTTCACTAACTCCCATGGTAGCTGTTCTGTCTATTCATGCCTCTCCTTTCTCAGCCTTCTCTACCGAGGGGTCCGCAGCACCCCAGGCAGGATCCTAGCTGTCTCAAAAAGGAAAAAAATTAATATTAATAAATGGGGGGTTTACCAGAGTGCCCCACATTGGGTGCCACCTGCCAGGGTCCAGCCCTAGCAGGAATCCTTGGGTTCCACACAGGTAAATGGGGCACGGGGAGACAACATCAGCAATAGATGAAAGACAAAAACTCTAGTTCTGGTGCAATCAATCCCACTTTATTCTGAGGAAGGCTGGGTTTATATACATTTTTCTTCAGGCTATAATGGCAGTCTTGTGGTTAACATTAAAGAAGTTTCCAAAGCGTAGGCAGAAAACAGCAAACTTACAGATTATCTTTACCTAATCACAATTATTTTAAGAATATCTAACTACGTCAATGAGCTAATACAATGTTTATTTTCTTAATACCTAAACTCTATGTGACCTAAGACTATTCTTATTATTCTCACAGTTAAAGCGATAGACAAGTAATCTCATGTGACCATCTCTACTAGGTCCATCTGGTTAATATCTAAATTGCTGAGTTAAGAGCTACAGTAGGGCAGTGGTCCCAATGGTTATTGTGTACCAACATTTATTATAGGGGTGACCTATTCTTTGTAGGAAGGAAAGAATGTTGTGAAACCTTATTCTCTTACCTCACCACCACACATAAACAAAACCATCATTAGAATTTAACCAGCCTGATGGAGACAAAGAGAGATCTATATCTATTTTCTCCAGAGGCTTTCAGAGACTCATTGCATGGTTGCAAAATTATTTTTGACTTTGTTAGTGGTAAAGACCCATTGTTTTTCAAATTGTAGGTAATATTTTCTAGAATTTTTGTTGTATTCCCCTCATTCCCTTAAGCAATTCTTTCAGACTGAAATGAGTAATATATTATCAGAAAAAACACCAGCAGAAAAAACACCATGCTCTGGGGCAATGTATCTGGCAATTCCTTTTACAATGAGCCTTTGCAAACATCCTCCAGAAGATATTTGTCAAGCACTAGATGGAATTCCAGTCACCCCCACAACTATATCAATAAAGCCTACCCAAGTGTTAGTCCCCTACTTCAAACACATCTTTGTACTAAGATCGTCAACATGAATCTGTACTGAGTCAGCCCAGTGCTGACTTTCACATTCTAAAGCAGAGCAATGTCAGTTTCAATCACTGAAACACCATGATCTGAGTGCTGTACTATTCTCTTTCTAAACATAGCATCCAACACAAAGGTGTAGCATGCTAAACTCTCAATAGAAAAAAAAAAGAATATATATTATTTTAAAACTACAATTTGCTCACAGCTAGACCTACCTTTACAAAATTATACATTTTCAAATGATATATGCATGACCACAGTTTTCTTACTGGAATCCAAATTAGGCAAATGCAATGTTTAAAGGAAGAGTATGGAACCCAGGACAGTCAATGATAGCCTGAGATCTGGGCACCCGGTAAACACAGCCTAGAGACATTGACTTCTACCTTCAGGTTAGTGAGGGGCATCAAAGCAGCACAGGCTCCATCTGCCCCTCCTCACATTCTTGTATTGGTACCTTTGCACTCAGGGCATGGTGATCCTGATACATAGACCCTGGGACTTAGGAGCCACTTGACTGGTCTCAGATGCAAGCGTGCATCTCAGATCTGAAGGGTCAAATTGCCAGTGGCAGGGATCCCTATGTATGGTTGAGGAATGTTTCCATGTAGTTGCTTTATTGGTGATGGGACATCAATAAAGTTTGGACGGAGACCACATTTTTAACAAGATTTGATCAGTTGCCTCCTACACAATTTCAGTTATTGGGCATGCTTTGACCTTTTTTTTAATAATGGAACCTTCTGGGAATTTGCATCATGGACTCAATGCGTTCTCTGTCTTATCTCTCTCTTTGCATGCTCCCATGTGAGGCTCACTAGGAGCAGCCTTGGACTTGGGGGAAGTCTCTAACAACTGCAGGTGTTTCTCCTTCTCCTTCACATGCCCTCTCCACAGCCAGCTGTGGCCCCATTCATCCCAGGATTGCAGTGATGACTCAGAACTGAAGTCATGAGTGTTGTGGTAATTCTGTGGCATTGAAAATAGAGATCCATTCTGGCCATTTGCTTGTGTCACTGGTGCTGCCCACATACTTGTGGTTACAGTTGACCTTCATTTTCTTTGTAAAATACTTCATGAAGCATGGATGCAAATTATCCTCTGGGGTATATAGTATGTTTAGGAGAGAGGTTATCCCTCCTATAGATGACAGAAAAACACAGATCTCACAAATTAAGATGATAGGTAGTTTGGCACTTCAATTAGCATTGGTAAACTCTAAGAAGAGTCATTATACTAAAAGCTGTAGGATTTGGATTACCAGAACTTTCAGTCATTACTGGAAATACACTTCACAGTAACTTTTGAGATGGTGTGCCAGTTCTTTTTAAGGAAAAGAAGTCTAGTCTCTGGCCAGTGTCCCCATAAATTTTCTGCATTTGGAAAAGTGCTCTGAGAAAGCATGTCAAATCAAACTATGATGCCATTATGGATATCATAACTTTTGATGCTGATAAGATAAAATGTCCATATATCTTTCCATATCTGAGTGCTCAACAAACCCAGAATAAAAAGGAATGAACCACAAACCTACAGAGATACAGATTCATACTATATATTCTGCTGCAAGATGCAGCAAACCTGTATGACCCATGTTTGTTTACATTCTAGAAAAGGCAAAATTATGGTCAGAAGAGGAGGTGCACAGGATGAGACTCAGGAGGGTCCTGAGTATAGGAGAATCTGTCCACATGGAATTTGGGGGAAATAACCTTCCTGTGATTTGTTGTTTTCAGAAGCTCCTTGATCACATCTTGTACAGACATTTGTGGTTGCCTTAGTCTTCTAGGCCTGATGGATATTAATTCATAATCCAGCTTCTTTCCCCAAGTTAGGTGAGGAACTGAAAGTTGCAAGATTATATTCAGGGCTTGGTTTTCCTCACAACCATCCTCTATCCTGATGCTACCCTAGAGACCTAACAAGAGTCCTTATTAAAGCAAAGACCTTCTTATCATTCTAAACATTCTTCAAGATATAGGGACCCCATGCTAGGAATCATGGTCAACAATCTAATGTTAGCATTAAAGATGTACTTACCACCATTATTGCTTACTAAATATTAGGATTTAAGGAACTCTGCACCAGGAACTGGGGTTAAAGACCAAATTTGTTTCTTTGTTTTTACTATTTTAGATCATGTAATCTGGAGCAATAATGAGCATATTTCTCATAAAGGAAAAATGAAGTAATTGAATGGCAGAAGCTATGACCCAGATTTCTCAGTGTTGAGATGAGAAATTACAGATCAATCAAAGATAAAGTCAGAGTGATCCTCATAATAAGGATCAGAATCCAGGGACTACATATAATACTTTTAGATTCTAGACTAGGAATAACACATTAGATTTAAAGACTACAGCACAGCTTCTATATTTATATGGATACTATGGTTTGGATACCATATTTGAGTCCTCTGAATGGCTCTTATGTCCATTATTGATGTTGTAATAGGTGAATTACATTAATATTAAAGAACACATAACAGCTCTTTTTCAGGTTTTATGACCGTGTATGGATATATCAGTTATATTCTGTTACATTTGGGGGCCATGTTGATGTTCACAGGGTAGCTATTATATATGTTTATATGTCCACTATGAAAATTATAATCATTTTTAAGAGACAAGGGAGTCAGCTGCATTAGTTTAACATGGTAGTGTTAGAATTTCTTTCTTACTAAAGACTGCATAGTAGCAATTACATTAAAATGGCACAATTTTATCATATTCTTATTAAGGGTCCCAGGAGAGATTTATTTTTCAGGATTAGTTTATATAGAATGGAAATCTTATTATTATGAATGATCAAAGATAGCAATTACAGCACTTTTAGATGGTATAGAATAAATGCAACATTAACATTGAAAGACCACAGGATAGTCTCTATTAGTTTAAGAGGGCACATTTTCCATATTATAGAAACTTGAAAGGAAACAGGAAAACTAATAATTTTGGTTCCAAAATAATTGATAATGTTATTATTAAAAGTCACAAGCATTTGCTCTTATGGTTATAAATGCTAACATAGCATTTAGTGCATACTAAGGATATTTTGAGAAATATACTTTCTATGGTATTTGCATTTTCTATGACCTTATTAAACTTTATGACCTGAATAGCTCCATCAATCTGGGTAGCATGTATAGCATGATTAGGTGCTCTGGACTACACAAACATTAAACTTATTGTTGACCCATGTGCTCTCAACCACCCTTTGGTCCCAGCCTGTTCCACTGGGCCTTATGGAGGCTAAGAGTATGCAGCAGGAGCCAGGTGAGTGGGCTGTCAGCTTGAAAGGCACAGTCAACAGAGCTCAGTGCCACCTAGTGGGCATGGGTGGATGTGCGGGCTGTCAGGCTTCAGTGGGATACCTTGTCCTGCCTGGATATGGAAGGATTTATCACACATGGGGATCCATACCGCTTACAGCCTGGTTTCTCATTGCCTGGGCAATAAGGATAAAATCACTTTTTCAAAGACGCAAGACCCTGACATCCACTCCTATTTTCTATCTTCTTACCCTCACAGCTGAGCCACAACATGTCTTGAATGTGGGTTTGAAGCAGCCAGGAGCAGAATGGTCTCTGGTTGCCATGGGAACTGTGAAGCCACCATGTCCTCAGGCCGTGCCTCTGTGATCTTAGGTGGAATTTCGGGTGCAGGTGCCATGTTGCGGGAGGCACACATCAAAGATCATGTTGCCCATGGCTTTACAAATCCTCTGGAGAGTGTAACAAAATGCCTTCTCCTACTGTAGCCTAGAAAGCCCTTGCCCTTCACAACTTAACAGACCAATGAATGCTCCATCCCCATTGATTAGAGGAGTTCTCCCATATATGGCTCTTATGTCACAGGAGAAAGATTACCAAATTTTTAAGTGTTCTGAGTGAAACTGAATGCAACTGAATGAATGAAGGATTAAGGATATGACTTTCAGCCACTTATCTGTCTGTAATGAATCTTGAGAGTAATAACTGAAAACATAATGAGGAGAAGATTGAAACTGGATGAGGAATGTTTTCTTTTTGCCACCATGTTTTGGATCTGGGACCCCTGACCCCATGAGCCATCACCACATGCCTTTGCCTGTATACATCACCAAACAGTGTCTGGCTAAATTGCTGAAGAACTGCCTCACTGAGGGAAAAGGCTTAGCACAGGAGGCAAAACTTCCTCTGCCTCCCTCATTTCTGAGTTGATGGCCAAGATCCAGCACTGGAACTGGCTGGTGCATTATGCACATCTCTCTGCTGTTTAGAAGTTTTCAAAGAAAATGCCAAAAGGAAAAATAAGAAAAAATATTCTATCAAGGAAAGAGTCAGAATATTGTAAATGTAATGACTAGGGGTCATGTGTGAATGATCCCTAATATCTTCATTTGTAGTCACCAATTGAGCATCTTCACAATCCCACATAGTCCTGCATCTGCCCCTGATCATGGCATCCTGGGATCCCTGAAATAATTTTCTGCTCACAGATCAATTAGTGACATGTGGTTTCACCCTTAAATGAAGAGGAGAAAAATCTTTCCTTCAGGACAGAAACATAGACCTTGGGTATTGACATGCAAAAAAGTCCCTTCCTGGATTGTTGTGAACATGAGAATTAAGAATTTCTTAAACATTGTTTGGCTCCTTCATGATTGTTTCTCTGCATATTTTCACAAAGTAAGACTGTGGTGATCAATCTTGTACCTCAGAAGATCCATTCCTGTGCTGGCAATATAGCCCATCATGTAGATTGCCTGCCTCGCATGCTCAAAACATGGGTTGGAGTCCCCAGCACTATGGGATTATGGAAATAACAAACAAACAAATGAAATCAATTCTGAGCCTCCCAATCTTCATCCTCTCCCCTTTTCCTTTTCTTTTCTCCTCTAGTCAAAAAAGGAATCAACACTCTGAAACAGCACCAAATTCACATACAACCTATTTCCACTGATACCTTGCAGCAGGCAACTGTGCTCCAAGACAGCAGTGCTGAACAGTCACCTGCATTTCTTCAGAGTACTTGTTCCATGAACTCATACTACTCTCCTTAGGACAGAGATCACCCATCTCTCATGAGTATGCCTACGAGGATAATTCTTCAGCACCTTCTCCAACTGTGCATTGTGCACCAGGTTTCAGTGGAAGAAAATTCAAAATGACAACCTCACTTGTACCTGGCACTCTCCAGTCTTCTTGGACACACTCCCATATTCTCTGCAAAAGAAGGGAACTTCCTCATCTGAGCACTTTCCACGTGAAACTCAATGTCAACTGGAAAACCAAGAGGTGAACACAAAATACAGCTGCTCTTGTCTCTGAAGTTTCTCTGACACTTTTGCTTTGCAGTGGCTTGCATGTGATTTCTTGGTGAATAATGTTAGGATTTGAGACTGTATCAAATTAAGCCTGTATTGATAGCATTCAGGAGGATCATGGGGAATTTAAAACCGACTGTCCAAATACCATTTTAGCTCCACTTTCAAGAGGAATGGAGCCCTGTAATGCACTCTCATTAATATTGATGGACGTCCTCAAGGGATGCAGTGTAGAATTGGGTGTGGCATAAAAACAACTCGGAATGTGAGTTGTTCTCATGTTTACCACCGATCTGGGAATTAATGCATTGTGCTATGGGGGGTAAAGAATCACACAAGAGCCCATCTTTGCAAGAAATCACACTGGAAGAAGAAAATCAGAGATATTAGGCATATGGCATGTTGTTGGTGGATAGAGACAAGTCAAAAAAGAAATTGGATTTGACAATTTGCAAATGCTTGAGGATCCTTTATCCTTCTCAGTAATTCTATTAAAATATTGGTTATTATGGAAAAACTTCTGCTTTGATATTCATGTTTTGCCAATGTAGGGTCTTCACACTTGAATATTTGTAGACATTTTGGTGATTATCTTTCTGAGAATGTGGTTCATTTTTCATTTGGGAGTCAGGGATTAGTGTTACAAATCCCATAATCAACTGGCTTAAATTGTGGGTCCTGGGGGAAGGTGCTGTGAATTTGGGAAAGCCTTTGCTCATGGTTCTTGTGCCAGAAAAAAAAAAAAAAAGATTCAGCATATGTATATTAGGCTGTCCTTTAGAAGCAACAGAAAAGAGACAGGAATTTGCAAGGGCATTGTTGTCCTAACAAGGAGAATGATGGTCAGTACTCATGGTTGCATAGAGAATGAATGGGCAATAACTACATCCTGTATTTGTAGTGTATGATGAGGCTGAATATATGTCAGGGAGTTTGAGGGTTGGCCATGAACAAAGGCGAGTTTCATAGTGTCTCTTCTCAGAAGTTTTTTTTTTTCAACATCAACACAATCACATACTCGTGCCCCCCAAATGTCCTTACACTCCCCTTTTGAATATTCAGCTTGGAAACTTTGAACCATTCCACTTTCACCATGGTCTTTGTTCAAATCTGGTGTTATGCTCTGTGAAACTGTGCTCTTCATGCCCTCACCAGGCTGTTAATTCATCTGCCTGCTTGTAGTCTGCTCCCTCCCTGGGAAGATTAGAGGACTCATGGCAATTTCCCACAGACCACAGAGGTATTTGTCTGGTCAAGAAGACGAACCATTTTGTGAATACAGATTGGCAAGACATTTCTGCATCTTGTAGTGATTTGACGTGCTCCTGGAAAAATCCCAGCAGGTAAGTTTCTGGGTGCAGCCTAGTTGTAAGGCAGCATCCAAGGAGGAGGGGTCTGGCAGTTGGAGTGAGCACAGAACAACTCTCCTTGCATGTTAGGTTCATCTTGTCTTCCATCCAACATGCTGATTGAATTACTACCTCCTCTCTTCATGAGCCACCAGAGGAGCCATTCACCTTCACATGGAACATGGACATCCCGTGTTCCATCTGTCTCCTTTCCAAACTCATAAGATAGGAAGAGAAACCCGATAGATGGAATGTGATGTGTCCCAAATCAATAATCACCTAAACCATGGCTCTGCACTGCATGTTCTACTGAGCTGAGAACATACCACCCATCTCTCCATGTGGCTGCTAGGCCTCTAGGCTAGTTTCCTTACTCTGAAGAAGACCCGGGATTTCTAAGTCTTGGAGGAGTGGGGTACAGGGCAAATCCACTGGTGCCTGCAATAAGTATGTTGACCCACGCGTTCTCAAGCACCCCTCAGTCCCAGCCTTTTCAACTGGACCTTGTGGGGGATAACAGGCTGCAGCAGGAGTCAGATGAGCAGGCTATCAGCATAAATCATGCATACAACAAAGCACAGCACCAAATAGCATGCCTGGGTGGAAGTGCAGACGCTCAGGCTTCAGTGGGATTCTTTGTCTTGCCTGGACATGGAGGGATTTATCACCCATGGGGCTCCATACCGCTTACAGCCTGGTTCCTCAATGCCCAGGCAACAAGCATAGAATCACTTCTTTAAAAACGCAAGACCCTGGCACCTGCTCCCTTAATCTATCCTCTTACCCTCACAGCTGAGCCACCACATGTCTTGAATGTGGGTTTGAAGAAGCCATGAGCAGAATGGTCTCTTATTGGCATGGGAATCATGATGCCAATGGGTTTGCAGGTTGCTCCTCTGTGACCTCAAGTGGAATCTGGGGTGCAGGTGCCATTTTGCGTTACCACTCATCAAAGTTCGAGTTGTCCAAGGCTTTACAAACCCTCTGGGGAGGATAACCAAGTGCCTGCACATACTGGAGCCTAGAAACCCCCCCACTCTTCACAACCTAGCTGAACAATGCCTGCTCTTTCACCTTTGATTAGAGGAGTTCTCCTGTGTATGGCTCTCATGACACAGGAGAACTGGTAACCAATGTTTTTTTTTTTTTTTTTCTGAATGGAAATGAATGCAACTGAATGAATGAAGGATCAAGGATATGACTTTCAGCAACTTATTTCTTCTAAAAATTCTTGACAGTAATAACTGAGAATATAATGAGCAGAAGATTGGAATTGGATGAGGAATGCTCTTTTTGCCACCACATTTCAATTCTGGGACACCAGACCCCTTGAGACATCACCACATGCCTTTGCCTGTTTATATCTCCCAACAGCGTCTGGCTAAATTGCTGAAGCACTCCCTCACTGAGGGAAACAGGCTTAGAAGAGGAGGCACAACTTCTTCTGCCTCACCCATTCCTGAGATTATGGGGAAGATCCAGCAAATGAACTGGCTTGTGCACTATGCAGAGCTCTCTGCTGCTTAGAAGTTTCCAAAGAAAATGCCAAAAGGAAAAATAAGAAAAAAAATTTCTATCGAGGAAAGAGTCAGAAGATTGTGAATGTAATAACTAGGGATTCATGTGTGAATGATCCCCAATATCTCTATTCATAGTCACCAATTGAGCATATTCTCAATTCTACATATTCCTACCTCAGCTCCTGCTCATGGCATCCTTGGATCCCTGATACACTTTTCTACACATGGATTAATCAGCTACATTCCTTTTCTTCCTTAATTGAAGAAAGAAAACTTTCCCCCAGGACACAGCGATAGACTTGGGTATTGACATGCAAAAACTTCTTGCTGGATTGTTGTGAACAGGAGAATTAAGAATTCTTTGACATTGATTGACTCCTACATGATTGGTTCTCTGTATAAATTTTCACAAAGTAAGACTGCTGTTCTTGTCCCTGGAACTTCTCACACACTTTTGCTTTGCAGCTGCTTGTGTGTTATATCATGGTGAATAAATTTAGGATTTGGGGCTGAATCAACGTTAGCCTTTATTGATAGCATTCAGGAGGACGACGGGGCATTTACAAACTACACACCCAATATCATTGGAACTCCAGTGTCAAGAGAAATGGAGACCTTTTGTAGACTCTTGTTAATACTGATGGACGTCTTTAAGACAAGCAGTCAAGGGATGAGTGTTGAATATCCTAGGATCAATTGGCTTAAATAGTAAGTCATGAGGAAATGTGATGTGAAGTTGGGAAAGCCTATGCTCATGGTTCTTGTGCCAAAAAAATAGGAATCATCATTTGTATATTCGGCATTCCCTTGGGAGCAATAGAAAAGAGACAGGAATTTGTAAGGGCATTGTTGTTCTAAAAAGGAGAATGAGGGTCGGTATTCATGGTTGCATAGAGAATGAGCGGGCAACAACTACTGTAAACACAGGTTGTCCCTGTCCAGGAAGAGTGGGGTCGGAGTGCAAATCCACTGGTGCTGGTGCTAAGATTGTTAACCCAGGTGCTCTCAAGCAAACCTCTGTCCCAGCTTGTTCCACTAGAATTTGTGGAGGCTAATAGCCTGCATCAGGAGCCAGAGGAGTTGCCTGTCAGCCAGAGAGGTGTGGCCAACGGAGCACAGCGCCACCTAGTGGACCTTGGAGGAATTGCGGGATCTCCAACTTCAATGGGATCCCTTATCCTGCCTGGTTAAGAGGGGATTTATCGCTCAAGGGGCTCCATACCATTTACAGTCTGTTTCCTTATCACATGGGCAACAAGGATAGAGTTCTTTCTTCAAAAATGCAAGACCCTGGCACCACTTACAGCCTGTTTCCTCATCACATGGGCAACAAGGATAGAATTCTTTCTTCAACAATGCAAGACCCTTTATCTATTCTCTTACCGTCACAGATGAGGTGTTGCATGTCTTCAATGTGGGTTTGAAGTGGCCAGGAGCTGAAAGGTCTCTGGTTGCCTAGAGAACCGTGACGCTTCCGTGTTCTCAGTCCACTCCTCTATGACTTCAGGTGGAATCTGGGGTGCAGGCGCAATATCACTTTACACACTCATGAAAGTTCATGTTGCCCAAGGCTTTACAAACTCCCTGGGGAGTGTAATCAAGTGCCTTCTCCTACCGAAGTTTTGAAACCCTGGGCCCTTCACATCCTAGCTGAACAATGCCTGCTCCTTCCCCTTTGATTAGAGGAGTTCTCCCATGTATGGCTCTCATGTCACAGGAGAACTGGTAACCAATTGTTATGTTTTTCTGAGTGGAATTGATTGCAACGAAAAGGAATGAAGGATCAAGGATATGACTTTAGCCACTTATCACTCTATAGTAAATCATGAGAGGAATAACTGAACACAATGAATTGAAAATAGAAATTGGATGTGGAATGTTTTCTTTCTGCTACCACGTTTGATTCTGGGACCCCAGACCATACGAGTCATCACCACATGCCTTTGCCTGTTTATATCTCCCAATAGTGTCTGGCTAAATGGCTGAAGAAATTTTACTGAGGGAAACAGGCTTAGAAAAGGAGGCACAACTTCTTCTGCCTCACCCATTCCTGAGAATATTGGCAAGATCCAGCACCTGAAGTGTCTTGTGCATTAAGCACAACTCTCTGATTTTTAGAATTTTTCAAAGAAAACATCAAAAGGAAAACTAAGAAAAATATACTTTCTAGGAAAGTGTCAGTTGATTTTGAATGTAATGGCTAGGGGTTCATGTGTGAATGATCCCCATTATCACCATTTGTATTCAGCAATTGAACATATTCTCAATCCCACATAGTCCTGCATCTGCCCCTGTTCCTGGCATCCTTGGATACCTGATATATTTTTCTGCTCATGGATCAATGAGCTACTTACATTTTTGTCCTTAATGAAGAGGGGAAAAATCTTTCCCACAGGACACAGGGCTAGGCTTGGTTATTGACATGCAATAAAGTTCCTTGCTGGATTTTGTGAACAGGAGAATTAAGAATCCCTTGGATATTGTTTGGCTTGGTCATGATTTCTTCTCTGCATTCAATCTCATTAATTAAGCCTGTAGGTGATCAAGTGTTGTAACTCAGAGAAGCCATTCCAGTGCAGGCCATATAGTCATTCTCGTAGAGTGCTTGCTTTGCATGCTCAAGACCTGGGTTTAAGTCACCAGCACTGTGGGATTGCAGAAATAACAAACAAAGGAAAGCAATTCTGAGCTCCCCAACCTTCCATCATCTCTCTTCCTTTTCTTGTATCCTCTCTTCACAAAAGGTATGAACACTCTAAAACTGCACCAATTTCACATGCAACTCAATAACACCAACACCTTTCAGCAGGCTACTGTGCTCCAAAAGAGAAGTACTCAACAGTCACCTGTATTTCTTCAGAGTACTTGTTCCATGAAGTCACTCTACTCTACTTAGGACAGAGATCATGTGTCCCTCATGAGTTTGTCTCTGAGGATAATTCTTCAGCACCATCTTCAGCTGTGCATTGTGCACCAGGTTTCTGTGGCAGGAAATTCAAAATGAAAACCGCCCTTGTAACTGGCACTCTCTAGGCTTCCTTGACACACTGTGATACTCTCTGCCAATGAAAGGGGCTTCCAGAGAAGAGCACTTTCCACGTGTACCTCAATGTCTACTGGAAAACCAAAAGGTGAACACAAAAGACTGTTGCTCTTGTCCCTGTAACTTCTCTCACACATTTGCTTTGCAGAGGCTCACCTGTGTTTTCTTGGTGAATAAAGTTAGTATTTGGGGCTGAATCAAATTTACCCTGGATTGATAGCATTCAGAAAGATCACGGGGCATTTACAACATACACACCCAATGTCATTGGAGTTCTAGTGTCAAGAGGAATGGAGCCCTTTTGTATATTCTTGTTAATATTGATGGATGTTCTCAAGAGAAGTAGTGCAGGGATTAGTGATGCATATTCCAAGATCAACTGGCCTAAATTGTAGGTCATTGGAGAAGGTGCTGTGAAGTTGGGAAATCCTATGCTCATGGTTCTTGTGACAGAAAAATTAGGAATCATCATTCATATATTTGGCTGTCCATTAGGAACAATGCAAAAGGGACAGTAATTTGCATGAGCTTTGTTGTTCTAAAAAAGGCAATGAGAGTAGGTATTCATGGTTGCATAGAGAATGAGTGGGCAATAACTCCTTCCTGTATTTGTAGTGTATGATTTGGTTGAATGTATGCCATGGAGTTTGTGGGTTGACCATGATTGAAGGTGAGTTTCGTAGGGTCACTTCTCTGAAGTTGTTTTCCAGCATCAACACCTTTCAGCTTTCTGGCTCCCCAAATATCCTTACTTTCCTCTTTTGAACACTCAGCTTGGAAACTTTGAACCATTCTACTTTCAGCAGGGTCTATGTTCAAACCTGGTGTTATGCCCTGTGAAACTGTGCTCATCATGCCATCACCAGGCTGTTAATTCATCCCCCTGCATGTGGTCTCCTCCATCCAGAGGTTGGTTAGAGGACTCCTGGCAATATCCCATAGGCCCTTGTGACAGAGAGGTATTTGGTCAAGGAGATGAACGATTTTGTGAATAAAGTGTGGCAATTGATTTCTGCATCTTGCTTTGATTTGATGTTACCCTGGTATAATTCCATCAGGTAAGTTTCAGGGTGCCTCCTAGTTGTAAGGCAGCAGCCAAGGAGAAGGTGCCTGGCAGTTGGAGTGAGCACAGAACAACTATTTTTGCATGTCAGTATCATCATGACCTTCTTCCAAAATACTGAGTGAATGACTCCCTCCTCTCTTCATGAGCCACCAGAGAAGCCACTCACCTTCACATGGAACATGGACATCTGTCCAAGTTCCATCTGTCTCCTTTCCAGATTTCATAGGACAGGAGGAAAAACCCGACATATGGAATGTGATGTGTCCCAAATCAATGATCACCTAACTCATGGCACTACACTGCATGCTCTGCTGAACTGAGGACTCACTCCCCATCTCTCCATGTGGCAGATAGGCCCATAAACTAGTTTCCTGACTCTGAAGGAAACCCAGTTTGTCCCAGTCCAGGAGGAGTGGGATCGGAGGGCAAATCCACTGGTGCCGGTGCTAAGATTGTTGACCCATGTGCTCTCAAGCACCACTTGGTCCCAGCTTGTTCCACTGGAATTTGAGGAGGCCAAAAATTCAGATGTAAGCAGGAAGGATGCGGCCAATGGACCACAGTGCCACCTAGTGGCCCTGGGTGAAAGTGCGAGCTATCAGACTTCAATGGGATCCCATGTCCTGCCTAGATATGGGGGGATTTATTGCTCACGGGACTCTATACCACTTACAACATTTTTCCTCATTGCCCGGGCAACAAGGATAGGCTCATTTCTTCAAAAATGCAAGACCCAGGAACCTGCTCCCTCCATCTATCCTCTTACTGTCACAGATGATTTGCCACATGTCTTCAATGTGGGTTTGTAGCTGTCAGGAGCTGAAAGGTCTCTGGTTGCCATGGGAACCGTGACGATTCTGTGTTCTCAGTCCCCTCCTCTATGACCTCAGTTGGAATCTGGGGTGAAGGTGCAATGTCACTGGATCCACTTTTGAATGATCATGTGTACCAAGGCTTCACAAACACTCTGGGAAGTGAAATTATGTGCCTTCTACTACTGGAGATTCAAAATCCTGGGTCCTTCACATCCTAGCTGACCAATGCCTGCTCCTTCCACTTTGAGTAGATGAGTTCTCCCATGTTGGCTCTCATGTGACAGGAGAACTGGTAACATATTGTTACATTTTTATGAGTGGAATAGATTGCAATGAATTGAATGATGGATCAAGGATATATCTTTAGCCACTTATCACTCTGTTATAAATCTTGAGAGTAATAACAGAAAACATAATGAGAGAAGATAGAAATTGGATAAGGAATGTTTTCACTTTGACACCAGGTTTCAATTCTGGTCTGCCAGACCATATGCGCTGTCACCAAATGCCTTTCTCAGTTTATAACTCCCAACAGTGTCTGGCTAAAGTGCTGAAGCACTTTTACTGAGGGACACAGGCTTAGAACAGGAGGCACTATTTCCTCTGCCTCACCAATTCCTGAGAATATGGGCAAAATCCAGCACCTGAACTGGCTTGTTTATTAAGCACAGCTCTCTACTTTTTAGAATTAAAAAAAAAGGTCAAAAGGAAAAATAAGAAAAAATACTTTCCAGGAATATGTCAGTTGATTTTGAAGGTAATGACTGGTGTTTATGTGTGAAAGATCCCCAATATCTCCACTCGTATTCATCAATTCAGCATATTCTCAATCCCACATAGTTCTGCATCTACCTTGTTCCTGGCCTCCTTAGATACCTGATATATTTTTCTGCTCATGGATCAATCAACTACTTCCATTTTTGTCCTTAATGAAGAGGGGAAAAACATTTCCCACAGGACACAGGGCTAGGCTTGGGTATTGACATGCAAAAAAGATACTTGCTGCATTGTTTTGAAGAGGAGAATTAAGAATTCCTTGGACATTGTTTGGCTTGGTCATGATTTCTTCTCTGCATTCAATTTTATGAATTAAGCTTGTAGGTGATGAAGTGTTGTAACTCAGAGAAGCCATTCCAGTGCAGGCCATATAGCCCATCTCATAGAGTGCTTGCCTGGCATGCTCAAGGGCCAGTTTCCAGTCCCCAGCACTGTGGGATTGAGGAAATAACAAACAAATGAAACCAATTCTGAGCCTCCCAACCTTCCTTCATCTTTTTCTTTTCTTTTCTCCTCTCTTCACAAAAGGATTCAACACTGTAAAACAGCACCAATTTCACATGCAATTCAATTCCACCAACACCATTCAGCACGCTACTGTGCTGCCAGAGAGCAGTGGTCAACAGTCACCTGCATTTCTTCAGAATACTTGTTCCATGAAGTCACTCTACTAAGGACAGAGATCTCGTGTCTCTCATGAGTTTGCCTATGAGGGTAATTCTTCAGCACTATCTTCATCTGCGCATTGTGCACCAGGTTTCAGTGGCAGGAAATTAAAAATGACAACTGCCCTTGAACCTGGCACTCTCCAGGCTTCCAGGACACACTGTAATACTCTCTGCCAATGAAGGGTACTTCCACACAAGAGCACTTTCCACGTGTACCTCAATTTCTACTGGAACACCAAGAAATGAACTCCAAAGACAGCTGCCCTTGTCCCTGGAACTTGTCTCACACTTCTGCTTTGCAGAGGCTTGCCTGTGATTTCTTGGTGAATAAAATTAGGATTTGGGGCTTAATCGAATTTAGCCTGGATTGATAGCATTCAGGAGAGTCATAGGACATTTACAAACTACTCACCCAATATCATTGGAGTTCCAGTGTCAAGAGGAATGGAGACATTTTGTAGACTCTTGTTAATATTGATGGACATTCTCAAGAGAAGCAGTGAAAGGATTAGTGTTGCATATCCCAGTATCAACTGGCTTAAATTGTAGGTCGTCGGGGAAAGTGCTGTGAGGTTGGCAAAACTCATGCTCATGGTTCTTGTGCCAGAAAAAATAGGAATCATCATTAATATATTCGGCTGTCCCTTGGGAGCAACAAAAAAGATATAGGAATTTGCATGGGCATTGTTGTTCTAAAAAGGAGAATGATGGTATTTATTCATGGTTGCATAGATAATGAGCAAGCAATAACTACTTCTTGTATTTGTAGTGTATGATAAGACTGAAAGTATGTCCTGGAGTTTGTGGGTTGACCATGATCAATGACGAGGTTCATAGGGTCCCTTCTCTGAAGTTGTTGTCCAGCATCAACACCTTTCAGCTTTTCTGGCCCCCAAAATATTCTTACTCTCCTCTTTTGAATATTCAGCTTGGAAGATTTGTATCATTCCACTTTCAGCACGGTCTATTTTCAAACCTGGTGTTATGCCCTGTGAAACTGTGCTCATCATGCCATCACCAGGCTGTTCATTCATTCCCCAGCCTGTGGTCTGCTCCATCCTGGGTCTGGTTAGAGGACTTCTGGCAATATCCTACAGGTCCTTATGACAGAGACATATTTGTCTTGTGAAGAGGATGAGCCATTTTGTGAATAAAGACTGGCAAGTCATTTCGGCATCTTGGTTTTAATTGATGTGACCATGGAATAATCCCAGCAGGTAAGTTTCTGGGTGCAGCCTACTTATAATGCAGCAGCCAAGGAGGAGGTGCCTGGCAGTTGGAGTGAGCACAGAACAACATTCATTGCATGTCAGGATTTCCTGTCCTCTTCCACAATGCTGATTGAATGACTCCCTCCTCACTTCATGAGCCACCAGAGGAGCCACTCACCTTCACATGGAACATGGACAACCCATGTTCAATCTGCCTCCTTTCCAGACTTCATAGGACAGGAGGAGAAACTCGACATTTTGAATGTGATATGTCCTAAAATCAATGTTCACCTAAACCACGGCGCTGCACTGCATGCTCTATGGAGCTGAGCACTCACCATCCATCTTTTCCTGTGTCTGATAGGGCCGTAGGCTAGTTTCCTAACTCTGAAGAAAACCAGGTTGTCCCAGTCCTGGAGGAGTGGGGTTGGAGGGCAAATCCACTGGTGCAGGTGCTAAGGTTGTTAACCCACATACTCTCAAGCACCCCTCGGCCCCAGCTAGTTCCACTGGAATTTTTGAGGGTTAGTAGCCTGCATCAAGAGACAGATGAGCTGTCTGTCAGCAAGAGTGGTGCAGCCAATGGAGCACAGTGCCATCTAGTAGACCTGGGAGCAATTGCAAGCTCTCCGACTTCAATGGGATCCCTGGTCCTGCCTGGTAATGTGGAGATTTATCGCTCATGGGGCTGCATACCACTTACAGCCTGTTTCCTCTTTGCCCAGTCAACAAGGATAGAATCATTTGTTCAAAAACACAAGATCCTAAACCTGCTCTCTTCATCTATCCTCTTATCCTCACTGCTGTGATTCAGCATGTCTTCAATGTGGGTTTGAAGCGAACAGGAGCTGAAAGGTCTCTGGTTGCCATGGGAACCATGACGCTTCTGTGTTCTCAGTTCACTCCTCTTTGATGTCAGGTGGAATCTGGGGTGCAGGCACAAGGTCACTGGACCCACTCAGTGAAAGTTCACGTTGCCCAAGGCTTTACAAACACTCTGGGGAGTGAAATCAAGTGCCTTCTCCTAAAGGAGTTTCAAAACCCCCACCCTTCACAACCTCGCCAACCAAAGCCTGCTCCTTCACCTTTGATTAGAGGAGTTCTCCCATGTATGGCTCGCATTTCAAAGGAGAACTGGTAACCAATTTTTACATTTTTCTGAGTTGAATTGATTGCAAAAAAATGAATGAAGGATCAAGGATATGATTTTAGCCACTTATCACTCTGTAGCAAATCTTGAGAGTAATAAATGAAAACATAATGAGAAGATAGAAATTGGATGAGGAATTTTTTTTTTTGGCACCACATTTTGAATCTGGGACCCCAGACCACATGAGCCATCACCACATACATTTGCCTGTTTATATCTCCCAACAGCATCTGGCTAAATTGCTGAAGAACTTTTACTGAGGGACACAGGCTTAGAACAGGAGGCACAACTTCCTCTGCCTCACCAATTTCTGAGAATATGAGCAAGATCCAGCACCTGAACTGACTTGTTCATTAAGCACAGTTCTCTGATTTTTAGAAATTTTCAAACAATGGTCAAAAAGAAAAATTAAAAAAAAATACTTTCTAGGAAAGTATAAGTTGATTTTCAATGTAACGGCTAGGGGTTCATGTGTGAATGATCCCCAATGTCTTCATTTGTATTCACCAATTGAGCATATTCCCAATCCCACTTAGTCCTGTCTCTGCCCCTATTCCTGGCATCCTTATATCCCTGATATATTTTTCTGCTCATAGATCAATCAGCTACTTCCATTTTCATCCTTAACGAAGAGGGGGAAAATCTTTCCCTGAGAACACAGGGCTAGGCTTGTGCATTGACATGCAAAAAAGTTCCTTGCTGAATTGTTGTGAAGAGGAGAATTAAGAATTCCTTGGACTTTGTTTGGCTTGGTCATGATTGCTTCTCTGCATTCAATTTTGCAAATTAAGACTGTAGGTGATCAAGTGTTGTAACTCACAAAAGCCGTTCCAGTGCAGGCCTAATAGCCCATCTCTTAGAGTGCCTGACTTGCATGTTCGAGGTCCGGGTTAAAGTCCTCAGCACTGTCGAATTGCAGAAATATCAAACAAATGAAACTAATTCTGAACATCCTAACCTTCCATCATCTCTCTTTTTCTTTTCTTTTCTCCTCTCATCACAAAAGGAATCAACACTCTAAAACAGCACCAATTTCACATGCAACCCAATTCCACCAAGAACTTTCAGCAGGCTACAGTGCTCCAAGAGAGCAATGCTCAACAGTCACCTGCATATCTTCAGAGTATTTGTTCCATGAAGTCACACTACTCTGCTTAAGACAGAGATCACAGATATCTCATGAGTATGCCTATGAGGGTAATTCTTTTTTTTTTTTTTTTGTGGTACTGGGGATCGAATTCAGGGCCTTGTGCTTGCAAGGCAAGCACTCTACCAGCTGAGCTATCTCCCCAGCCCCCTATGAGGGTAATTCTTCAGCACCATTTCAGCTGTGCATTGTGCACCAGGTTTCAGTGGCAGGAAATTCAAAATGACAACTGCCCTTGTACCTGGTACTCTCCAGGCTTCTTGGAAAAGCTATAATATTCTCTGCCAATGAAGGAGACTTCCACACCAGAGCACTTTTCACGTGTATCTCAATTTCTACTGGAAAACCAAGAGGTCAAAACAAAGGACAGCTGACCTTTTCCCTGGAACTTCTCTCACACTTTTGATTTGCAGAGATTTCCCTCTGATTTCTTGGTGAATAAAGTGAGGATTTGGGACTGAATGAAGTTAGCCTGTATTGATAGCATTCAGGAGGATCATGGGACATTTACAACCTTCTCACCCAATATCATTGGAGATCCAGTGTCAAGAGGAATGGAACCCTTTTGTAGACTCCTGTTAATATTGATGGACATCCTCAAAAAAAGCAGTTCAGGGATTAGTGTTGCATATCCCAGGATCAACTAGCTTATATTGTAGGTCGTAGGGGAAGGTGCTGTGAAGTTGTGAATGCCTATGCTCATGGTTCTTGTGCCAGAAAAAATAGGAATCATCATTAATATATTCGGCTGTCCCTTGGGAGCAACAGAAAAGAGACTGGAATTTGCATGGGTATTGTAGTTCTATTAAGGGGAATGAAGGTAGATATTCATGGTTGCATAGAGAATGAGCGGGCAATAACTACTTCATGCATTTGTAGTGTCTGATGAGGCTGAAAGTATGTTGTGCAATTTGTGGGTTGACCATGATCAATGGCGAGTTTCATAGGGTCACTTCTCCAAAGTTGTTTTCCAACATCAACACCCTTCAGCTTCTCTGTCCTCCCAAATATTCTTACTCTCCTCTTTTGAATATTCAGCTTGGAATATTTTAACCTTTCCACTTTCAGCAGGGTCTATGTTCCAACATGGTGTTATGCCCTGTGAAACTGTGCTCATCATGCCATCACCAGGCTGTTCATTCATCCCCAGCTTGTGGTCTGCTCCATCCTGGGGCTTGTTAGATACTCCTTGCAAAATCCCACAGGCCCTTGTGACAGCGAGGTATTTGTTTGGTCAAGAACACGAAAAATTATGTGAATAAAGTGTGGCAAGTCATATCTGCTTCTTGTTTATAATTTATGTGACCCTGGAATAATCCCTGCAGGTAAGTTTCTGGGTGCAGTCTAGTTGTAATGTAGCAGCCAAGGAGGAGGTGCCTGGTTGTTGGAGTGAGAACAGAACAACACTCCTTGCATGTCAGGTCTTCCGTTCCTCTTCCAAAATGATGATGGAATGTCTCCCTCCTCTCTTCATGAGGCACCAGAGGAGCCACTCACCTTCACATGGAACATGGACAACCCAGGTTCCATCTGTCTCCTTTCCAGACTTCATAGGATAGGAGAGGAAACTCTACATATTGAATGTGATGTGTCCCAAATCAATGATCGCCTAATCTACGGCGCTGCACTGCATGCTCTACTGAGCTGAGCATGTACCACCCATGTCTCCATGTGGCTGCTAGGCCCCTAGGCTAGTTTTCTGACTCCAAAGAAAACCCAGGTTGACCCAGTCCTGAAGGAGTGGGGTCGGAGGGCAAATCTACTGCTGCCGGTGATAAGATTGTACATCCATGAGCTTTGAAGCACCCCTCAGTCCCAGCTTGTTCCACTGGAATTTGTGGGGGCTAATAGCCTTCATCAGGGGACAGATGGGCTGCCTGTCAGGAAGAGTGGTCCGCACACCGTCACAGCACCACCTAGTGCACCTGGGAGAAATTGCAAGCTCTCCGATTCAATGGTATCCTTTGTCCTGCCTGGATAGGAGGGGATAATTGGTCACGGGTATCCATACCACTTACAGCCAGATTCTTCATCGGGGCAACAAGGATAGAATCATTTGTTCAAAAATGCAAGACCCTGGAATCTGCTGCTCCCTTCATCATTATTCTTACACTCACAGCTCAGCCACTGTATGTCTTCAAGGTGGGTTTGAAGTGGCCAGGAGCTGAAAGGTCTCTGGTTGCCATGGGAACCGTGACGATTCCATGTCCTCAGTCAACTCCTCTATGACCTCAGGTGGAAACCCAGCTTGTTCCAATGGAATTTGTGGGGGCTAATAGCCTGCATCAGGAGACAGTTGAGCTGCATGTGAACAAGAATGGTGTGGCCAAAGGAACACAGCGCCACCTAGTGGATGTGGGTGAAATTGTGAGCTCTCAGATTTCAATGGGATCCCTTATCCTGCCTGAATATTGGGGGATTTATTGCTCATGGGACTCCATAGAGCCTACAACCTGTTTCCCAATCACGCGGGCAACAAGGATAAAATCATTTCTTCAAAAACGCAAGATCCTGTCACCCGCTCTCTTCATCTATCCTCTTACCCTCACAGATGAGCCAATGCATGTCTTCAATGTGGGTTTGAAGCTCCCAGGAGCTGAAAGGTCTCTGGTTGCCATGGGAACCGTGACGCTTCTGTGTTCTCAGTCTGCTCCTCTGTGACGCCTGGTGGAATCTGGGGTGCAGGTGCAATATCACTGGATCCACTCGTGAATGTTCATGTTGCCCAAGGCTTTACAAATACTCGTGGAAGTGCTATACATTGCCTTCTCCAACCAGAGTTTTGAAACCCCACTCCCTTCACAACCTAGCTTACCAATGCCTGCTCCTTCCCCTTTGATTAGAGGAGATCTCCCATGTATGGCTCCATATCACAGGAGAACTGGTAACCAATTTTTTCATTTTTCTGACTGGAATTGATTGCAACAAAATGAATGAAGTATCAAGGATATGACATTAGCCACTTATCTGTCTCTAAACATTTTGATATTAATAACTGAAAACATAGTGAAGAGAAGATAGAAATTGGATGAGGAATGTATTCTTATTACCACCACTTTTCGATTCTGGGACCTCAGATCATATGAGCCATCTCCACATGCCTTTACATGTTTATTTCTCCCAACAGTATCTGGCTAAATTGCTGAAGCACTTTTATTGAGGGAAACAGGCTTAGAACAGTAGGCACAACTCCCTTCTGCCTCACCAATTCCTGAGAATATGGGCAAGATCCAGCACCTGAACTTACTTGTGCATTATGCATACCACTCTGCTTTTTAGAATTTTTCAAAATAAGGTCAAAAGGAAAAATAAGGAAAAAATACTTTCTAGGAAAGTGTCAGTTGAATTTGAATGTAATCTCCAGGGATTCAGGTTTCAATGATCCCCAATATCTCCATTCATATTCACCAATTGATCATATTCTCAATCCTACATCATCTTGCATCTGGCCCTGTTCCTGGCTTCCTTGGATCCCTGAATATATTTTTTGCTCATGGATCAATAAGCTACTTCCATTTTCATCCTTAATGAAGAGGGTAAAAATCTTTCCCTCAGGATATGGCTAGGCTTGAGTATTGACATGAAAAAAGTTCCTTCCTGGGTTGTGGTGAAGAGGACAATTAAGAATTCCTTGGACATTGTTTGTCTGGGACATGATTGCGTCTCTGCATACAATTTCACAAATTAAGGCCTAAGTTGATCAAGTGTTGTAACTCAGAGAAGCCTTTCCAGTGCAGGCCATGTAGCCCATCTGTACAGTGCCTGCCTCACATGATTGAGGCCCGGGTTCTAGTTCCAAGCACTGTGGGATTGTGGAAATAACAAAGAATTGAAACCAATTCTGAGCCTCCCAACCTTCCAACATCTCTCTTTTTCTTTTCTTTTCTCCTCTCATCACAAAAGGAATCAACACTCTAAAACAGCACCAATTTCACATGCAACCCAATTCCACCAATACCTTTCAGCAGGCTACTGTGCTCCAAGAGAGAAGTACTCAATAGTCACCTGCATTTCTTCAGAGTACTTGTTCCATGAAGTCACTCTACTCTCATTAGGACAGAGTTTGCAGGTCTCACGTGAGTATGCCTATGAGGATAATTCTTCAGCATCATCTTCAGCTGTGTATTGTGCACCAGGTTTCAGGAAATTTAAAATGACAACCGCACTTGTACCTGGCACTCTCCAGTCTTCTTGGGCACTGCCATACTGTAAGTCAATAGGAGGACTTCCAAATGGAGCACTTTCCACGTGTCCCTCAATATCTACTAGAAAACCAAGAGGTGAACACAAAAGACATCTGCTCTTCTCCCTGGAACTCTGCTCACACTTTTGCTTTGCAGAGGCTTGCCTGTGATTTCTTGGTGAATAGTGTTAGGATTTGGGGCAGAATCGAATTTAGAATGTGTTGATAGTTTTCAGGAGAATCACGGGGCATTTACATCCTATACACCCAATATCACTAGAGCTCCAGTGTCAAGAGGAATGGAGCCCTTTTGCAGACTCTTGTTAATATTGATGGATGTCCTCAACAGAAGCAGTGCAGGGATTAGTGTTGCATATCCCAGGATCAACTGGTTTAAATTGTAGGTTGTAATGGACAGTGCTGTGTCATTGAGAAATCCTATGCTCATGGTTCTTGTGCCAGAAAAAAATTGTAATCATCATTCATGTATTTGGCTGTACCTTTGGAGCAATAGAAAATAGACAGTAATTTGCAAGGGCATTGTTGTTCAAAAAAGTGGAATGAGGGTTGGTATTCATGGTTATATAGAGACTGAGGGGGCAATAACTACTTCCTGTATTTTTAGCATATGATGAGGCTGAATATATATTGGGAGTCTATGGGTTGATCATGTTCGATGGTGAGCTTCATAGGGTCTCTTCTCCAAAATTGTTTTCCAGCATCAACACCCTTCAGCTTTTCTGATCCACCAAATATCCTTAGTCTCCCCTTTTGAATATTCAGCTTGGAAGCTTTGAACCATTCCACGTTCAGTACGGTCTATGTTCAAACCTATTGTTATGCCCTGTGAAACTGTGCTCATCATGCCATCACCAGGCTGTTAATTCATCCCCCAGTCTGAGGTCTGCTCCATCCTTGGGCTGGTTAGAGGTCTGCTGGCAATATCTCACAGGCCCTTGCAACAGAGAGTCATTTGTCTGGTCAAAAAGATGAACCAATAGTGAATATAGATTGGCAAGTCATTTCTGCATCTCCTTTAGTTTTGATATGACCCTGGAAAAAATCTCATCAGGTAAGTTTCAGCGTGCAGCCTAGTTGTAAGGCAGCAGCCAAGGAGAAGGGGCCTGGCAGTTGGAGTTTGCACAGAACAACTCTCCTTGAATATCACATTTGTCCTGTCCTTTTTCCAACATGCTGAGTGAATGGCTCCCTCCTCTTTTCATGTGCCACCAGAGGAGCCACTCACCTTCACATGGAACATGGACAACCCAGGTTCCATCTGTCTCCTTTCCAGACTTTGTAGAATAGGAGGAGAAATCCGATAGATGGAAAGTGATGTGTCCCAAATCAATGATCACCTAAATCACATGATGCACTGCATGCTCTACTGAGCTGAACACTCACCACCCATCTCTCCGTGTGGCTGCTAGGCCCCTAGGCTAGTTTCCTGACTCTGAAGAAACCTGGGTTGTCGAAGTCCTGGAGGAGTGGAGATGGAGGGCAAATCCTGTGGTGCCGGTGCTAAGATTATTGACCCACGAGCTCTCGAGCACCCCTCGGTCCCAGCTCCTTCCACTTGATTTTGTGGGGGTTAATACCCTGCACCAGGAGTCAGATAGGCTGCCTGTCACCAAGAATGGAATGGACAATGGAGCACAGCGCCACATAGTGGACTTGGTTTGAATTGCAAGCTGTCAGAGTTCAATGGGTTCCCTTGTCCTGCCTGGACATTAGGGGATTTATCCCTTATGGGGCTCCATACTGCTTAAACCCTGTTTACTTGTTGCCAGGGCAACAAGGATAGAATCATTTCTTCACAAATGCAAGACCCTGTCACCCGCTCCCTTCATCTATCCTCTTACCCTCACAGCTGAGCCAGCCCATGTCTTGAATGTGGGTTTGATGGGGTCAGGAATTGAAAGGTCTCTGATTGCCATGGGAACTGTGATGCTTCCATGTTCTTAGTCCACTCCTGATGACCTCAGGTGGAATCACGGGTGCAGGCGCAATGTCACTGGACACACTCATGAATGTTCATGTTGCCAAATGCTTTACAAACACTGTGGGGAATGCAACCAAGTGCCTTCTCCTACTGAAGTTTTGAAAACCAGCGCCCTCCACAACCTAGCTGACCAATGCCTGCTCCTTCCCTTTTGATTAGAGGAGTTCTCCCATGTGTGGTTCTCATGTCACAGTAGAACTGGTAACCAAATTTTACATTTTTCTGAGTGGAATTGATTGCAACTTAATGAATGAAGGATCAAGGATATGACTTTAGACACTTATCAATCTGTAATAAATCTTAAGAGTAATAACTGAAAACATAACATGGAGAAGATAGAATTTGGATGAGAAATATTTTCATTTTCCCACCACGTTTTGATACTGGGACCCAAGACCATAAGAGCCATCACCACATGCCTTTGTCTGTTTATATGTCCCAATAGCATCTGGCTAAATGGCTGAAGCACTTTTTCTGAGGGAAACAGGCTAAGAAAAGAACTCACTACTTCCTCTGCCTCACGAATTCCTGAGAATATGGGCAATATCCAGCACCTGAACTGACTTCTTTGTTAAGCACAGCTCCCTCCTCTTAGATATTTCAAAGAAAAGATCAAAAGGAAAAGAAGAAAAAAAATACTTTCTAGGAAAGTGTCAGTTGATTTTGAATGTAATGGCTAGGTGTTCATGTGTGAATGATCCCCATACCTCCATTCATATTCACCAATTGAGCATATTCTCAATCCCACATCATCCTGCATCTGCCCCTGTTCCTGGCGTCCTTGGATCCCTGATATATTTTTCTGCACACAGATCAATCAAATACTTCCATTTTCATCCTTAATGAAGAGGGGAATAATCTTTCCCTCAGGACACAGTGCTAGGCTTTGGTATTGACATGCAAATAAGATCCTTGCTGGATTGTTGTGAAGATGAGAATTAAGAATCCCTTGGACATTGTTTGACTTGGTCATGATTGCTTCTCTACATACAATTTCACATATGAAGACTGAAGGTGATCAAGTGTTGTAACTCAGAGAAGCCTTTCCAGTGCAGGCCATATAGCCCATCTTGTAGAGTGCCTGCCTCCCATGTTCGAAGCCCCGGTTCAAGTCCCCAGCACTGTGGGATTGCAGAAATAACAAACAAAGGAAACCAATTCTGAGCCTCTCAACCTTCCATCGTCTCTCTTTTTCTTTTCTTTTCTCATCTTATCACAAAAGTGTTCAACACTCTAAAACAGCACCAATTTCACATGCAACTCAATAACACTAACAACTTTCAGCAGGCTACAGTGCTCCAAGAGAGCAGTGCTCAACAGTCACCTGCATTTCTTCAGAGTACTGGTTCCATGAAGTCACTCTACTCTCCTTAGGTCAGAGATCACGGGTCTCTCATGATTATGCCTATGAGGATAATTCTTCAGCACCATCTTCAGCTGTGCATTGTGCACCAGGTTTCAAGAAATTCAAAATGACAACTGCACTTGTAAATGGCACACTGCAGGGTTCTTGGACACACTGCCATACTCTCTGTCAATGAAGGGGACTTCCACCCCAGAGCAATTTCCACGTGTACCTCAATGTCTACTGGAAAACCAAGAGGTGAACAAAAAAGACAGCGCTCTTGTTCCTGAAACTCCTCTCACACTTTTGCTGTGCAGAGGCTTGCTTGCGATTTCTTGGTGAATAAAGTTAGGATTTGGGGATGAATTGAAGTTAGCCTGTATTGATAGCATTCAGGAGGATCATGGGGCATTTACAACCTACTCACCTAATATCATTGGAGCTCCAGTGTCAAGAGGAATGGAGCCCTTTTGTAGAGTATTGTTAATATTGATGGACATCCTCAAGAGAAGCAGGGCAGGGATTAGTGTCCTTCTTCCAGCAAGCTGAGTGAATGACTCACTCCTTTCTTCATGAACCATCAGAGGAACCACTCACCTTCACATGGAAAATGGACATCCTGTGTTCCATCTATTTCCTTTCCAGACTTCGTAGGATAGGAGGGGAAACCCGAGAGATGGATTGTGATGTGTCCAAATCAAAGATCACCTAAACCATGGCATTGCACTGCATGCTCTACTAAGCTGAGCAATCACCACCCATCTCTCCAGATGACTGCTAGGCCCCTAGGCTAGTTTCCTGACTCTGAAGAAAACCAGGGTTGTCCAAGACCTGGAGGAGTGTGGTTAGAGTGCCAATCCAGTGGTGCCAGTGATAAGATTATTGACCCACGTGCTCTCAAGCACCCCTCGGTCCCAGCTTGTTCCACTGGAATTTGTGGTGGCTAATAGCCTGCATCAGGAAACAGCTGAGCTCCCTGTCAGCAAGAACTGTGAGGCCAATGGAGCACAGCATCACCTAGTGGTCTTGGGTGAAATTGTGAGCTCTCAGAATTCAATGGGATCCCTTATCCTGCCTGGATATGGGGTATTTATTACTCATGGGACTCCATAGAGCCTACAATCTGTTTCCTTGTCATGCGAGCAACAAGGATAGAATCATTTCTTCAAAAACGCAAGACCCTGTCACCCGCTGCCTTCATCTATCCTCTTACCTTCACAGATGAACCAACACATGTCTTCAATGTGGGTTTGAAGCACCCAGGAGCTGAAAGGTCTCTGGTTGCCATGGGAACCGTGACGCTTCCGTGTTCTCAGTCTGCTCCTCTATGATGTCTGGTGGAATCTGGGGTGCAGGCACAATATCACTGGACCCACTCGTGAATGTTCATTTTGCCCAAGGATTTACAAACACTCTGGGGACTGCAATCCATTGCCTTCACCAACCTGGGTTTTGAAACACCGCGCCCTTCACAACCTAGCTTACCAATGCCTGCTCCTTCCCCTTTGATTAGAGGAGATCTCCCATGTATGGCTCCATGTCACAGGAGAACTGGTAACCAATTTTTTCATTTTTCTGACTGGAATTGATTGCAACAAAATGAATGAAGTATCAAGGATATGACTTAAGCCACTTATCTGTCTCTAATACATTTTGATATTAATAACTGAAACCATAGCGAAGAGAAGATGGAATTTGGTTGAGGAATGTATTCTTATTCCCACCACTTTTCAATTCTGGGACCCCAGATCATATGAGCCATCTCCACATGCCTTTGCCTATTTATATCTCCCAACGGTGTCTGGCTAAATTGCTGAAGCTTTTATTGAGGGAAACAGGATTAGAACAGGAGGCACATCTCCCTCTGCCTCACCAATTCCTGACATGTTGGGAAACATCCAGCACCTGAAATCGCTTGTGCATTATGCAGACCACTCTGCTTTTTAGAATTTTTCAAAATAAGGTCAAAAGGAAAAATAAGAAAAAAAATACTTTCTAGGAAAGTGTCAGTAGATTTTGAATGTAATCTCTAGGATTCAGGTGTGAATGATCCCCAATATCTCCATTCATATTCACCAATTGATCATATTCTCAATCCCACATAGTCCTGCATCTGCCCCTGTTCCTGGTGTCCTTGGATCCCTGAATATATTTTTTGCTCATGGTCAATAAGCTACTTCCATTTTCATCCTTAAGGAAGAGGATAAAATCTTTCCCTCAGGAAACAGTGCTAGGCTTGGGTATTGACATTTAAATAAGTTCCTTCCTGGATTGTTGTGAAGAGGAGAATTAAGAATTCCTTGGACATTGTTTGCCTGGGACATGACTGCTTCTCTACATACAATTTCACAAATTAAGACTGAAGGTGATCAAGTGTTGTAACTCAGAGAAGCCTTTCCAGTGCAGGCCATATAGCCCATCTGTAGAGTGCCTGTCTCACATGATTGAGGCCTGGGTTCCAGTTCCAAGCACTGTGGGATTGTGGAAATAACAAAGATTCAAAACCAATTCTGAGCCTCCCAACCTTCCAACATCTCTCTTTTTCTTTTCTTTTCTCCTCTCATCACAAAAGGAATCAACACTCTAAAACAGCACCAATTTCACATGCAACCCAATTCCACCAACACCTTTCAGCAGGCTACTGTGCTCCAAGAGAGAAGTACTCAATAGTCACCTGCATTTCTTCAGAGTACTTGTTCCATGAAGTCACTCTACTCTCATTAGGACAGAGTTTGCAGGTCTCACGTGAGTATGCCTATGAGGATAAATCTTCAGCATCTTAAGCTGCGCATTGTGCACCAGGTTTCAGGAAATTTAAAATGACAACCACACTTGTACCTGGCACTCTCCAGTCTTCTTGGACACTTCCATACTCTCTGTCAATGAAGGGGACTTCCAAACAGAGTACTTTCCACTTGTACCTCAATGCCTATGGAAAACCAAGAGGTGAACAAAAAAGATATCCACTCTTCTCCCTGGAATTCCTCTCACACTTTTGCTTTGCAGAGGCTTGCCTGTGATTTCTTGGTGAATAGTGTTAGGATTTGGGGCAGAATTGAATTTAGAATATGTTGATAGTATTCAGGAGGATCACGGGGCATTTATATCCTATACACCCAATATCACTAGAGCTCCAGTGTCAAGAGGAATGGAGCCCTTTTGCAGACTCTTGTTAATATTGGTGGATATCCTCAACAGAAGCAGTGCAGGGATTAGTGTTGCATATCCCAGGATCAACTGGCTTAAATTGTAGGTCGTGATGCATGTTGCTGTGAATTTGGGAAAGCCTATGCTCATGGTTCTTGTGCCAGAAAAAATAGGAATCATCATTCGTATATTCAGCTGAACCTTTGAGCAACACAAAAGAGACAGGAATTTGCAAGGGCATTGTTGTTCTAAAAAGGGGAATGAGGTTGGTATTCATGCTTACATAGAGAATGAGGGGGCAATAACTTCTTCCTGTATTTTTAGCATATGTTGAGGCTGAATATATATCATGGAGTTTGTGGGTTGACCATGTTTGATGGCGAGCTTCATAGGGTCTCTTCTCCAAAGTTGTTTTCCAGCATCAACACCCTTCAGCTTTTCTGATCCACCAAATATCCTTAGTCTTCTCTTTTGAATATTCAGCTTGGAAGCTTTGAACCATTCCACATTCAGTACGGTCTACATTCAAACCTGTTGTTATACCCTGTGAAACTGTGCTCATCATGCCATCACCAGGCTTTTAATTCATTCCCCAACTTGAGGTCTGCTCCATCCTGGGGCTGGTTAGAGAACTCCTGGCAACATCTCACAGGCCCTTGCTACAGAGTGGCATTTGTCTGGTCAAAAAGATGAACCATTAGTGAATACAGATTGGCAAGTCATTTCTGCATCTTGTTTAGATTTGATGTGACCCAGATTAATCCCAGCAAGTGAGTTATTGGGGGCAGCCTAGTTGTAAGGCAGCAGCCAAGGAGGTGGGGCCTGTCAGTTGGAGTGAGCACAGAACAACTCCCTGCATGTCAGGTTCATCCTGTCCTCCTTTCCAACATGCTGAGTGAATGACTCCCTCTTCTCTTCATGAGCCACCAAAGGAGCCAATCACCTTCACATGGAACATGGACATCCCAGGTTCCATCTGTCTCCTTTCCAGACTTCGTAGGATAGGAGGAGAAACCCGACTGATGTAAAGTGATGTGTCCCAAATCAATGATCACCTAAATCACGGCAATGCACTGCATGCTCTAGTGAGCTGAGCACTCACAACCCATCTGTCCATGTGGCTGCTAGGCCCCTAGGCTAGTTTCCTGATTCTGAAGAAAACCTGGGTTTTCCCAGTCTCAAAGGAGTGGGGTGTGAGACAAATCCAGTAGTGCCAATGCTTTGATTGTTGACCCACATTCTCTCAAGCACTCCTCAGTCCCAGCTTGTTCCACTGGAAGTTGTGGGGGCTAATAGCCTCCATCAGGAGACAGATGAGCTGCCTGTCAGCAAGAACAGTGTGGCCAATGGAGTACAGTGCCAATTAGTGGACCTGGGTTGAATTGTGAGCTCTTAGACTTCAAAGGAATCCCTTGTCCTGCCTAGATATGGGGGGATTTATGGCTCACGGGACTCACTACCACTTACACCCTGTTTCCTCATCACCCGGGCAACAAGTAGTGAATCATTTCTTCAAAAATCAAGACCCAGTCACCCGCTCCATTCATCTATTCTTTTATCCTCACAGCTGAGCTGCCACTTGTCTTGAATGTGGTTTTTAAGCAGCCAGGAACTGACAGTTCTCTGGTTGCCATGGGAACCATGATGCTTCCTTTTTCTTAGTTCGTTCCTCTATAACCTCATGGGGAAACTGAGGTGCAGACACAATGTCACTTGATCTACTCATGAAAGTTCATGTTTCCCAAGGCTTTATGAAAACTCTGGGGAGTGCAATAAATTGATTTCTCCTACCAGAGTTTGAAAACCCCAGGCCCTTCACAACCTAGCTGACCAATGCCTGCTCCTTCCCCTTTGATTCAAGGAGTTCTACCATGTATTGCTCTCATGTCACAGAACTGGTAACCAAATTTTATGTTTTTCTGACTGGAATTGATTGCAACAAAATGAATGAAGGATCTAGGATATGACTTTAGCCACTTATCACTCTGTAATAAATCTTGAGAGTAATAACTGAAAACATAATGAGGAGAAGATAGAAATTGGATAAAGAATGTTTTCTTTTTGCCACCACGTTTCAATTCTGGGATGCCAGACCATATGATCCATCACCACATGCCTTTGCCTGTTTATATCTCCCAACAGTGTTTGCCTAAATTGCTGAAGCACTTTTACTGAAGGAAACAGGCTTAGAACAGGAGGCACAACTTATTCTGTCTCACCAATTCCTGAGAATAGGGGCAAGATTCAGAATCTGAAATGATTGTGCATTATGCACAGATCACTGGTTTTTAGAATTTTTCAAAGAAAAGGTCAAAAGGAAAAATAAGAAAACAAATACTTTTAGGAAAGTGTCAGTTGATTTTGAATATAATGGCTAGGGGTTCATTTGTGAATGTTCCCCAATATCTCCATTCATATTCTCCAATTGAGCATAATCTCAATCCCACATAGTCCTGCATCTGCCTCTGTTCCTGGCTTCCTTGGATCCCTGATATATTTTTTCTGCTCAGGGATCAATCAGCTACTTCCATTTTCATCCTTAATGAAGAAGGAAAAATCTTTTCCTCAGGACACAGGGCTAGGCTTGGGTATTGACAGGCAAAAAAATTCCATGCTGGATTGATGTGAACAGGAGAATTAAGAAATCCTTAGACATTTTTGGCTTGGTCATGATTGTTTCTCTGCATACAATTTTACAAATTAAGACTTAAGTAGATCAAGTGTTGTAACTCAGAGAAGCTGAACCAAGGCAGGCCGTATAGCCCATCTTGTAGAGTGCCTGCCTCCCATGCTCGGGTACCAGGTTCAAGTACCCCACACTGTGGGATTGCAAAAATTACAAACAAACAAAACCAATTCTGAGCCTCCCAACCTTCCATTGTCTCTCTTTTTCTTTTCTTTCTTCCCCTCATCACAAAAGGAATCAACACTCTAAACAGCACCAATTTCACATGCAATCCAATTCCACGCACAATTTTCAGCAGGCTAATGTGCTCCAAGAGAATAGAGCTGAACAGTCACCTGCATTTCTTCAGAGTACTGGTTCCATGACATCATTCTAGTCTCCTTAGGACAGAGATCAGGGGTCTCTCATGATTATGCCTCTGAGGATAATTCTTCAGCACCTTCTTAAGCTGCGCATTGCTCCAGATTTTAAGAAATTCAAAATGACAATCACACTTGTACCTGGCACTCTGCAGGTTTTTGGACACACTGCCATACTCTCTGCCATTGAAGGGAACTTCCACAACAGAGCACTTTCCACGTGTACTTCAATGTCTACTGGAAAACCAAGAGGTGAATACAGAAGACATCCGCTCTTGTCATTGGAACTCCCATCACACTTTTGCTTTGCAGAGACTTGCCTGTGATTTCTTGGTGAATAAAGTTAGGGTTTGGGGCTGAATCGACGTTAGCCTGTATTGATAGCATTCAGGAGGTTCACGGGGCATTTACAACATACTCACCCAGTATCATTGGAGCTCCAGTGTCAAGAGGAATGGAGCCCTCTTGTAGGCTCTTGTTAATTTTGATGGATGTCCTCAAGGAATGCAGTGCAGGGATTAGTGTTGCATATCCCAGGATCAACTGGCTTTAATTGTAGGTCATGGGGGAAGGTGCTGTGATTTTGGGAAAGCCTATGCTCATGGTTCTTGTGCCAGAAAAAATAGGATTCATCATTCGTATATTCAGCTGAACTTTCAGAGCAACAGAAAAGAAACAGAAATTTGCAAGGGCATTGTGGTTCTAAACAGGGGAATGAGGGTCGGTATTCATGGTTGCATAGAGAATGAGCGGGCAATAACTACTTCCTGTATTTATAGTGTATGATGAGACTGAATATATGTCATCTTGTTTGTGGGTTGACCATGATCGATGGCAAGTTTCATAGGGTCTCTTCTCCAAAATTGTTTTCCAGCATCAATACACTTCATCATTTCTGGCACCCCAAATATCCTTACTCTGCTCTTTTGAATATTTATCTTGGAATCTCTGAACCATTCCACTTTCAGCATGGTCTATGTTCAAAACTGGTGTTATGCCCTTTGAAACTGTGCTCATCATGCCATCACCAGGCTGTTAATTCATCCCCCAGCTTGTGGTCTGCTCCATCCTGGGCTAGTCAAGGACTCCTGCCAATAGGTCCTTGCCACAGAGTGCCATTTGACTGGTCAAGAAGACAAACCATTTTTTGAATACAGATTGGCAAGTCATTTCTGCATCTTGTTTCGATTTGTTGTGACACTGGAAAATCACAGCAGGTAAGTTTCTGGGTGCAGCCTAGTTGTAAGGCAGCAGCCAAGGTGGAGGGCTCTGGCAATTAGAGTTTCACAGAACAACTCTCCTTGCATATCAGCTTTGTCCTGTCCTTTTTCCAACATGCTGAGTGAATGACTCCCTCATTTCTTCATGAGCCACCAGAGGAGCCACTCACCTTCACATGGAACATGGACATCCCGTGTTCCATCTATCTCCTTTCCAGACTTTGTAGGATAGGAGGAGAAACCCAACTGATGGAATGTGATGTGTCCCAAATCAATGATCACCTAAACCATGGTGCTTCACTGCATGCTCAACTGAGCTGAGCACTCACCACCCAACTGTCCATATGGCTGCTAGGACCAATAGGCAAGTTTCTTGACTCTGATAAAAACCCGGGTTGTCCAAGTCCTGGAGGAGTGGGGTTGGAGGGCTAGTCCACTAGTGCCATAGCTAAATTTGTTGGTTCACATGCTCTCAAGCACCCCTCAGTCCCAGCTTGTTCCACTGGAATTTGTGGGGGCTAATAGCCTGCATCAGGAGCCAGATGAGCTGCCTATCAGCAAGAAAGTTGCAGCCAATGGAGCACAGCTCTACCTACCGAAACTGGTTGGAAGTGCGAGCTGTCAGACTTCAATGGGATACCTTGTCCTGCCTGGATATGGGGTGATTTATCACTCACATGGCTCCATACCACTTACAGCCTGGTTCCTTGTCACCCAGGCAACAAGGATAGAATCATTTCTTCAAAATGCCAGACCCAACACCCGCTCCCTTCAAAAGAAAGAAAGAAAGAAAGAAAGAAAAAGTGGATGTGGGGGGATCTCCTAAAAATCAAAGGGAGGTCACTGGAGAACAGGGTTAAAGGAGTGAGTGGTGTGGGGAGGCTTTTGCTGGAGATTGTAATTGGTTAAATTACATCAATATGTTATATGCATCTATGAATATATAACAACAAATCCCATCATGCGCAAACTCTAATTCACCAATTTTTAAAAATAAGGGAGAAAAAAATCAATATATAAAAAGAAATTATATACCACAACCAAGTAAGGTGTACTCCAAGGATTGAAGCCTGGTTGAACATGTGAAAAGTGATTACAGCAATGTACCCATAAAACAGCTGAAAGAATAATCCTCAACTCATGTTAATAGTTGCAGAAAATTCATTTGCCAATATCCAACACGATAATAAAAACCCTCCATAAATCATGAATAAGAAACTTATTAAATTTGATAAAGAACATCTACCCAAAAAATGCAGTTAGCATGATATTTAACAGTGAGAGACTAACTTTCTCATTAAGAACAATAGCAAGGTATGAATGTTTCCTCATATCAGAGATATATTAGAAATTCACAAGATATACTGAAGTAAACTGTATAAAGTTTGGAAAGGAAAAAATAAAACTGTCAATGTTTACTGATGATATGATTGTAAATGTAAAAATAAAAAAACACAAAAATACACAGTTTCCTGGAACTGCTAAGTAATAACAAGATTATAATTTAATAACTGAATGTGCAACAGTTAATTGCCAATTGGGTATGGTGTCACACACCTGTAATCCCCAAATAACTCAGAAAGTTGAGGTAGGATTGCCTAGGTAATTTAGCAGGTCCCTGTCTCAAAATAAAAGTTTAAAAGCAACACTGATGTAGTTGTGTGATAGAGCCCCTGCCTAGGCCACACAAAGCTCTTTTTTTAAATCCCTAATACCACAACAATGGTAGAACATAAAATGTAAAAGAATTCTGAAGAATACTGAAATATTTTTTTAAAAAAATGAAAACAGTAATGAAAAATAAAAGGAATACTTGCAACTAAAAAAATGATAAAAGTTTAACCATGACAATTACATTAAATAAAATGTAAATTGTTTAAACACCAATAAAACATTATCCAATTAGATTTTTAAAGAAACTGTCAAAATTCAGTCCAAAGAAAATCATTATGCTATAGGTGGTTAAAAACAATTTATAACACAAAAATACACCTACTTAAACACAAAAATATGATTGAGTTAATCTTTCTTACCAAATAAAGCAGATTCAAGAAAAATAACAAGGGATAAAGAAGGATGATCAAGACAAAGGGGTCAATTTATCACTTCTGAAATGGTAGAGAGAGGGCTCTTATAATATTGCCCTTTGTAAAAACAAGAAAAACATTAGCAAAGATGATCAAAATCAACTTCTTAACCAACCCTAGAAATTAAAGAAAGAGAGGCTGGGTTTGTAGCTCAGTGGTAGAGCACTGTGAGGCAATGGGTTCAATTGTCAGCACTGTATAAAAATAAATAAATGTCCATTGATAACTAAAAGATACTAAAATCATAGCCCAACCATGTGATCAGTGGCAGATAGGGATGGGGATCAGGGATATAAGGAGGATTTTTAGGACAGTGAAATCACATAGTAGGACATTATAATGGTATACACAGTATTCATTATTTGTCTAAACTCATAGAAAGTACAAGATAAGAGGTAAAAATAGTGTAAACTTTAAACTTTGGGTGGTGATGCATGAACACAGGCTTTAGGATTGTAACAAATATGCCCCCATGGTACAGGATGTTAATGAGGGAGAACATGTCTATGTTGAGGGCAGGAGATACATGGATATCTCTGGTATCTTCCTATAAACCTAAATCTGCTCCAGAAAGTAAAGTCAAATTCACTCCAAGGGTCAATAGCAGATCTGACTGGCAAAAGAAATCAATAAGCTAGAGATAAACAAATTGAGATTATCTAGGCTGAGAAATCTAAAGAAAAAAAACAGTGAATAAAACTCAAAAAGGTTTCAAAGACCCAAATGAAACCATCAACCATACCAACATATGCATAATGGGAAACCCAGAAGGAGAGAAAAGGATAGAATATTTGAGTAATGTTCAAAAATGTCCAAAAAGTCTTTATGAACTCCAATATGGATACAATAAAAAAAGTACACACTTAAATTCATCACAGATGAACTATCAAAGGCTAAATATTAAGAGAGCTTTCTTGAAAGAAGAAAGCTCATTCCATAAAAAGGATGCTCAGTAAGATTAATAGAAGCGCTAGTGTTGTAGCTCAGTGATAGAGTGCTTGCCTAGCATGTATGAGGCACTGGGTTTAATTCTCAGAACCACATATAAATAACTAAAATAAAGATTCATCAACAGCTAAAAAAATATTTAAGGAATTAATAGCAATGCCCTTACAGAAATCAGAGTCAGAAAACTGGGATAGGGTTGAGGTTGTGACTCACTGATACAGTCCTTGTCTAGCACATGTGATGCACTGGGTTTGATCCTGAGCACCACATTTAAAAAATAAATAAAGCTATGTCTACCTACAACTAAAAAAAGAAAAACAGTGGGATTACATATTCAAAATGATGAAAGAATGTCAACCAAGAGTTTTATATTCAGCAAAACTACCATTTAGAATAAAAGAGAAATTAAGGTATCGCAGATAAACAGAAACTGAAAAAAAACTTGCTAAAAAACCTGTCCTATAAGGACTAAATAAGTACTAAATGAGTCCAGTAGATGGAATTTAGAGGACATACAATGTAGATGGTAACTTGAATCAACATAGAGGTATAAAGTATGTAAGTAATAATTATAAGCAAAAAAAAAATTTTTGGTAACTCCTTTCCCTGGCATTTTATAAATCATAATTTGTAAAGATGCATTTTATAATGGTAATTGCAAACCAAACTTTACTGTTTTAACAGGCTAAAAAAACAGAAAACAGGGCTGGGGATATAGTTCAGTTGGTAGCGTGCTTGTCTTGCAAGCAAAAAGTCCTAGGTTTGATCCCCAGCACTGCAAAAAAATTGAAAAATAAAAAATATATTAAAAAACAAAAATTACCAAACTTACTGAATGCAGCTAGAGCAATGCTTAGGGAAAAATATAAACCTGTAAATGTTAAAAAACAAAGATCATAGGCCAATAATCTTCACATCTTAAGAAGTTAGAAAAAGAGCAAACTAAATTCAAAGTAAGCAGGAGGAAGGAAATAAAAGAATAGAACAGAAAAAAATACAGAGTTTTGAAAAATCAACAAAGTTAAATCAAGAGATCAACAAAGTATGAGGCCTGGGGTTTAACTTAGTGGTCAAGTGCTTGCCTAGCATGTGTGAGGCACTGGATCCAAATCCTAACACTGCATATAAATAAAATAAAGCCCATTGACAACTAAAAATATACTAAAAAAAGTATAAGAAGTGAAATCTGATGAAAGGCAGGCAGTCACAGTTATGCTTGATAACATTCTTAGTAAATGACAGAATAAGCAGACAAAAAAATTATCAAAGATATGTAAGACCTGAATAACAGTATCAACTAATTTCACCTAATTAACATTTATATAATATTCCACACACAAATACAGCAGACTACAAAATTCTTATCAAGTGCACATGAAACATTCATGAAAACAGATCTCACTAAACTCAAACAACTAAAATTATTCAAATATTTATGAACTATAAAGTAGCAATTAACAGCAATGACGTGTAGAAAATAACCAAGTATTTTTTAACTAATGCACAGGTCAAGAAGAATGGCAAGGACAGTAAAAGCAAAAAGATCACATTGAAACTCGTGGGATGCAGCTAAACAAGGTGTACAGGGAAATTCTTGCATTAAATACTTGTATAAAAATGAACAATGTGGCCTTGGGTTGTAACTCTGTGGTAGAGCACTTGCCTAGCACAGTAAGGCACTGGGTTTAATCCTCAGCAACACATTAAATTAATTAATTACTAATTACATAAAATAAAATAAAGGTTAAATTCTTTAAAAAATGGTCTTAATTTAAGCTTCTACTTTAAGAAACTAGAAATAGTTGGGCACAGTTGCACATGTCTGTAATCCTGGCAGCTTGGGAGGCTGAGGAAAGAGGATCACAAGTTCAATGTCAGCCTCAACTCTAGTAAGACACTGTATCTAAACAAAATATGAAAAGGTCTGGGGATGTAGCTTAGTGGTTAACTGCCCCTAGGTACCATCCCTGGTAAAAAATAAGTAAATTAAATTTAAATTAAAAAAAACAAAGGACTGAGGATATGCCTCAGTGATTAAGTACCCTGGGTTCAAACCCTGGTACAAAAAAAAATGCAAAATAAGTCCAAGGCAAGAAGTAAATAATAAAGAAGAGAAATCAATGAAATTTGACACAGACAACAGACTGAATATCAATGAAGGCAAAATCTATTTCTCCTGGTGGCAGTGGAAAAGTACTCATGAAATTGATGAATCTCTAACCAGATTAACCAAGAAAGAGCAAAAAAGACAGAAAACAGGATATGTCTATACTAAACTTACAAACATTAAAAGACTAAAAAGAGATTTAAAGGAACAGCTCTGCGCACACAAATTTGACACCATTTCCTTTAAAGACACAAATTATCAAAATTCACTCAAGAACTATTAGATAACCTGAACAGATATCCTACCGTTCTCTATTCATTTACTATATTTTTAAAAATGTCTTCACAATACTTCATCTCATATGATTCCTCTAGTAAAAACTGCTGATCATTCAAGGAGAAATGGCTACAAATAACACAATCTCTTTCAGAAAACCGCAGTACCAGAAATATTTTTCAATTCATTTCATGATACCAGTATTAACTCTTATATGGAAACTAAAGATATTATCAGAAAAAACTACTCACCAATACCCCTGATAAATATAAATCCAAAGGTAGTAACAAAATTTACTCAAACCTGAATGCATTTAAAATTTATAATTAATATTTTATAATTGAGGCTTATTCCAGGTAAGCAATGTTGGTTTCCTGAACATTCAAAAATCAATATCTTTCATAGATTTCACAAAAAGTTCCCTGATTGCAACAATAGATGGAGTAAAATAATGGACAAATTTGAATATCCATTTTAGGTCAAAACTCAAAACTCTGGTTGATATATGTCTCAGTCATCAATAATAGCAAACATATAATTGTAACTTTCCATAGAAATTTTAAGAATTAGCTTATTTATATCTTCAAAGAATCCTGGTGAATTTTTGACTGGCACTGCACCTTAAATCTATAGCTCAATTTTGGAAAATTTAATATCCTAAGTGTACCAATTCATAAATAATATGCCTCTCCACTTACTTAGATTCACTCTATCTGCTAGCCACACCCATCATTACCGTTTGCTAAAAACATTCTACTGTTTACTACATCAACAAAGTCAATGGAATCAAAAGGAAAACAAAGAAGACATTCTTACCTGAGTTTCCTGAATTTTTTGAAGCTCTGACTGAAAGTCTTGCCCATTTCCCTTGTCCTCATCAGAATCACTGCAGACTCCACAAAAAATGTAGGTGGGAGCTTTACTGAATCTGGTTTTGCTTTCTCTTCAACTGTAGGCTTCTTTTCCCGGACAAAAACACATTCTTTCTCATTATCTGAAAAATCCGAACAACACAACCTAAAAAAAAGATAAAATTAGATGAAGTCCAAATACTCTACAACAATGATCAACTTTTCACTGGACCTCAAGGTAATCCAAAAACCCACATAACAACACCTATGTATACTAATGGGAACAAAGATCACTAAGAGAAGCACGTTTTCCAGGTAGCAGTATTTTTGAAATATTTTATATCACCAGGAACAAGGATATGTTAAATAAATAAATTCAATTATTCTTGGTTATCAGATCAGGAGGTTCCCTTCAAACAGATGATTTGTTTAAAAAAATCTACTTAGTCATTTAAACTTAACATACCTGCTAGATTTTCTTCTAATGGCCTATGTTTTCCTGAGTCATCCAGATAGTTTGCCATTAAGTTTCTTGACAGCCACTTCAAAATCTTCATCTTAAAGTAAAAACAAGTATTTCTATAATTATTTTCAAGGGTTTTCCAAGCCACAAACCTAGGAATTATCTCCAACGTCATTCTTTCCTTTATTCTCCATATGCACACAGTCCATTTTGCCAAATGGAAATCCCTAAGTCCTCTCCTGCTGTTGGAACTTTCACTTGTACTCTACTCTTGTTTCAGCTGCCTTGCTATCACTTTAGTACAGCTTCTAACCTCCTTTCCCACAAACCAGTCCTCTACACAACTGCCCAACTGATTCTAGTAGTTGACAGTGTCAACCAATATGTTTTCTGTTCGTTTTTTGTTTTTGTTTTTGCAGTAGTGGGGATTCAATACAGGATTTGCACATGCTAGGCAGGCACTCTGTCACTCAGCTACATTCCTAGTTACAACAGGTACATTACAAAGCTCCTTTATCCCTACATGCAAAAATGACATGATTCTTCCTCTTGCCTTCTTGTTCTGACTTTGCTTTGCCCTATACTGATCTTCTCCCTCTTCCTCAGTAGTCTAAATGTCAAGTCTCATTCTTATCTTTCTGTAAGACTGTAATAACGATTGCCATTTGAAAGTCCTCCTTACATGTTTGGAAAGGGTATTGTCCATTTAATACTCAAAACAACACTGTGCATGCCAGATGTTTTTCCCAGCATTTTCCCTCTACATCTCAGTTTTCCTCTCCTCCAATTCCTGCATGGATTAAAGGCACACCGCAGTAACCCACTCACTGCCTCCAGACATAGCAAAGCCCAGTCCCAATCTGGTGACTCAGAAGGGAAGTCAGACACCCAGGAGTTCCCCCTTGCAAAGTTCATGATGCTGAGCCCCTGGAACAGGGCTTGAAAGCTGGAGTCTACCCAGTCCGCGCCCACCGTAAACCATCTGGCAGGTGCCTACCTGAGGTCGCACCCTTCCATTTTGCCCGAGGCGCCCAGCGTCCACCTACCTTGTGGCAGCGACCAGAATTGATACAACTGGAGCTCTAACAGCGCCCACCATCCCCGATAACCTGGGCCGAACTTTGCCGCCTGCTGTCTCATGCTGGGGCCCAGGTACTCTGGCGCTTAACGAGGCCCTAGGAAGTTGGCGCCTGGGTCGCCGCAGCATTTGCCTGTAACCATCCGGTGCCCAGTGGTTCAGGGGATGCCGCGCCGCCGCCAAGCATGGAGAGTCGAGCGCTGGCGATGCCCGATTAGGCAGGAATGACCTGGGCCAGCTGGGAGAGATGCGGGGCTGACAGGGGTGTACCAAACTGAGGAAAGGCCTGGGGAAGTTGTCGGGGACAAACCCTTCGCACGCCACCCTCGTCACTTGTGACCAAGGCCCGCGCTGAAAACAAAAAGCGCCCGTCCTCCATGCAGGTTCTGTCCTGTAACATCGCCATCACCACGCACAGTCCCCAGGAAGTGGCCGCCTTATGCCGCCAGCCGCTGAATGGCCGGAAGAGGCGGCTCCCTCGCCCAGGTCCGCCCCCTGGCGCTCACCTATTTTGAAACTCGCCACCCCCCCACCCTACCCTACCCCCCATCCCCCACCCCCCACCCCCGCCTGCAAAGTCATGCAGGATGCGGCTGCTTCCTGCTCGGCCTGTGCCCCCTAGGGACCCGAGGCAGACAACGCAGTCTGCAAAAAGATGATCTTGTATGGACACATCTGGACAAGCAGAAATGGAATCCTGCAATGAACAAGAAACAGTTATGAAACAGGCTGAGGCAGAACGTGGTTCAAGAAAGTCTGGGATTCTGGAAACAGGAGTAGACAGGATTGTTTCTCAGTAGATGAATCCAAAAGTCAACCACAGCTTCAGGCCAGAGATCAGAGGAGTGATTTATAAGTTCCTGGAGGCCCAGAAAAAAGAAGCTCTGCTGAGCTCCCTTCTGAGTCAGAGAGCCAAGCCCTGACAGTCTCATCCCAGGACACTTCTAAGAATATTCCTGGCACCTTGGAAAGCTCTGTTTAATTGATGGTGAAGATTTGGATCTCTGTTCCATGAGAGCATGACTTCATTTGTGGGGGGTAGGGGGCTGGGAGTTGGGGGGATGGCACTCAAGATTTCTACCTTGAATGTGGGGCATTGCCCAAATAGAACAGGAAGAAATTTAGCAGTGAGAATGTTGTTCATGTGTTCCCCTTGCATTGGGCTGCCACTGGACCTGCTTGTCCTAGGGTGTGACACCCAGTACACACAACAGTTTATGCACACTACAGCCACTGAGGTGGTTCTTAAACAACTTTATACTTCAACATGGAAACTGCACATGGATTTGAGGGTTTGTGTTCTGGGATAAACAGAAGCTATAGTTAAAGATCATAACCAGTATCAAAGGGCAGTAAAACTTAGCAGTAGGTATTTGACAGTGCATATCCAATTTCTTTCTCAGATTTTCAGACTAGAATGTGCAAGCCATTTGCATCAGATATCCTTATTGTTGGTTGTGACCTTCTGGTCCATGACTCTTCTAGTCAGTTTCCTCCCCTTGTCAGAGGTGACAGAAAGTGGAAGCCTGGAGTGAACAGGGACACAGAGACATCAGGCATAAGAAAAAAATGTGGGTTCTCTGTCCAGGGTTTCCTCCTATCCTCCAAAGGCTAGTGAGCCTTAGATTTGTTTATCCTTTTCTCATGTTTGTGTATTTTTTTAAGTGAGTTAATGGGATTAAGTTCTGTAATGAAATTGTTTAATATGAAATACAGGTATACTCATGGCCTTTTTAATATAATGCTTTAAGGAAACTTGTAGTTGCCTCTGAAGCCTTAATTGGGTTGGACCGGGAGACAGGGAGCAGAGTTCCAGAGACTTTTGTTTCAGTTAGAGCAGTTTTCTTATGGAATTTTGCATAAAATATTATTGTCAGACAATCTTGACTGGGGCTTGGATTGTAGCTCAGTGGGAAAACACTTGCCTAGCATGTATGAGGCACTGGTTTCAATCCTCAGCACCATGTTAAATAAATAAATAAATAAATAAATAAAGTATTGTGTCCATCTAAAACTAATTTTTTTTTAAAAGGGTCTTGACCAACAAATTTCAAGAACTAGTAACTTATGAAATGGCAGTTTCTAACTAAAGTATTAACAATTTAATACATGTTTTTGTTGTTTAGGAAAATTGATGTTTTTCTTTATAAGTGAACTACATCTTATGAAGTGCATATGAAGTTGAAACTTTTCTTGGACTTTCAATGAACTACTTAATTTAAATAAAATTTTAATTATTCTTTTTAAAAATATATATGAATGTGTACACACGTGCATACATTCATAGTAATTTTAGAACATATACAATTTCATATGTGTTAAATATCTTGGGATGTTTTTGTTTTGGCCAATTAATTTTAACATTCTTGTCAATATATGTTCATATTATCTTTGCATTAGGATGAAATATCATGTGGCTCAAGAGACTAGTAAGAATAAGTAAATATCCATACCACTTATACAGATGAGATCTCTTCATCAAAGCACCCTGTCAAAGAAACCTATGCTTTCTTTAAAAGTATACTTGTATAGAATGCACATCAAGGGAGATTCCTAACATAAATTATGACCTTTGGATGACTTTGATGTGTCTATGTAGGGTCATTAATTATAAAGACTGCACCACTATAGTGGAGGATGTTAATAATGGGGAAGCTTATGCACATTGGGATGTAGGAGATAAACAAGAAATCTCTGTACCTTACTCTCAATTTTCCCATAAATCTAAAACAGCTCTAAAACCTGAAATCTTTAGAAATAGTGAGATTGAGCACTGTCTGATATTGATACTGTAATCCTGAAATGCTCCAGTTATGATAAAAATACATGTTTATAGTAATACTCTTACTGGTAAAAAAAAAAGTATCAAGTATTTTGAAGTTATCACTTCCCCTTACAAACAATTGTGAACCACATACATCTATTTTCCATTTTCAATGAACAAAATGGAATTTGAAATTATATTTAATATACAATATTTCAGTTTCCTTAGTCACAAACATAACTATGTGCATGCTTTATTTATTTCATTTCCAAATCAATGTATTCTTATATACTTTGAACTCTGGTGTCAATATACCTAGGTTTGTTTATCTTTACTTCTATTTATTTGCCTAATTTCTGATTTCAGATAATGTGAAATGCTCTACTCACTAGTCTTCTGAATTTCAGCTTTGGTAAATCTTAAGGTTGTTTTTAACTCTTCAAATTGTTGTCCGATTATTATTCTCTGTGACCTACCTGGCTCTTAATCTGAATGTTTACGCCAAAATATGCCTCATGCTTTTTGCTTGGGAGTGGTGAAGTTGGTAAATTCAATAGAATACACTTGTAAATTTTGACTCCTGCTTTTCCTCTTTCCTCTCTTATTTCTTGGAACACAGGTATAATATCTAAAAATACAGAAGTCATATTTGCAAGAACAAGGAGAAATCTCACAAGCAAAGGAAGGTATAATGGAGGTTAAAAGAAGTTAAGTTCACAGAGGGCATAATAAACCACCATACCTTGTCTGAATAGTTCTGAATAAATAATATACTTCTATTATAATAGAAATACTTACTTGATGAGAAAAAAGTCATTGGTTCATACAGTCTCAATGAATTCTGATAGGAAAATTATAGATATTTATTGATATATTTTAGGAGTCAAAAATTGAGATACAGTGAGGGCAGATACAGTGCAGCACACACATAATCATAGATACTTAGGAGTCTGATGCAGGAGGATCACAAGCTTGAGGCCAGCATCAAGAATTTTAACAAGACTCTGTTTTAAATTAAAAAGTAATAAAAAGGACTGGTGTTGAGGCTCATGGTAGAGTGTCCCTGGTTTCCATCCCTAGCACCATAAAAACAACAAACAACAAAACAAAAAGATACCCACAAAAACCTAAGATGAAGAATCTTTTACATAAAATTAAGTTTGAAGCTTGTGACAGAGTGCCCTTGAAGAATGCAAATAATAAATGTTGGAAGAAATGTGAGAAAAAAGGAGCACTTGGTCATTGTTGGTGGGACTTCCAATTAGTACATCCACTCTGGAAAGTTTTATGGGGATTCCTCAAAATCTAGGAATAGAACCACCATATTACCCAGCTATCCCACTTCTTGATATGTATCCAAAAGACCTAAAATCAGTACAATATAGTGACACAGACACATCAATATTTATTGAAACATAATTAATAATAACCAAACTGAGGGAACAGACTCTATGCCATCAACTGATGAATGAATAATGACTATGTGGTATATATACACCATAGAGTTTTACTCAGCCTTATAAAAGAATGAAATTATGGCACTTGCTGGAAAATGAATGGAATATCATGCCATGTGTAATAGTTCAGATCCAGGAATTCAAGTGTCTAATGTTTTCTCCCATATGTGGAAACTAGACCAAAATAATAGGTGGGTGAGAGAAAGAAAGAAAAAATAAAAAGTGGGGAGTGGGGAGAACCCCACAAAAGTAGAATTCAGTGAAGTAGAAGGAGGAGATCAAGAGGGAGGGAGGAAGGACAAGAAAAGGGAAGAATGGTTAAATGAATCTGATTATATTTTCCTATGTAATTATTTAAAAAATCACAATTAATTTTATCTTTTTATAAATGCATATTGTACTAATTTATAACAAAACTACTTATAAATGGAATAAGGAGAACTGGAGTAGAGGAAAGGGAACAGGGTAGGGAGGAGGGGAATGAACAAGAAAGTATTGAAGACCACATAAAAATAAAAAAAAAAGGCATACTCTGTGTGCATCTACAATTAAAAAAACTTACAAAAAGACCAGATTGAGCAATAGCCAAGTGTGGAGGTGAACCAGGCAGAGAAAGGTCTGAGCATCTGAAAATGAACCTGCTTTTTTTGCACTGTGGATTTTTTCTGAAACTAATTAAAGCTTGATCCTTTCCAGCAATAGTGACACAAATTGTTTTAAGATAAACTTCATCAAATTTATAATCTCATTAATCACTTTCTAATTATTTGTAGTAATATAAAATGGAGTTTGAAACCATTTCTGTTTTGAAAAAACTGTTTACACTACTAATAACTGTGTCTGTTATTAATGGCATGTTAATGCTATGTTAAAATGGCAAAGTGACCTTCAAATTCCTAGTGTTCCACTTTCACACCTCCCTCATGGAATTCCAACTATCCTTATTCTGATGTGTTTTCTACCTTTAAATATATTTAGCATTTTTAGTCTTTTCATTATGGAATAAGACTATCATATGACTGTGATATCAGATTAGATTTATTGAATAGACTCAATAAATGCAACTGAATTACAGAGATATTTAACTTTTACTGTATTGGGCAATCAATCCAGATACTTAATCTGAATATTTCAGAATCATATCCTGAGTTTTCCTGTTTTGGGGAATTTCAATCTGCACATGATTTTTGAGTTTGGGAGATAATGAAACTTATTTGTTATAATGAGAATAATCAACAACACTCTAACAAAGTGATAATTTCAAATTTGGTTTTATGGTGAAGACATTCTCAATAACATTGATAACCAAATATTAAATTTCCTGGGCAATTGACAGTTTAAACTTCATGTCTTCAAACTCATATTGTTTATAAAGCATGATTCTAATTTATTATTATCTTACAAAATCATTATCAATGGTCTAATTAACAGGATGATTTGGGCATATTTTTCTTTCACTTTCATCTTCTGCCATTTCCTCTATAGCATTAGATAAGAGCCTAACCTAGTCAGTAAACTGATTTCTTTCACGTATTTAATTCTGAAATCTAACCAAAAATTTAGTTCTTATTTTCTGGTTATTTCCTAAACTCAAAAAACTAATGTCTTGGTGAAGGTTGTCATTCACCATAGATTTGCCTATTTCAAGTCCTGAAAAGTAAGCAGGGAAAGGCCATGAAGATAGGGCTCTGTGCAAAGTCACGTTGTAACAGTAACCAGCAGACAACTTACCACTTATATTAAAACATTGGCCTGACATGCCATCTTGCAAGCCCAATTTGAACAAACAGTTAGCTCTTACTCTAAGATTTAATTACTTTTGCTATAACAATTAATAACTACAAACTGTAGCCATTTAACTAACAGAGCTCACTATCACTCAACTCTAAAAATGCCAATGATTTCTTTTTTTTTTACAAAACACTTTAGCTTTTCATTTTTCCAATGGAACCTCAAACATTCCTTTGCTCCCTGGACATACCAAAGCCACCCTGGCCTGGAAATAGCTGCAGGTTGAAATCATATTCCTTCTTATTTCCCAAATTAAACCTTGCATGGAAATTCATTTCTATCCTCCACCTCTTGGACATCTTTAAAGATTGCTTTCAAAAAAATTAAGTATGCTTTTCTATCTGGCCATCCTGGCAAATAACTTCATCAATATCTAGTGGGCCATCATTGATAATGAAGCTTAAAAGACAATGAAGACCATCATGGTTAATGGGAAATGCTAACAATTTTTATTAACTATATTTGAAACGCATGCATTATGTAGCAAATAAGCAGTACTTCAGTAGAACATGTCTGTATGGATGTTTGTTACAGTGATTGCCTATGCCTGTTACTGCTCAAATCTACATTTCAATATTTACTGGATGGTCATGCTTTTGTCTTTGTTGTTTGATTACAGTTTTTTTGATCAACAGCAATAAACTGAGAAAAAGTACATACTTGTTGGAAAAAATGAGTTCTGAAATTCTATTGTTTATGAAATTTATATTGAAAATATAATCCAGGGCTGTGTTTGTAGCTCAGGGGTAGAGCACTTGCCTAGTATGGGTGAGACACTGGGATTGATCCTCAGCACGACATAAAAATAAGTGAATAAAATAAAGGAATTTGGTCTACCTACAACTAAAATATTTTTAAAAAAGAAAATATAATCCCATAAAATATTGACGTACTTTTGCCATTCATGCTGGCGAAACAATTGAACTCAAAAAATCTAAGAGTTCAAGTTGGTTAAACAATCAGTGTAAAACTGATCCACATGAGACGTGTGCATTCAAATACATGGTTTAGCAAGTATAATTATAGTAATATGTTTAAAGGTTTTCTTTTGAACTAAATATGATAGATTTTCAATATGCATTATACTCTATTTTCATCTTTTTGTTTCTTTATGTCCTATCAAATGTGAATTAATAAGCAGTATATGTCCAATAAACAAGTGAAAGGAAGTTTAATAGAGTCGAGGAAAGAGAACAGAGGGAGAGAGAGAAAGGGAAAGCTTGGGGGCACTATGTACCAAAGAGAATAAATCAAATTCTATGCATATTTGATTTTGTCCAAATGAACCCAACTACTATGTATAAGTGTAAGATTCTCAGCAAAAAAAGAAAGAATAAGCAATATATACCTGTGTTATCAGAACTCCACAATGAAATAATTCCAATTTATATCAATGTCATTAGATACATCAAATAGTCAATTAATTTCTGAAAAAAGTTGAGTTTTTAATTCAATTTATGAAATCAAAAGACACTAGAATTTCATTTTCAAAACATAATCACCTGTTCTGACCCCTGCACCTAGGTCAGTGTCATCACTGGTTAGTGGCAGTCCTGGAGTGAGCAGGGGGGTGAGCCAGGCTGCTTACATTGCGGAGGTAAGTGGTGGGCAGATAACCCACCCAGCCAGAAGGCCAAGGACAGAGGTCATAACTGAGTGACTGCACCTGACTCCTGCACCAAGGCCGGTGACATCACTGGTTGGTTGTAGTTGCAGAGTGAGCTGATGGACGAGTCAGGCCACTTGCATAGCGGAGGTAGTAGGCAGGAACCCAACTCACCTGTGGGACAGCGGGTAGACAACTCACCCAAACACCAGGCCAAATACAGATGCCACCACTGAAAAACCCCACCTGACCACCATGCTGAGGTTTGTCGCCATCAGGGAGTTAGCCAGAGGATCCTTTATACGCTGGTGCAGAAATTTTGAATTACCCCTGAGGGCATTGCCATCATCATTGGAAAGGCAACCCCCTTCCTGAGACACCTACAGGAGGCTAGAAAACCTTTGACAAGACCCAGGAGTCAAGAAGAGGAGGTATTGAGAGACTCGGGACCAACTCAGTGCCACCAAGGAAGATACCCTACCTGAAGGTTGCCACCCATAGAAGGCCAGCTTCCTAATGGAGCACTGCATTATCAAGTTCCTCCAAGATTTCAGGCTACTGAACACTATGAGGTGAGTTATTGGAAATGTACAGAGAGACAATATTAGTCAATAGAGGAAATCTGCAATATCCCAGAGTTTCACTACTAGAGGGGTAAATACCTGAACAAGATGAGAAATCAAGGGAAGAAAATGTCCCAAAAAAACCTACATGGTATAGCAATAATATCCAATGACAGCATTGCAGAAGAAATGTCAGAAAGGGAGTTCAGAATGTACATAATCAAAACCATCAGAGAAGCAAACGAGGAGATGAAAGAACAAATGCAGGCATTGAAGGATGAGATGAAATGACAAATGCAGACATTGAAGGATCACAACAATCGATAGTTAAAAGAGCAAATACAGGAAGAAAAAGATGATTTCAATAAAGAGTTAGAGATATTTAAAAAAACAAACAGAAATTCATAAAAATGAAGAAAACAATAAACAAAATTAAAAACTACATAGAAAGCATAACCAATAGAATAGAACACCTGGAAGACAGAACCTCAGCTATTGAGGACAAAATATTTAATCTTGAAAACAAAGTTGACCAAACAGAGCAGATGGTAAGAAATCATGAACAAAATCTACAAGAACTATGGGATATCATGAAAAGGAAAAATTTAAGAATTATCAGAATTGAGGAAGGCTTAGAGAAACAAACCAAAGGAATGAACAATCTATTCAAGAAATTATATCAGAAAATTTCCAAAATCTGAAGAATTAAATGGAAATCAAGTATAAGAGACTTTTAGGACTCCAAATACACAAAATTACAATAGACCCACACCAAGGCACATTGTCATAAAAATACCTAACATACAAAATAAAGACAGAATTTTAAAGGCTGAGAGAGAAAACAACCAAATTACATTCAGGGAGAAACCAATACAGATATCAGCAGATTTTTCAATCCAGACCCTAAAAGCTAGAAGGGCATGGAACAACATTTTTCCAAGCTCTGAAATAAAATGGATGCCAATCAAGAATCTTATACCCAGCAAAACTTACCTTCAGATTTCATGATGAAATAAAATCCTTCCATGATAAACAAAACCTAAAAGAACTTACAAAAAGAAAGCTGGCATTAGAGAACATTCTCAGAAAATATTCCATGAGGAAGAGATGAAAAACAATGATGTAAATCACTAAATGGAAGAACTACCCTAAAGGAACAACCAAATAAAGGAGAAATCAAGTCATGTCAAAAAAAAATGAGCCAAATAACCAGCAATACAAATCATTTCTCAATAATAACCCTGAATGTTAATGACCTGAACTCATCAGCCAAAAGACAAAGACTGGCAGATTGGATTAAAAAGAAAGATCCAACAATTTGCTGCCAGCAAGAGACTCGTCTCATAGAAAGAGATTCCCACAGACTAAAGGTGAGAGGATGGGAAAAAATATACCATGCACATGGACACAGCAGAAAAGCTGGAGTATCCATCCTCATATCAGATAATGTGGACTTCAAGCCAAAGTTAGTCAGAAGGGATAAAGAAGGACATTTCATACTTCTTAAGGGAAGCATAAATCAGCAAGACATAACAATAATAAATATCTATGCCCCAAACAGTGGCTCATCCATATATGTCAAACAAATCCTTCTCAATGGCAGAAATCAAATAGATCACAACCCAATAATACTAGGTGATTCTAACACACCTCTGTCACCACTGGAAAGATCCTTCAAACAAAAATTGAACAAAGAAATCATAGATCTCAAAAATACAATCAATAATTTAGACTTAGTAGACATTTATAGAATATACCATTCAACAAAGAATGAATACACTTTCTTCTCAGTAGCACATGGATCCTTCTCCAAAATAGACCATATATTATGCCACAAAGCTGTTAGCAAATACAAGAAGATAGAGAGAGTACCTTGTATTCTATCAGATCATAATGGATTGAAATTAGAAATAAATGACAGAGTAAAAAACAGAAATTACTCCAAACCTGGAGATTAAATAATATGCTACTGTATGATGAATAGATAACACAATATATCAGGAAGGAAATTAAAAAATTCTTAAAGGTAAATGAGAACAAAGAAAAAACATATCAAAATCTCTGGGACACTATGAAAGCAGTTCTTAGAGGAAAATTTATTTCATGGAACACATTCAATAAAAGAAGAAAAAATAAACAAATAAATGACCTAACACTATGACTCAATGCCCTACAAAAAGAACAGAGCAACACCAAAAGTAGTAGAAGACAGGAAATAGTTAAAATCAGAGCTGAAAACAATGAAATTGAAGCAAAAGAAACAATACAAAAAATTGAAAAAATAAATAGTTGTTTCTTTGAAAAGAAAATTGATAAACCCTTAGCCACAATAACAAAGAGAAGAAGAAAGAAAACCCAAATTACTAAAATTCAGAATGAACAAGGAAATATCACAACAGACACAATTGAAAAAAAAACATAATTAGAAGCTATTTTGAAAATCTATACTCCAACAAAATAGAAAATCTCAAAGACATCAACAGGTTTCTAGAGACATATGAATTACCTAAACAGAACAAGGAGGACATACACAATTTAAATAGATCAATTTCAAGTGATGAAACAGAAGAAGTCATCAAAAACCTACCAGCAAAGAAAAGTCCGGGACCAGATGTGTTCTCAGCCAAGTTCTACAAAAGCATTAAAGAAGAGCTCATTCCAATACTTCTCAAACTATTCCATGAAATAGAAGAGGAGGGAACCCTTCCAAACTCATTATATGAAGTCAATATCACCCTGATACCTAAACCAGACAGAGACGCATTGAAGATAGAAAATTTCAGACCAATATCCTTAATGAACATTGATGCAACAATTCTCAACAAAATCTAAGCAAATTGCATACAAAAATATATTAAAAAGATAGTGCACCATGGGCAAGTGGGTTTTATCCAGGGATGCAAGGTTGGTTCAACATCAGGAAATCAATACATGTAATTCACCATATCAATAGATGTAAATTCAAGAATCACATGATTATTTCAATAGATGCAGAAAAAACATTTGATAAAATACAGCATCCCCTCATGCTCAAAACACTGAAAAAAACAGGGATAGTGGGAACATTCTTTAACATTGTAAAGGCCATATATGCTAAGCCCATGGCCAATATCTTTCTAAATGGTGAAAAAATGAAAGCATTCCCCCTAAAAACTGGAACAAGACAGGGATGCCATTTTTCACCACTTCTATTCAAAATTGTCCTCAAAACTCTAGCCAGAGCAATTAAACAGACCAAGGAAATTAAAGGGATACAAACAGGAAAAGAAGAACTCAATTATCCCTATATGCTGATGACATGATTATATATTTAGAGAAACCTGAAAATTCCACCAGAAAACTTTTAGAACTCATAAGTGAATTCAGTAAAGTAGCATGATATAAGATTATTGCTCATAAATCCAATGCATTTTTATACATAAGTGATGAATTTTCAGAAAGAGAAGTTGGGAAAACAACCCCATTCACAATAGCTTTGAAAATAATAAAATACTTGGGAATCAATCTAACCAAAGCTGTGAAAGACCTCTACAATGTGAACTACAGAAGACTAAAGAAAGAAATTAAAGAAAACCTTAGAAGATGGAAAGGTCTCCCATGTTCTTGGATAGGAAGAATTAATATTGTCAAAATGGCCATACTACCAAAAATATTATACAGATTCAATGCAATTCCAATTAAAATACCAATGATGTACCTGACAGAAATAGAGCAAGCAATCATGAAATTCATTTGGAAGAATAAGAAACTCAGAATAGCTAAAGAAATCCTTAGCAGGAAGAGTGAAGCAGGGAGTATCGCAATACCAGATCTTCAACTATACTACAAAACAATAGTAACAAAAATGGCATGGTACTGGTACCAAAATAGACAGGTTGATCAATGGTACAGAGTAGAGGACATGGACACAAACCCAAATAATTACAATTTTCTCATAGTACACAAAGTTGCCAAAAATATGCAATGGAGAAAGAGCCTCTTCAACAAATGGTGTTGGGAAAACTGGAAATCCATATGGAACAGAATGAAAATAAACCCCTATCTCTCACCGTGCATGAAACTCAACTCACAATGGATTAAGGTCCTGGAATCAGACCAGAGACCCTGCAACTTATAGAGGAAAAAGTAGGTCCAAATCTTCAACATGTTGGCTTAGTATCAGACTTCCTAAACAGGACTCCTATAGCACAAGAAATAAAAGCAAGAATCAATAACTGGGATAGATTCAAACTAAAAAGCTTCCTCTCAGCAAAGGAAACTATCATCATTGTGAAGGGAGAGCCTACAGAGTGGGAGAAAATCTTAGCCACTCATACTTCAGATACAGCACTAATCTCCAGAATGTATAAAGAACTCAAAAAACTCTACACCAAGAATAAAAATAACCCAATCAACAAATGGTCTAAGTAAATGAACAGACACTTCACAGAAGATCTACAGAAAATCAACAGACATATGAAAAAATGTTCAATATCTCTAGTAAGAAGAGAAATGCAAATCAAAACCACCCTACGGCTCCATCTCACCCCAATTAGAATGGTGATTATCAAGAGTGTAAGGAACAACAAGTGTTGGCGAGGATGTGGGGTAAAAGGTGCTCTCATACATTGCTGGTGGAGCTGCAAATTAGTGCAGCCACTCTGTAAAGCAGTGTGGAGATTCCTTAGAAAACTTGGAATGGAATCACCATTTGACCCAGCTATCCCACTCCTTGGCGGATATTTGAAAGACTTAAAATCAGCATACTACAGAGATCCAGCCACAAGAATGTTCATAGCTGCTCAATTCACAATAGCCAGATTGTGGAACCTACGTAGAAGCCACTCAATTGATGAATGGGTAGAGAAACTGTATATATGGTATATATATATACCATGGAATATTACTCAGCCTTAAAGAATAAGAAAACTATGGCATTTGCAGGCAAATTGATGAAGTTGGAGAATATCAGGCTAAGTGAGATAAGCCAATCTCAAAAATCCAAAGGACGAATGATCTCACTGATAAGCGGATGTTAACACATATAGGAGTGGGAAGGGGGCAGGCATGGAAGAAGGAGGGACTCTAGAGAGGGATAAGGGGGTGGAAGGGGTGGGGGGAAGAAAAAATAACAGAATGATTCAAAAACTATTACCCTAGGTAAATGTATGTTTACACAAATGTTATGCCTCTACTTCACGTACAGAGAAACAAGATGTATCCCATTTGTTTACAATAAAAATGAATTTAAAAAATCATTAACCTAGGTATGTAGGATCAAAATTATGAGTTTAAAAATTATAGCACTTAAGATAAACAAAGCAAACAAGAATGCTAGAAGAAAAAATGATAATGACCATTAATTATAGCATGAGAGAGTAAAGAAGAGATAGTGGAAGAGAAAACCAACCTTCAGTCTCAGGTTGGTTTCCCACTGAGATTGCTGCAGTTTACATTCCAATGCAGGCTTCATCAAGGCCAGGTGGGAGAAATTGCCTAGGACCTTTTAGCCCTTTTTCCTGGTTGAGAACTCAGGTTAGGTTTGGATGCAGAAAATCATGAAACATTATTTCCCACTACTTTTGAGGAATGAGGCTACTATAATATACTGCATACTGTGACATGCCATGGGCTGTGAGCTATTGGGCTGTTTAGCATTTTTTAGGGTGGGGAGGGGGCCATGAGGAGTGTGGTTAGACAGGTTTCTCCACCTAGGTTTATTGCTGAGGAATGTTCTGTTTTCCAGTTACTTGCAGAGAACAAAGAGAAATAGCTGGATATTATTTACTATCTCCACTGGGTTTTCTTCACCATTTTCCCCAGGGTGAGGGAGGACACGTTTGGTTTCACTTTCTTCTATCATCCACAAGAGTAATCTTTTTGGATTTACATTCTTCATTGGAATTCTCTTTAAACAGGCATACATCACTGTTAGTATAGGATAAAAAAAAACAAAAACAATCATCAGACATCACTCTGAATGCTGTTAATATTAGTTATATTCTATCAACTGAAACAGAAACTGCAACTATCAATATTTACACACACACATATATACACACACAGCGAGTCACACACAACATAGACCAAATGCAACAGAATTGTCAGGTTTTAGTTCTGTAGCTCTTGAAAAAAAACATAACAACAAATTCTGCATTATATTATGCCCTTTTTTCTCTTTGAAGTAATTTTCAGTAGTACATTAGAAATGTCTGCCCTTGGAAGAACTATTTTAGAAATCAAACTAAAGATCTCAGTGTGGCATTTAAAATTTTTCAGACAACATTCTATATTTCAGTTAAAATTTATTCAAAGTCAGACTTTAGTCCAAATGTTCAGTTAATGGGCAGCTAAAATACAACACTATGAAGCTTTTAGCACATTGTGCATAATTTAAAACAAAGCATAAAATATAAAAAAACTAATCAAATGATATTTTCTTGCATAAATATTTATGAAAAGAAGACACTGAAAGGCACAGACAGAAAGACAGAACCTGTAAACATTTAGGTTTTGATATGTTCACATTTGAATTGAAAATATTAAGAATTAATGAATTGATGCTATATTTTCAATAGTGTTTTGTGAACTATCCCTCAATTAAAAATATTCTGGTCTGATATTAAGGATCAATTGAGGGACTCAGTCATTTCAAGTAATTAACAAAAAACTCAACTGTGATGAAACTCATGTCATATTTATGAAAATTGAAAATGAAAGATTAATAGTAATTGGCATTAGAAATATGTATCCTGGAATTTGGAACATATATGTACGCAGCAATAATATTATGAATTTCTGATTTAAAAACTTTAGCTAATTAATATAAAGAAGTTATTTTTAAATTTTTCCTGTAATATGTGAATCAGTAAAACACAACCTGAAATTCTGTGCAAACTAAGTAGAAGATGTCCAAACATTGGCTCTTGCCCTCAGGCTGCCAGTGTACCACCTGAGCACCCTGGAAATCACCCAAACAGCACTACATCTATTAAATAATAATTCATCTCCTTCCCCATATTTTCTTTATTAAAGACCTCAGTAATTGTCAAGTAGAACTTCTTGTCAGGAGAAACTGACCAGTGGACAAGTGTCACCTTCCAGTTGAAGAAAAATCTTGGCCCACCAGGAAACTGTGACATTAACTGGAACATCATATCAGCAGTCAATCCTGAACATGGCATTTCATTTTTTTGTGAACTCCTAACTGGCAACCCGTAATTCAGTCTTTCTTGGGCCACCTCATTCACCTGAATTCCTCCTTATTATTTTACTGTGGCAGCCACCCTTATTATTCAACAGACAACCAACACTATCAGAATGAGCATGACTCCTCAAATGCACTCACAGGGCAACTTTCTGGGCTACTGAAACTAGAGAAAGAATAAGGGCATTCTGTTTGCTGTAGCACCAGAAAAAGCACAGAATTTTATAAAAAACAAAACAAAACACAAAACAAATAATGGTGCCAGACTAAGCAAAGCAGTAGAAAATTTCCTCCTATTTGAGATATTGTTGAAACTTAAGAATTCTGTAGTGGGGGCTATACCATGCAAATCCACATTTAATTATTAACAGTACCTTCCAAATAGTTCAACTTTAATTGAATCCATGCTTAGCAGCTTTCTTGATCCCTTCTTGGAAGAGTGCAGTGGAAATCCTCATTGCATGTGCTGGTCACCCCCATTCTACAAAGCCTGACCATGACAGCCCCATTGTTTCAACATCCATGTTGCCCACCCTGTGGGCTCAGAATGAATGAGAGGGGAAAATAAATTATTTTTCTTCTTTTCATTTCAGTTTGGAAAGTTCCTATTGACACTTTTCACACTCACTAATCCTTTTCACAGCTGTATCCAGTCAACTGATGATCCCATCAAAAGACTTTTCATTTTTGTCAGTTTCTTTAATTCTATCAATTCTTTTTGATTCCTCATTACCATGTCCATCCCTCCACTTGTATTGCTCATATCTTCTTTCCTATTGTCCCCATCAGATCCCTTCACATATTAATTATTCCCAACCTGATGGTTTTATCATCTTTATCATATCTGTATCAGGATCAGATACTTGCTTTGATTCTTTAGATGGTTTTTCTTACTTTCTGCATGCCTATGATTTTTGGATGAAAGTCAGACATGATATATCAGGTAATAGAAACTGAGGCAAACAGGCTTTCAAAAAATTTTGCAGTTTTAGACGGACAGCATGTCTTTATTCTATTTGTTTACTTTTTTGTCCTTTGAGTGATCAAACCCAGCCTCACTCATGCTAGGCAAACATTCTGCAGTGGAGCTACACCTCCAGCCCCACAAACAGGCTTTTTAATGAGAGTTTTTATGTTTTTCTGGCTGGGAGTCAGACTGAGTTTAATGTATCCTGGAACTATAGATGTCAGAAACCTCAATTTCCTCTCATGTCCTTCTTTGATTATTGTTGTTGTTGATTCTCCCCCATTGTCCTTGGGTTTGCCTGGAAAATTCCTTTTGAAGAGTCTGTGTCTTTTAGTTCTCCCAGTTGTAATCCACTGCTATTATAATGTACTCTGTTGTTATGGTGGCAAGATGCTGAAAAGGGGACGTGGTCTATAATCTAATGATTAAATATGAGGGTTTTGTTTTCTTTAGAAGGCCTGAATCCTTGTACTCTGTCAGAACAGTTTTTCAGCTGATTAATTTTCCTCTCCCCTTATGTGAGAAATGGATTTTATTGACTATTTAATGGCCCTCAATAACAGAAGATTTTGGAAGTTTTTCTTGGGAGCAGAACTTTGTTTTGAACACAGAATTCTCTAGGTATATTTCACAATGGTGAGTTTTTATTTCCTCCTACCTGAAGCATGAGGAAATTTCCCCCTGAGTCTTCATGAAAAGAATCTGGTGAGTCTCCTGGGGATAAAACTCACAAAAGTGTGGGGAATCTAAAGGTTGGGTCCCAGGAGTGTTCAAGTCTTTAGGTAGTCCATATTCCACCTCCACTGGTCAATTACATTTTAATTTGTTCTACTTGTTCCTGGGTCCAGTTACTTCTGCTCTCTATAGACTGATTGTTTGAATTCACCTGTGTCCAAATTTCAAGTCACTCTTTTGCTATGGATCTGTGATGGATCTAAGAAGTGTTGTTGCTTTTCTATTAGGTTAGATTTTTTTCTTGTTGTGAACATGAGAGTAAAAAGTTCCAAACTCCTCTTCTTTTACCTTTATTTTACTTATTTATTATTTTAATGTGTGTTGAGAATTGAATCCGGTGCCTCACATGTGCCAAGCAAGCACTATGCCACTGAGTCATAACCCCAGTCCCCAAATACCTGATTTTAATTTTTGTTTCCTTTTTCTTGCTTTCTTGTGGTTATTTGACCCTTTATTTTCCAATTCCATTTTGATTTATTCATGGTGCTTTTGAATATATTTTTAGAGATTGTTATTTTTGTTCAAGGTATTTTATTATATATACCTAATATTTCACATCTACTAATATTAATATTTTTAGCATGGCAAGTGAAATGTAGAAAACTTACGTCTCTTTATGTCTCTTTATCTTCCCCATTCATGATATAATTCTTTCTGCATACACTGAGAATCACAACCAACAGAGTTATACTATTTGCTTCACCTATCTACCATGATTTACAATTGCAAGTGTCTCTTGTTTTCTTTCTTCTGGCCTGATATTCTAAGAAATCTTTTTGTCATTTTCTTTCTCTTCAGAGAATTTCTATTAACCACTCTTTTAGCATGGTCTTCTGGTGACAGATTCTTCTCTTGATTTAAAAATGTCTTAAGAACTGGTGCATATCTATGGTCACAGCTACTTGGCAGGCTGAGGCAAGAGGATCATGTGAACCCAGGAAATTTGGTTTTCTGGTTTTTTGTTTTGTTTTGTTTTGTTTTGTGTTTTGGATTTGGTACCAGGGATTGAACCCAGGAATGCTCAACCACTGAGCCACATACCCAACCTTTTTATGTTTTTTTTTTTTTTTTTGAGTCAGGGTCTCACTAAATTGCTGAGACTGGATTTGAACTTGAGATCCTCCTTTCTCAGCCCCACAGCAGCTGGGATTAGAGGTGTGTATAACCATGCCCTGCCAAGCCCATGACTTCTAGACCAGCCCGAAGAACACAGCATCTCCTAAAATAAAACACCCATCTCTGAATATAAAAACTATCCTCAACACTCAAAAATAAATATCTGGATTATTTCATCATTTCTGAAGTAATCCAGATATTTACTGGAATGACCAGTTCCTTTACTTACATGCTTGAATTTTGTGCCACAGTCTTCCCCATTTTCTGATGGGAAATCTGCTGCTATATGACTTGGGTCTTGCCTGTGGGGGAGATCTCATTTTTCTCTCACTGCATTTGAGAGATTTCTTTTCTTTTTTAAATTTAACAGCTATCATAAACTTGACTCTGATGTGGATTAATTCTGGATTATCCTGTTTAGAGCTTACTCATGTTTTTCAGTCTATGAATTTATGTCTTTTGCCAAATTTGGGATCTTTTCAGTCTCTCCTCTTTGGAAATTTTTTTCCTTGGAAATTTTTTAACCCCACCCATTTTCTCCTCTCCTGAACTCCAAAGATATGGATGTTACATCTTTTGCTACAGTGCCACAGTTCTTGAAGTACTGTTATTTTTCTCTTTTGTGTTTTAGTGTATTTTCTCTGTTGTTCAGATTGGGTAATTTCTATTGCTCAGTCTTCAGGTTCACTGATCTTCAGTTGCCTCCTTTCTGTTAAACCAAATACTTTGGTTGTATTCTTCTGCAGGAAATCATCTGTCTATAACTGGGAGTTACTATTTCAAGGATTTGTTTTATTTTTAAAAATATTTCTTCATTTTTCATCATTGCCTGCCTATATTTTGTTTATTTCCTTGATCTTTTTCAATGGGTGTTTTTCCCCCATATATACCAAAAAGAACAGAGAATGGATAAATTTGCTGAGGACCTCACCAATAGATGCAATATTTTTATACAGGTAGTTACATCTTTTTTCTTAGAATATTGTGGGGGTAAATTTCTTTGTTAATTTATAGAAGTTGCACTTAGAAAAAACTGAGAAAAGATAAGGATATGGGTTTTTTTCCTTTGATCAAATGAATTGTTTTGGTTATGTGTGCTTTGTTAATTTGGATTTCCTAATACCTAAAGCTCTGTATTCTTTTTAAGCATAACTTTTTAACTGCATCTCATAAATTTTAATATTATATTTTCATTATCAGTTCCAAATATTTTAAAATTTTCATTCTGATGTAGATCTGTGAGTTTTTCAATGATATTTCTTAATTTTCAAATATGTGAGGATTTCCTAGTTATCTTTCTATTAAAAATTTGTGAAGGCCTAGCCTGTACTCAGCATTCAAAAATATGACATGTTTAGTTGGAAAGAATATAAAATTTATATCTGTCAGTTTTATTGTTCTGTACATGAAAAGAAGGTTTAGAAATGATTGTGTCTCTATATTCAATTAGTTACTGGAAGAGTTGAATCAGAATTGCCTACCATTTTGTGAATTTGTCTACTTAGTTGTGTGCTGTCAGTTTTTGTTTTATGTTTTGAGACTATATAATAAAGTTTAGAATTGTTTAAAAAAAAGTCAGGATGTAACATTAAGTCTCCGAACATCATTGGACTACCTGGACTCATACATAATTATAGTACTTTTGTAAAATCACAAAGACAATAAGAGATTTTAATATTTCTTATCTTAAAGGCTTTTTTTTTTTCAGTGAAAACTTGGTTATGTAATCCCTGGAGCCAAGCAGGGTTTCTGCTACCTGTTTGTCCTGATTCACTTTCTCATTCACACCAGGGACTCAGTCAAAATACATTTGGACAAAAACAGCAATTTTGTCCACCCCCAATCCACTTCCTTTTTGTCCCCCATCAACACTTCAATTTGACCATAATTGTACCATTCTCATAACAACATCCATATAACTGAATCTCTGCAGAGTGTTTATAAGAATGTTGTCATACAAAGCCACTGAGTACTGAGAAGATCCTGCAAGTCAGCATCTTACAAAAGAGACAGACAACAAGGGGAATGATTCTTGGCAGCTCCAAATCAAACTTGCAGCTGATTACCACTTCTGCATTTCCGAACTGTGTCACAGCAGCCTATATTTCTCCTACATTCTTTCTAAGCTCTAAGTCTTAGGATGGTCATTCCCTTCTGGCCTGCCTGGGATATTAAAGAGAAAACTTAGGATGAAAGAGTAAAACAGATTTATAAAAGCACATCCAATCTGTAATGATGCACTGTTCTTCTATTGTCTTAATGCAATATTGTTTTTGAAGTTATTTGCTCTTTTAATACCCTTCTCGTGACTTTTTAAAGCATATTTTGACTGATTTATCCTTTTAAATGAATATACAAAATAAGTTAATGTTGGACATGTGCTTTTTACCCAAATGCTGAATTTTCTTGGTGGTTAGAAGGTGGTCTGACCACCTAGTAACACAAGCACTTGTAGTCAGTGTTTGAATCCTAGCTGGCTATTTGAATCCTAGCTGGTCCTTTAACTCACTGTGTTACCAAGAGCTAATCACTGTTACCTCTCTGAGCCTTATTCATAAAATATAGTCTGTAATACCTTCGTTGCTGGGCAATTATGAAGATTAAGTTAGATATTCCATGGAACGATCAGTCATTTGCCTTAGAGACAGTAAGTACTCATTAGGTACAGTTGTTAGTATTATTTTGTTGAACTTTTGGTGGCTTTCCTCCATGACTTTTGACTTAGTCACTATTCACTAGCACACTAGGGTCCTGATCTGCTTATTGTGGAAAACAGTCAGGCACCCATCGCTTTTACCCTTCATACCACCTTAACAAACTTTCAAATGGTGCCTTACCAGTAGTGGGACACCTGAATGAGAATGCTCCCACAACTCACTACTGTGATGTGCAAAGAGCTCACATCTCTGTGTTCTTGCCAAAGTGTTTAGCTGGAGTCTATTTGTGAGGAAACAATCAGCAACTCAGAAAAAGGGACATTCTGTGAGACAACTGACTCCAGACTCAGAAAACAATTGAGTCCTTAAAAACAAAATAGAAAAAAGAGGAGGGGCCGTTCTGTCCCAAGACAAATACAACAGGCAAACCTTGAGTGGATCTTGGTACACATTAAAGGATGCCAGAATAAAAGAGGGAATGCCTTAGGTAGGTAAATTAATGGTAATTCTTAAGGTGTGCCATTGGTAAAATAGCTATTATCAGTAAAACATGAACAATAATACTACTGTAAAAAAGTGTCCTAAGCCTTCTGAGCTGCTGGGATTATGGGTAAGTACCACTGTGCTCAGCAAATGCTGTGTCTTTTTAAGCTCTGGTGGTATAATCTTAATTGGGTTGTGATAGCAGAAATATCATTTGAATTATAATTTGTTCTTTCTCTTTGTATTTGCCTATAAGCCATAAGTTCTTTGAGGACAGGGACTTATTCTGGTCTTTTTCTTTGACCTTTAAACTATGTGATATATGGTAGGAATGCAGGAAGTATTTGCTTTGTACCACAGATAAATTGATGAATGGCCACTGATTGCTTTGAAGGAACTCTCAGCATTTTATGGAAGGATAACCCAAGTACACCAGTGCCAATCATGCAAAGTGAAATGAGAAGAGAGGTGAGGATATCACTCAAAGTCTTGTTTCTGAACTGACCTCAAACACTCTTGGGTAAAGAAATCTGCAAAATGAAAAGAGCAATATTTGTTCAAACCTTTTGGCAATATGTACATCAAAGCATAGTCCTCATTCCACAGAGCCTGAAGCTAAGACTCATGGAGGGAAAGTGACCTGGTCCAGATTTGAGGGTTAGTGGTGGCTCTGTGGGGTTCCCACTCTGTGCCTCCCCACTAGGGACTCTGTCTTTGGGGAGGGTAGAGTTGTGAGGTGTGGATCTCAGCACTGCCTCAGTGTTAGACTCTCCTGCTCCCCCTTATCCTGATCTGGTTGGGCAAAGGTTACTCTGGGTCTCAAGTGACATGTGTGGTAGTAATAAAAACCAGTGTGCATTTATCATATCTTCTTATTCTGTATCATTGGTACTTTGACATCTTTGGGTCTTAATGATCCACTAGGGACTTTCCTCCACCTCCAGACTTAGCTAATTCCTAGAGATGGCAAACAATTCTTGCCTGAGTAGGCTTTTCAGATGTAAGCCAGCCAAGACAGAGCCCATGCCCTCAACAGCCTCCTTTACTGAGATTGTACTCCCTCAGCCATCATCCACCTGTCCTAATCCCCTTTGGATCAGACAGCAGATTATAAGAGTCAGCACTGTGTACCAGAGCCTACTGAAATTATTTAAGTCAGCTAACCCTAATCCTGTCTACCCCACCCTACCTCTTCATTCTCATGGAAAGCACACTAAGGGCTCTTGCTCACATTTTCCTTTCCCTTCCTCTGTCTCTGACTAATCCCAGTGCTCCAACCCCCATGTGGCACTCATGCCATGTGGTGCCCCCTTTAACTGGGAAGAGAACATAATGAGCTACCTCTTCAGTGGCAGCTTACTCTGAACTTTTGGACTTGCCACACCTAAACAATAATGAATACTATGTTTTAAAACACACATATTTTATGGACTTGAAGATTTGACACCGGACTTTGAAGACACTCTGGGTTATGGAATCTGCCCATTGGTAGGCTGCCTCTTCCTCTCACCTTCAAATAGATTGATTTGTCTATTTTCCTGTTTACTTGGTAGGAGTTTTTGTACTAGGGATTGAACAAAGGGTGCTTAACCACTGAGAAACATCCACACCCTTTTTTTTATTTTAATATAGATTCCTTGCTAAGTTGCTCAGAGCCTCACTAAGTTGCTGAGACTGGCTCTGAACTTGAGATCTTTCTGCCTCAGCTCCCCAAGCTGCTGGTAATGCAGGCATATGCCATTGTTCCTGGCTGAATGATAGACCTCTTAAAACATCACATGGATCATGGCAGTTTCCTGCTTAAGATACTACCATAACATTCCAGAAACCAAGGTTTAATAGCCTGGAGGGACCTGCACCCTGTAAAATTGTAGACCTTATCTATTCCACCAATCTTTGCTGTTTCTGGACACTTCCAGGCCTCATCAATTGATAGACCTCTTCCTGCTATCTGAAACACTTTCCCCCACTAATACCCACAGCACAAACCCTCACTTCTCTCACATCTTTGCTCAAATGCCACCTTCTCAGTAGGGATACCCTGTCTTCCTTGGCCTACTCTCCTTGGTGCCATCACACTTATCACCCTTTAATATACAATATAATTCATTAATTATGCCTATTGCTCTTTCTGTCTTCTTCCTCTTTTTACCTCCCTGAAATTACTTGTCAGCTCCACAGACTGCAAACTTCGGTCCCTTGATAGATTCCAAGGACCTAGAAAAGGAAATGGCACAGAGTAGACCTAAAATAAATATTATTGAATAAATGAATGTCCTGATAACATTTTGTGAAACAAAATAACTGCTTTGTTAAAAGAGAGTTTGAAAAAAAATAAACCTTGCCTATGGCAACTTGACCCTCTTCTTATTGTCCAAAGATAAAGCACATTGGTAAAAATAAGTTTTGGGGGAGGTTGTCCATCAAAACTCTGAGAAGTGTCAAATGAATATTACTTGTGCTCTGGGCAAGATGGAGACTCAGAATAAGAAATATAATCATTCAACCACCAAGAAAATGCAATCGGTGAGAAAGTGTCATTAACTGGGTAGGAAAATCAGGCTTGGTTGATGGATCTTGTAGGAAGTAAAACAGCATTTTCAACAGGCAAAAACACATGGAAGTAATATGTTAGATGTTCAAAGAGTACTTCGCCCTTAGTTCTTTATTAAAAAAAAAATGTTTTGAAACCCATAGTTAGCATAGTATGGGGTGGGAAGTGTGGGTTGTTCAAATGAAAAAGAATATTCTGTAGGGGCAGGGAGGAGACAGAGGCAACTCTGACAAGAATAGTATCAGCTGCCAGTTTCAGTGAGTAGCACTGGTGATGTTTTTATAAGTGCTCTGGAGGAAAATATGCCCAGTCATCAGTAATGCAGCATGTGACCTTGGAACTTTCCAAGTAGTGGCATGTCATGACAATGAAGGCAGACATCAGAGGTGTTCAGGGTTGAGCATGTGGGCAGAGAGGTGGTAAATGAGTCACACTGGGGCAGACCCTGGAAAGTCATTGAAGGAAAAATAAAGTGGAGAGGTCAGCTCTCATCCAAGGAAAGGACCAAGGAGGCACTCAGCACTGCTGCTGGACCACCTCAGCCATCATAAGGAAGTAAATCCAGCCATAAGAAGGCATAGGTCATTATTCCTTGGATATCTCAAATGCCTCCTCTTTCCTCTTCCATTGTTGTCTTTCCCTAGTCTGCCCCCTTGGGACTAGATGTTTCTCTTAATTTTCCCTGTCCCCTATTATAACTCTGTCCTTTTGAAAATCATTATGCCCTCTACTGCTAGTGCCACCATGTCATAAATTTTCTATACCTATTAATTTCCAACTCAGAAACATCCTTCTCTAGAGGTCTTCCCCAATCATGCACCTGGCCATGGCTTCTCAGCAATAATGCAAGCTTTCTATTTAGACCACCAAAAAACTCATGTTAACATGATCTGTTTAATGTTCACATTATGCACCATGATCTTGCAAAAGTAAGTGATGTTTCTGACACTATACATGCTCAATGGTTACTGTATTTTTGGAATGCATTAATGGAGTGCATGGGGACCAGATCAACTTCCAACCACAAGACAGACCCAAAGAACAATAAATAAATGACTTCTCCATAGGTGCACAAACACATTCTCACACACTCTCAACCCTAATCCCAATACTCTGTGGATTTTCTTGTCTATAGCTTGTGAGCTAGTACTGTTTTGTACACGTATGTTCTGCTTTTATCAATTTCATAATGCTTGAAATAGAAAGGACAAAACTCCAATTGGTGGGTAAGTTATAATTTTGTCTCGTATATCTGATTATTTTCATTTTTATTCTGTTTTTCCCCATTCCTTTTCTTCTTTCTTCCCCTGCTTCTTCAACCTTTTTCAACTCTGTCAAAGTTCATGGCATCAAATCAGAATGGGCTACTCTGGCAAATGTTTACTCACATGTCTACCATACTGTCATTGGGATTAAAATTAGAAGAAAGAGATTTATAAGATAAAAAATTGTTGTTAGATAACTCACTCCAATCCACAAATCATAAGCTTTTCCTCCTCTTTGCACATTCACACACTCAGTAGAGAATGAATCTGACCAAGAGATGCCAACAGTTTGATGGTGTCCTCCATAGAGACAGCACTGATGGTGTAGGCCTTCAGCAGAGCCTGGACAAGACACCCAATGCCTTCAAACTGACAATACAGCTAGACAAACATGGCCCTCACAAGCTCAGGGTCTTCAATGACTGGCTCCTGGGCACATCAAATGATGGTCTTAGAGATCAACTGCTGAAGTCTGGCTGTAGAATCATTGTGAGCAATGTTCAAAGGGAAAACAGAGGAGAAGACATCAGTTGGACATTTCAGCACCATATGCAACAACTCCAAGTTGCCACCTCTATTTGTACTGGAACCAAAGTAGCTCTGCCAGGAAATGTTTCCTTCTTAAATTTTTATTTTGTAAATTGATTCTCTAAGAAACAGAAAATAACCATTTATTCATGTACATTCCATTTTTCCCTTCCTTTGGATGATATACAGAAATTTTGGAAAAGCTAATGCTTCCTTTCTTCTGTTTGAAAGGTGTGGGTTTGAATTGCCCTCACTAGAGACATTACCTTTGTGTACTACCCATGTCCTTCTTTCTCACTCTTATTTCACCCTCTGGGTTATGAATTGTTCAAGACCATCACTGGACTGATAGACATACCCAGCTGCTTCCAAGGTGAGTGTCAATCCATTGATGGAACCACTGTATAGTGCCCTTCAGTAATAATTTATTCTGGGAAATCTTTTCATTTGTTTATCTTTAATATTTCAAAAGGGAATGGTCTGTCAATTGCTGAGACTCTAGAAAGTATGTTGTAAGACAGAAAAGTGAACTGTTGTCATCTCTTGCTCACATTCATTCTCCACTGAGTGTGTGAATGTGCAAAGAGGAGGAAAACTTATGATTTGTGGGTTGGGGTGAGTTATCTAACAATGATCTTCTGTCTTGTAAATCTCTTTCTTCTAATTTTAATCCCAGTAACAGTGTGGTAGGCATGTGAGTAAACATGTGGATGTCTGGATTATAGGATTGTTTTATTAGGAGGTAGTTTTATATAGAGATTATGTTTTTAGACTAAATAAGAAAGTTGCTCAACAGCCAAAGAAGCCTATTTTACAGCTAGGTGCTCAGGTAGTGGGACATGGCAGCAACTAGCTTAGAAAATACTTCTTAAAAATCTCTCAGTAGTGTGCAGTTATATATATAAGCATGGGATAACAAAGTCACTTTAAAGTCTGTGGCAGTTTTGGGCAAACACTTGGCAGTGGGAAATACATTTCAGAATTTGATTTAAAGTCTGTCATTAGAAGACTTTCTAAAGTTTTTATCCCAAAGTGTGTATGTTAAGGGAGAAAACAAGGAATTCAGAAAGAAAGAGTAGGACACAAGAAGGTTTAGTGATTACAGTACTGCAGTATGTACATGTGTATCTGAGCAGTCATTAATCCTCTTGTAAAGTTTAGGGATGTGACAATAAAATGGAATCTAAATATTATCAAAAAATAATCTATATGATATTTATGAGGAAAATACAGAAAAAGTAAAAATCTGGACTGCAGAAGTGTTAAAAAGTGATTTAAAAATATTTCAGCTAAACAAATCAAAACAAAAAACACGCATGTTACATAAATATCAGGCAGGATAGACAAGAAAAGAAACTGCTGACTGAATTAAGTAGAATGAAGGAAGCAATGAAATCGATCAAGGAAACCTAGAGTAGGCTCTTTGAGGGATAAACAAATAGTTAAATAGAACAACCAGGTTATGTCATTGACAGAACTCAGAAATATTCCTTAGGGAAGAAAAAAGGTGTATAAAAATGCAGGTTGCTACATATCACTTATGTATATTTTAAAGTTAGCAAAACTTCATGGTGCTTGCAAACCCATTGCCTAGAAATGATGAAAACAGACTAGCAGTTCACAATAATGTTTCCACACTAAGAATAAATGTACTAATAAAATAAAGAGGGATGAGAAGAGTTTACACACAGAGGCAGGTTATACTCCTATGTACAACTGCATGAGCATGGGTCTTATCTGGATATGGCCTCCTTAGTAAGTCATCTCAACCAAAGAAACAGGGAAGTCTTCCAGGAAATGGAGACCACTGTTTTTCTTAAACAAATATATAGAAGAAATATGTGCCATTAGTGTTCAGATTTAAAATAATACTAAATTTGCAATTTTATGTTAAAATATGAATACAAAATTCAAATTTTGTGCTATTAGAAATGATTCACACAAAGGACAATGTACCTACAGGACAGTAGAACTGAACATGTAGTTAAAGTTCAGTAACAAATGTTTATCATATGACAAAAGGAATGGGCAATTCAATTAAGCATATCAGATGAAGAGTTTCTGCTGTCTTAGAGTCTGTGTGTTATTTTCTTTCTATCAAATGTCTTTTCTGGAAAATGCATTGATTTGATTTTTGATGAAATTGTAAATGAGAAATTCTGTACAGAACTTAGTAAACAGAAGTGTCAGTATCTCCTTTGGGGGATATATAGAAATGCTGAAAGTTAACACTCTCCTAATTTGTTCTTTATTTTAAAATTTTAAGTCTAATTCCATTACATTATAAGTCTGTGACACAAGCATGTCCTTCAGACCCTGTCATTGCTCCTGACCCAGATCATGGTTGGGTCCACTAAATTCCTAAACCAAATCAGTACTGGGCAGTGATCCTCTGGATGATCACCAACCACACTCTCTCTATTTATTTTGATTCATTGTACACAAATTGAGTACAACTATTGTTCCTCTGGTGGTACACAAGGTAGAGTCATACCATTTGCATAATCATACATGTATATAGGGTAATGATATTTGTCTCATTTCTATTATCTTTCCTTCCCCCACCCCCTCCCCATCTCTCATTTGAGTACCAATGCACAAGAAATAACAGCAGGAATCAATAATTGGGATAGATCCAAACTAAAAAGTTTTTATTCAGCAAAGGAAACAATCAACAATGTGAAGAGAGAGTCTACAGAGAGGGAGAAAATCTTTGCCACACACACTTCAGATAGTTCACTAATCTCCTGGATCTATAAAGAACTCAAAAAACTTTACACCAAGAGTACAAATAACCCAATAAATAAATGGGCTAAGGAATGAGCAGACATGTCACAATCTCTTCACCATCTCCCCAAGGTTTCTTGACTACACAGAGAAGCTTCAGGACCAAGTTGGTGTGTTGATTTAAATTGTGGAATTGAGAGTTTTGTGAGCATTGTAAGAGTTTCCTTATATGGTGGTACCCTGCTGGTTCTTTTCATTTCCCTGTCAGGTCCTTTGTTCACACTGGCCATAAATGACCAGGGATTAAGTCAGGAAACTCTGTGTTTGGGAACTCTAATTCAGGGAACACTTCTCAGTTGAAGTCAACAATACTGTACTTTAGAGTTTTTAAGTATTTCTTTCTTGAGCCAGGCATGATGGTACATGCCAATTAATTCCAGAAATTCTATGAGTTCAGGAGGTTGAGGCTGGAGGACAGACCTCAAGTTTGAGTACAGCAAGACCCTGTCTCAATATAAAAAAAAGGGCTGGGATTGTAGCTCAGTGGTAGAGCACCCCTGGGTTAAATCCCTAGTCACAAAAAAAGAGTATCTTTTTGAGTGTGACTTTATTCTGTTTTTAAACATGAAGTTGATTTCAAAGATTTTATGACATGCAAAATTGTGTTTTCTGAATATTCTTTTGTGGTACATAAGATGATTCACAGCCCACATATTTCACCTGCTGTATATGCTGTGGTTACTTATCTGTTTTGTGAGCTTGTGAGTTTGTCAGAATTAATAAAATTATGATTGTATGATTCATGCTTCATAATATTTTGTAGGAAGAAATATCACATCATAGGCAGAAGTGTCTGTCCACTGTAGATATATCAGCTTGATGTTTTCACCTTTCAATTAATCTAAGAAATTTTATCTATTCATCCTCAAGGAATGAAAAATGGGAAATTATTTCCTACACTCAGGGCAAGGACTCATTTTTTAATGAGGCCAGTAAAGTTGGTCTTTCTCTTTGCCTTCCATTTCCTTGACTATTTTTAAAGCAGTCTTATGTTAACAGGAAAATTGAGAGAAAATTTAAACAATATATATATGCCCACTGTCCCCTCTCTCTATGTACAAGTGTATGTTTTCAATGCACCTGGTGTGCACAATAAATGCATGGCCATTCAACCAGCTGTTTTGACAACACATGGCAGGGCTGAGACGCATAAGCAAACACATGTTGATAATTTTTATTTTTTCCACTAATGGGCAAAGGACTGAAACTAAAGCAAATTCCTCCAGGCTGTTCTTGGTCCCCTGGTTTAGTTAATCATCTGTTACCTAGGGAGCTGCATTCACCCAGGACCCAGTGAGTTGAACCTGACTTTGAGCTTAGATTAGCACTCTTCTTTTGCCATGTGACCAGGATGCCCAACTTCCCATCCCAGTGTACTGTGCCCTGAGAGTCTGGTTCTCATGTGATGGACAGTCATGAGAATCCAACCCCCACCCCATCTGGTGGTTTGTTTCTGGGATCTGTCTAGACCCTACCATACAGAGGTACTCTGCTGTCTCAACAAGGCATCATGCCAGCATCTCATAATGGAGATTGATGTGCCCAGCATGACTCTCTGCTCCATGCTCATGCCCAACACCCCTCCCCAACTCCATGTCTGCTTGAAAGGCCCTCCACAGCATGCATTTCACCACTGGATGCAGGCTCCAAGGTTTCAAAATGCCATCCTGCCCATCACACAAGGACCCTTCCCACACAGAGTTCAAACAATGCTCATCCATTTTGTGTCTCTGCTTGTATCTCAGGAATCATTAATTCCATTGTGTGCCACCCAGCCTGCCTGCCCACTTAAGTCAAGCCTGGTCTGTAGCATCACTATGTCCCTGAATCAAGTACCCTCACCATGAACAGTTTCAAGCTGACAACTCTTTAACAACCATTTGTAAAATTCCTGAATACTTCCCTGCAGGGGTCCCTCCAGAGGATGTCACTGATATATTCCCCAGTTACAGCACTCACTGCTGGTTTCTTTAACCACTAACTCCAGCACCAAGTCCTCAGTTCTTGGTCATTTGGGTGCTGGCTCATCTCTAACTGAGGAGAAGTTCCTGGAAGCACACTCTGTCCCTGGGTCCTTTGTGGCTGGTAGATTATGTGTCTTACTCACTGCTGTACTATTCTGTACACATGTCCATTACTGAGTTTTCAGTTGCTGTGTGCTGTGCTTTGAGTATGGCCTCTTCTCCACAGTATGTGTTGAAGTTGATGGCCATCATGGCGAGATTGCAAGTGGAACTTTGAAGAGGCAACTGGAGTGTTAGGAGGGAGTTTTTTTCTCATAGGCCTGGTTTCCTTACCTCAGAGGGAGTTGCTAAAAAGCAAGGTCAGACTTCCTGTTCTATGTCTTCTACACACTGCCTTGGCCTTCCACTTCTCTGTCATGCTATGATGCAGCAAGGCCATTGGCAGATGTCCTGACTGAGTATGGATTTCCAACCTCCTGAACTATGACCTGAGTAAATTTCTCACCTAAATAAATTAGCCAAGCTTGGCTATTCTGTCATAGCAACAGAAATCAAACTGAGTCACTGTAACCAATCCTCATACACTACCTACACCACCCACTTAGTAGCACACACCTTGCAGGGTTGGAGTTTTAGGAGAGTGTGAACAGCTTCCCTGCTCAGAGTCTCATGAGGCTGAGCATCTGCCATTTGCATTTTTGTCTGTGGCCCAAATAAAGAAGCATCCAGACTGGCTCAGGTTTGATGGGTCCTACCTGGGAAGTTGTGGCACTGTGACTGAGCAGAAGTTGCTCTCAACTCCTGGACACAGTTTTCTTTTCCCACTGTAGCCCTCCATGATGCAGGTCAACAAGGGAAAATCTCCCTCATGTCAAATCCTTCTCCAACTTTAAATCTCTTTGCAAGAGCCCAGTCCCTCTTAATGTCTGAACTGGTTAGGTCATGGTAATCTCACTTTCTGCAGATTTCCTGGAAAGAAGCCTGGGTAATATCTGCAAAACATTTTTCCTTATGATGTAACACCATCCCATGGTACCATGCCATCGGACTTACCGGTCCCCTATGTTTAGAAGAAAGTTGCTGAATTCAGAAAAATCCTTGGGGTTCCCAAGATATCCCTGCAATGGTACAGTTAAAAAGAGCACAAAGCCAGAGTGTGAACTGAATCTGCAGTGTGTTCAGGTGGTCTTCATCCAGGGTAAATGTTGACCAAGGCCATTAACAAAAGGAAGCTTTTTCAGAGAAATGTTCTGGATTACTGATCTTGGCCCCTGGGCCAGGAACTACTGGAAACTTAAGATATGTTTGTCATGTGAACAAATAAAGCCTCACAGAAATGTAAAGCATGATGGTCCTGAAATTGTAACATTTTTTCAGGCAACTAGACTAATGTCTGCATTGTGATTGTAACAAATTCAAGGTCCAAATTCAAGGACACCAAGCAAGGATAGATGAGCAGGGCACAAGCCTGAGGACCCCTATCACCCATCTTTTTGCCCCACTGCATTTCAGACTTTGACCTATGCTTAGTCTTGCCAATATTATGTGCAGGAAGACCCTCAGATACCCAGGGCAACAGCAAGGGCTTGTCCTTTAGCACCTGGCTTAGAACATGGCAGTGAGCTCAATAAGACCCAGTCATGCTAGATTGTGACACTGAGCAGTAAATTATTATGGGACCATTGAGAGTGCCATAGGGCCATTTGTACCTTCACAGGGAGCAGATAATTCCAGGGGTAGGAAGCTGTCAGCACAGTTAAGTATGGTGTTCCAGACCATATTTCTGAGCAAGATCATATTCAAAGGAATTAATCAGAATTATTCTTGGAGAATGTTGGTGCTTCCTAGCTGGCACTCCTCCATAAGGCATCATAAGCCATAACCTAATCATATAGAATGGCCACATTTTCATTTTATTACATGTTCTCCTTGGGACTCCTGTCCCCCAGTAACCTCTAAGTGCCTCATGGGAAAGGATTGCAATACTTTGTTCCTTCTGGAGCCCCAGGTCCTGAAACAGTGCCTGGTACAACATAGGTGCTCAATAAATGTATTTGGAATGGGGAAAATGACTTCAGCTTGGGAAAGGCTGCACTGAGTGAACTTCTGCTGGACACTTCACTTTAGAACCTCTCCAGGCCTGTGTTATAACATGGGTAAGACTCCACAAGGTGATGTGGGGATTTAGCCTGTCCCAGTGGCAGCACCACCATAGAGAGGGCTATTGCTTATGATCTGAGGAACACTCAAATGTTCTTGTAATTCCAAGGAGGAAAGTGAGGCTGAGGAGGACAACCAGCTTTCTCAGGAAGCTGCAGCTCATCCCCTGGGCTGGAGCCTCTGCCCTGCTTGCATTGGGACCTCTGTCCACTCAACTGCATTCAACTGTGGTATCATTACATTAATTTCTCCATCAGATGTGACTGATAATTTATGTGTTTTCCTGGGTCCAAAAGTCTATCATCAGGTGAAAGTATGAAACTTGATAGGACAATCCCCAACTGCAGAAAGTACATAAGATACCTAAATGAATATATAGATCAAATCTCAGTATTAAAAAGTAATGCCATTAGCCATCTGAATTCATTCCCTGTAACAAAATTTAATTATGATTACACTCACTTGAGCTGCATTATTAGGAACTTAGGAAGAGCATATCAGGCATCTCAGGACTATTGTTAGATGGTGAGAACTCTTTGGAAGGAGAACCTGAGGTCACCAGAGAGAGAGCTGGACCTGGAAACATCCAACTTGGGTTTCCTTCTGTCTACCACTGACCAGCGATGGGAATTCAGGCAAGTCATTTCCTAGTGTCCCAATGGTCAGGAAGAAATGTCATCTCAGTGCTGTGAATAGGATGTACAAGTGATTTCCTGCCCTGTTACCTGTAGTGCTGTGAGAACACTTGGATTCTAGGCCATGGTCCCTGGGATCTCTTGAGGAGTTCTGCAACAATGCACATAAAGCTGCACTTCTGTACATGGACCTGGAGATCATGAGGCATTGGACCTGAACTCCAGGTGTTGGAGAAGTCTTCTTGCTCTAAAGTTGTAAGATTTCCTTTGAACTTTGGCAAATTGATCAGAAAAAGCACCTGTATTTTCAAGATCAGGCTGCTAAGTGGCAGACTTCCTGTGATCCAGTTGAGATCCCTGTTCTTGGGGCAAGTCAACGATGAGTGAAATGTTGAGATTGGTTGGAGGGAAAAATTAAGAGTCCACCTGCACAGAAAAGTAGCTTCATAGACAGTTGTCCGGTCCCTGCAGACCCAGGAGAGGGACTGAAGGAGGGCCACCAGGTCCAGACACAGTGGTGGAACCTCTCATGTTTTCCACAGCCCCAATCTGGGTTTGCATACTTGATTCCACTTTTCCAAAGAGGGAAGACAGGACTGTAACCTCCTAAGGGTCACAAAGCTACTGAAGAGAGGGAGATTTGAAATCAGGTATTTCTGGTGTCAGTTTTTGATGTATGTATTGGATATCACACCACTTTATTTTAAAGCAGCCCATGAACATGCACCTACATGCTCCTATAGGTTCAGAGACAGTGGAGTAGAAAAAGAAATCAGAAACTGTATGAAAATGATAAATAATGGAGGGAGACAAGTAGAATATGTGGAGAAAGAAAAAGTGAAGAAGCATCATGCTGGAGAGGATTGCAGGACTATTGTTTACTGTGGATATGGCCTTGGTGGGTCAGAACACTTAGAGGGGGAAGGTGATAATTTTGACTGAGACTTAGGATCCTCTTCAGTCTCCCCACTCCCCTGACATGAGAACTTGTGGGATGTTAAGAGTGAATCTAATCTATGCATATGAAGTATAGATGGCTGATGGGTTCCAGGCAAAGCCTGCCAGAATTCTGTGAATTCTATCAAGGATAATGGTCTGAGACACTGAATGTACCCATACTGTGGAATTTCAGGACACAGTGCACAGTCATGATGGGTACAGTGGCTTCCCCACAGCACCTTACTGAAAGGCAGGAGTCCCATGGCCTAGGAGGCTTCCTGCCACCCAAGCTTAGGTTAGTCACTTCTCTAGAAACACACTGATCTCTGAGTTACATCATGAAACCTGGAGGATTATTCTGATGTTGGAAGCAAATTGATCTCAGGCCAATGTCCTCTGAAAAATAACCCATTTCTTCACTCTGTCCTTGTGTCTCACAGGGGCAGAGCCCTTCTGTTGAGCAGCCACAGGGCCAGCCTACCTGAGAACATGACATTCTACTGCCACCAGCCGTGGCTTTGCATGGGTGGTCACCTGTACCATGCTGTCAGGAAATCAACTCTGACCTGTATAAGTTTTCTTCATTCAGTAGACAGTATCTGCAATCCCTGCAGGTTCTGGGGTCAATGATTTCATCAGGTGGGGTCCATGCTCCCTGAAGAGAAGCCCAAAGTCAGTGAGCCTTTTGCCTTTGTCCTCTGATAGGAGAAGGTTTGTCTTGCTCACTGTCCAGGGATCATCCCCAGAAGATTCCCATTGTGAGCTTCCTCTTCCAGATTCCACCTGGGATTAGAGACTTATCTCTGTCTCCCATTCCCACAGAGGTGTTCTTTCACAATTAGTTAATGAATGTATACCATACTTGGGAGTCTACAATATTAAGTATTGTGGGTCCTCAGGAACTGCAAGCTAGCAAAGGTGAAAGATGACTAGCAGGCAATTGTCATCCAATATGCTGAAGAGAGAGAGAGCAGGTTAGTATGAGACAAGGGGCAGTGTGCCCTGCACTTGATCAGCTGGGCCATGACCTGCAGGACCATCAGAAGATGACAAAATAAAGTGGGAGGGTAGGAAGGATTTTTCCAGAGGACAGCATTGGAAAATCCCAGGGGCTTGCTGCATGATGTAGGAATTCCAGGGGCTCAGCAAAAGAATAGAGGGTGGATGATGGAGAGTGTGGTAGGGGCATGGCAAAGGCCTCAGGAGTCTGGTTCACACTTTGATTATCATGCTTGAGGGTGAGGCAAGAGGATTTCAGGCATTTGCTGGGTTCCTTGTCCATCATAGTGAGTTTAGGAAGGTCCACCTGGATTGCTCTGTCCCAGGTGGACATCAGGTTGCCCTGGTCCTGCTTTCAGGAAGGACTGGGTGAGGAGTACCCTGGAGTTAGGCTTCAGTATTGATTCACCTTTTTCAAGGGTTCTGAGCAGCAAAGGTGTCAGTGACCCAACCATGAAAATATATTACAGAACCAGAAGGGGATCATACACAGCAAGAAGAGGGTGCAGATCATCTTGGGGCCCAGCACAGCAACATGAAGGACACCACAGTTGGGTGGAACAGGAGGCTTTTCCAGGATGAAGGGAATACTGCAACCTATCCACTGAGGGAGGTTCAGCTCTGACACAGTGGAAGGTAGCCAATATGTATGTATGAAGTGAAAACAGGCATGCTCCACATTTGGGATCCTGTCCTGGCCATGGGCCATCCTGGGGACCCAAAGACCCTCTCTCCTGCAATCCATCCTCCCACAGCCCACGTTGGAAGCACTATCTTGCCACACTCTATTTCACCAAATTACTCTACCACACTCTCTGGCTCTAAACCTAAGTGTTTAAAAACTGCCTCATTTTCTCCAGAGAATGAGTGACTTTAAGGCTGGGCTGGGTCTTATACAGACATTTGCACAGTGCCTAGAGTAGAGCCTGTTGATTGTGGATGGTGAGCAGATGTGGGTGGTGGCAGGGAGGAAGAGGAAGGCAAGAAGGAATGGTGCAGAGATGGCAGGAGTTAAAGAGAGACAGGAAATTGCCTGGTGGCAATCAGTTGGCATCAATAACATCCAAGATGCTGAAAAACTAGAAACACCCTAAATGATCAGCAATGGAGAAAACATTAAACACATTCTGGCTCTTCCACTGTGTGTAATATTTGAGAACAAAGGAAATAAGCTTATGAAAGACATGGAAAAATTAAAATATAATCACACCTAGTGATTAGGTGGAATAGTACCATCCCCACACCAGGCCACATGCTCACTACACATCCCTCAATTCTGGGCAGCACAGTCCATCTCTCCTCTGCAGCCCTCATGCAGAGGCTCCTGTGAACTCAGGGCACATTCTCATATGGCGACCATGGAGATTGTGGCCATCCTTCTTGGGCAAATCTCATTCAGAGAATCTAGGGAGTTGCAGGCCACATGCTCATAAGTCACCCTGAGGATTCTGGGTAGTGTAACCTTCCCTTGAAGGCTCACATCTAGGCTCCAGGGAGGGCAGAACAGATGCTCAAAATGCAATCTGGTAATTCTGTGTAGTACACACCATCTCTACACTGTAGGCCTCATGCAGAGGCTCCTGGGAGCTGCAGACCACATTCTCACCACACTCCCCTTAGGAACCTGAGCAGTAGAATTCATCCTTCATATACAGCCTTCACCCAAAATCTCCTGGGAGTTGCAATACACATGCTCAGAGGGCACCCTGAGGATTCTGAGTAGTGCAGCCCATCCTTCCTCAGCAGCACTACAAAGAGGCACCTGAGATTTCTGTACCACTTGCTCATCACAATTCCCTGAGGATTCTAGCTTTGTTAACCATTGCTCTTGGGTGGCCCTCATGCAGAAGCTTCCAGGATCTGCATGCCACATAGCCACCACACATCCCTGAGGATTCTGGCTAGTGCAACCTATCCCTGCTGTGAAGCCTTACTCAGAAGATCTAACCCTTCAAGACACTAAGCCCCACATTAACAGGATAGGCATCCCCTACACTGGGACATCTAGCACTAGTTATTATGATGGGTCATCCCTTTATACTGACAAGAATAATTCTTGCAACACACACAGTGTGTAGTGAACAACTTACCTTGCTCTTTTAATGTCCAGGAGACTTCTCTATTGTTGATCAACTCCATCTGTAGTTCTGCAAGGCAAGGTAAGAAGGCCTATGCTGTTGGTGCATCTAGGCAGAGGACTTTCCATCTTCTTTTATTCTGGTATGGTAAAGGGGTAGAAGCCCTAATAAATGTCACAATATTAATTTTTCATTTATAAACAATTTTATCTAATCATGTCCTTTCTTCTAACATTTTTCTCTTTGAGGACCTCAGTGATATTGCTCCTTTTTTAGGCAATTTGATAAAAAGGAGTATCAATGAAAGTGCTATTCTTGTGCTTGTGATTTGTCACTGAGTTGTCAAAAGGAAAGTACTTGTTGCAGACATGAGACTGCTCTCAGAGACAGTGATGGACAGCTCTTGACTGGACCTAATTACTGACCTTGGACTTAGAGGTATGATGTGCAAAATGTGTTAGTGCTGTGTGATAAAGAGAATGGGGGTGATAACATGCACTAACATCATTGATGAGAGCAAAGTATGTAAGAGAAATTTCTGACATGCAGATCTGTCACCAAGATGTAAAAGTCCTGAGCCTGAATTGTAGGAGAGGAAATCATACAGAAATAAGTGGAACTTCTGCAGGCTGCTTGGATGCACAGAATCAAAATTCTATTTCCCATCAATGATGTACTCCTTATGCCTTGGATTTCATGGGACCTACAACAATAGTATGAGGAAAGGGCTCCCATGTTCTACTGGGTGGGCACATACCTGAGCTGCCACTCAGACATGCATTGTTGATGTGTCCTCCAGACACCATATAAACACTGTCCTCCCAGACATTTCTAGCATTGTGGGGATCAGAGTTCTATCTTGGGGATACAGTCTACTATTTTTCATAGAGGTTCATGTTTCATAGATTTGTTACCATGTTTATAAAATGTTTTCTCATCTATTATTTCTTGACCATTATGTATAATCTTAGGAGATTTCTGAAGTATCTTGCTCTTACTTTTCCTGAAAGCATTATTTTTTCTTGATTTTATATTAGCACAATATTTGCAAAAAGGTTTTGTACATTATTCAGAATTAAATGAGATTTAAATACTTCTGACATTACTCAATAAAATTATTTTTACATAGGACAGACAATTTAAGATTAGCTAAAACATTGAAAATTACACGGACTTATTAGTTGCAATTCTTTAAATGAAAAGGCTTAACTAGCAAAATCACTGTCTCTTAATATAACACAATTTAAAAATTATTTTTTTAAATGCCATTAGAAGTTAGAAAAACCAATCTATGGAAAAGGACATTTTACAAATACAATTTGAATAGAGAGGAGCTAATTACAAAGCAATTCCAAATTAACTAAAATGAAACAAGAAGCTCCAGAAATAGAAAATACAAAGATGCATTGCACTTTTTTAATCTAGATGTCTCACAAACCACTATGTCCAACATTTAATCATTAAAACATTAAGCAGGTGATCTTATCATATGCAATTAATACTAAAACTGATTTAAGAATGAATTCTGCTTCAAGTCTGTCTTTGTAATCTCCATTTCTTCCTTTTTTGCTTCTTGATCTTATAAATTGTTTCAATTGCACTATTGATGCATGAGCTTACTACAACCACATTTTTGAGGTTCCATAATTTAAGGTCATAAAACATGGGAAACTGGAAACTACCAGTGATTTGTTATATTATCTAAAATGAACAGAATCTATTTTAAAAGGTAATATTAGAAGCTGAGGTATGTATCTCAGTGGTGGTTTACCTAGCATGCATGGAGTCCTGGGTACAATTCCCAGCAATACCATGCAAAATGATGAATCATAGAATGTGAATATTACTAGCATGTCATATAGCATGAAACTTGCCAAATTCAGTAACAGGGTCTTAAAAGCGAAACACTAGTTTCAACATAATTTTATGTAGTTTATTATTTTGAGTTTTTTTCCTTCATAATTTTTTAAAAAAGGATGTTGAGATGTTTAATGTTTATAAGATTTGCATTAATTTCTTAAGATGTGGATGATTTATTCTTTGTTCAAATTAAATATTGCTTATTTTAGAAGGCATAATCTTCAATACCATATTTTCTTCACAAACACTGATAAGCAATAGTTTTACTTTAAAAATTATTAGATTTCTTAAGCATGCAAATAGGTCATAAACATCAAAGTTGTATCACTGAAACAAAATTACATTTAAATTCATAAACTTTTAGTTTATATTCCAAAGTCACTTTAAATTAAGAACTTTTGACCAGTTAAACAAAGCAGTTTATTGAACAAGTCATAAGTTGTAATTCAGGAGCACAGGAGAATCAGTAGAGGCACAGCATCAGGCAGCACTTAGAGACAGAAAAAAGTTGCAAGGTACAAAACATCTCAACTGTTAACAAAGTCAGCTTTGCGTGTTGTAGTTGGTGTTTGTCTCATTTGGTCAATTCAGATCTTCCTGCTGTGATTGGCTGGGACTCTTTGTTAGTTACAAAAGAATTCTCTTGGTTAGGCCTTCAGTGGTCTAAATACTATATTAGCTTGCAAATGGAAATTAATTTGGGGGTGGGAGAACCAGAGAAGCAGAATGTGTAAGCAGAAGACATGGAGCCACACTAACCTTTCAAGACCCTATATTTCCATATGGAATTGTACAACATTCCAGGACCTTGTGTTTAAGGGAAAATGACTCTGAGGTGCTTCTGGCAGAATGTGACCTATCCCCAACTAACTGCCAGTCTTGGAAAGTTGCAATAATGTCCATGGGTCTGCAAAAGACCAAACTCTTGGGAAAGATGGGCACGGTGCACCTGACTTCATCATACACCTAAGCTGCAGCAAAACCATGCAGATTTCTAGGGTGCTGCAACTGATGGACTCAGCACAGGCACTAGGATATGAGGGAAGTCAACACCACATTTCTTAGGCTAGAATCACCTCTACTGATTTTTCTTGAGTTTAAGTGTTTAGATTTTTAAATGTTCAGATATTTATGTTTCTCAGAAGCTTAGGATATAGCTGGTCCTCTGTATGTGCAGATCCACATTATCATATTCAACCAACCTTAGCTGCAAAATATATAGAAACAATTCTATCTGTACTAAATAAATAGGTACATTTTTCATTGTTATTACTGCCTAACCTGTTAGATAGTGTTTGTATTCTACTGGGTATTATATGTAATGTCCATATGGTTTAGAGCATGCAGGAGGGTTTGTGAGGGTTACATGCAAATACTACTCCATTTTCTATGAATGACATAACCACCCCTTGGTTTTGGTGCCTGTGGGGGTCCTGGAACCCATCCAACCCAGAAGTTAAAGGATTTCTGGTGATGCTGGCCCTCTGCAAAGTTTAGGCGATGTCTAGTCCAGGCTACAGCCTCACAGATATGGTGTTTTGTGTCTCCAGCATCACACTGGTTATTGAAGGAAGTTAGCCAAGGGAACAAACTTGGAATCCTCTCAGAGTGGCTGGGAGGGCCAGGAATGGGATAGGGTTTCAGTTTTACAAACAGATTGAAAGAGTGAAATTCCTTTGATTGGGGTGGGACCATGATCTGCTGGAATTTAAAATTCTGGAAATGGACAGGAAACCAAGCTATCCTCAGAACCCTACCCATCCACTTTCTATGAATACTCTATCGGCTCTAAAGAGATGTGACTCCTTCCCTTAACTCCACCCCTTGGGGACCACATCCGTGGTTCCAAGAGCACCTGCTCACATAGACATGTATAGCACTGCTCTCCTCAGGCTCTGCCCCCAACTCCATGCTCAATGTGATCAAGGCTGCCAGCATGGATAGGAACCAGGTGGTGCACCCTGACTGGCTGAGGAAATCACCCCCAGAGAAGAAGTGGCAACTCTGTGTGAGTACAGGCAGGTGTGGGTGCTGGGAGAATTCATGGGGCTGGCAGTCAGTAGGAGCAGACTGGGGTGCCTTCTCTACAGACTCTCCCCAGTTGGAAACTCAACCAATTTCAAAGTTTATTTTGAGGACTTGGAAGAAAAAGAGTAGATTTCTGGGAGCCACAGATACCATGGAAGTTCATGCTGAGGATCAAGCAGGAACTGGTCCTCCCCCACCCTTGTGGTCACTTTTAGTGGTTTGCAGCTGCTGTTGACCAGCAGTGCTGACTGTGCCTTTGTTTCTTCTAATTTAAAGCTGTAGTGAAGGGAAGATGAGCAGCACCTTTCCACTCTTGTCCAATGGCTCTTTCTTGCAATGTCTCATTCTTGTCTTGAGAAAGGCACCTTGCATGCATGCTGCTGGTTTTTCTCCTCTGAACCTCCTGGATGAGACTTATTCCTATGCTACAACCATGAGTCTGAAGTTCCATTAAATTTCCCTCCCAGGGTAGATTTCAGAACTCCAACCTTCATATCCAGCTGAAATGTGATGCCTTTAGTGTCTCCCAGTGAGCACAGACTCACCACATCCAGAACCCTGCACCCCACACCTGCTCAGTAAATGGTGCTACCAGCAAGTCACTTGTCTGATGAGAAATGTGGAAACCATATTTGAGATAATGTCACCCAGTAATCCTTGACTGACTCCCACCAGACTAAATACCCTGGCTATGCATAATCCACCCTCCACCTTGAGGCTGAGCATTGCTCATTTCTGACAGCCACCTGGGAACTCATCTCTGTGCCAGGCTCTGTGCTTGGATCATTCACCTCTTAATAATTCAGTATTTTTCCAGCAGGGTGACTAGATGCCAGCAGGGTCATCTAGTTTTGTCTTGTAGCCTGAGCTCTTTAAAAGTGGTAAATGTTTTATACTGAGAAAATTGAAGACCCACTCTGAGTCAGAAATGGTGAAGAGAGACCCGGTGCCCTTTACCCAGACTTCCTGGGTGACCTCATTTGAAATCCTGTATTGTGGCCTCATCAGGTGCTGTCAGCAGCACTGTCAGGATGCAGAAGGCCTCCAGTGCTGAGGGATCCCTCCTCTCTCCTTTTCTCTTCACCTATGCCCCTTCCCAGCCCTGCCACATCCTTCTCCCCTGACATCCATGAAGCTGTCCTCTGTGTCTGTGAGATGGTCATCTCACCAGTGTTGCTTCAGTGGATTCAGATGGTGTGTTATGGTTGAGATGTTTTCAGCATGAATCTCTGGGTAATTGTCCCAGCTGTTGTGTGTCAACAATTCATCTTCTCTTTAATATGTGGTGTCATGGTCCATGATTGTACCAGTCTTTTGACTCGACCATTTGCCCACTCATTTTAGTTCAGGAATTCACATGCCTAAGGACATTGAATGTAGGGTGTGCCAGGCTAGCTCAAGTGTGAGTAAGAGTCACAGAGTCAGGACCCAGATCCTGGTAGTTGGGTAGGAGCAGGCTTGAGGCAAGCAGTCTGAAAACTTATTTTTTGCAGGAAAAACCATACATTTTATAAGTTTCTTGCCCAATCACAATGTGCCACAGGAGATCAGACCAGCAGGCTCCTATACAGGTATCCTTGGTAACACTAGGTCAACTTGGGGCAGTTGTTTACATTCCTGGGTGGTCAGAGTGGAATGCTCCTCTCTGCAAGTTTACACACTTGAGATATTAACTGTTGCAAGCCAAGAACTGGATTTCTCCCAAGAATTGGACTCCTTTTCGTGTAATTGTATTCTCATAGAACATGCCCCCTCAAGTCTTTTGTCATTTTATTTTAGCTTTATTTGTTTTATTTTATGTTGAATTTTGATAATACCTTACACACTTAAGATAGTAGTCCTATTCTCCAAGTGTGTTTTGCATTTTCTTTCTTTCTTTTTTATCATGGGGTTTCTTGGGGATTGAACCCTGGGTTCCTTTATAAATTGATCTACTTCCCCAGTTCTTATTTATTTATTTATTTATTTATTTATTTATTTATTTTTAAGATTGGGATCTTACTAATTTGCTGAGGCTGTCCTTGAATTAAGACTGAGGTGTTCCTCCTGCTTCAACTTCCCACATTTTTGGATGAAAGGCATAGCCACCACACAGAGTTTGTATTTCCACTCAGCCTGTAACTTATCCTTCTTATCTCCTGAACCAGGGTCTTCACTGAGTAGATGTTTATAAGTGTATTAATCTTTTCTATTCTAGGTTGCAATTTTTTTGGCAAATTTTTGAATGCTTTGTTTAATCCTATGTCCCAAAGGTTTCCCCATTTATATAACTGTTGTTTTCCTAAGTGTTATTTTTTGGGTCCAAAATATCCCCCAAAATCTCAGGTGTCAGTGTAGCAGTGTTCAGAGGTAAGAAAACTGAATTACAAGCACTCATCAGTGAATTAACTCATCTCCTCAGTGAGTTCACCCATGCAGTGGATTTATAATTTGGAGCAGGCTGGTTATAGCTCTGTGGTATAGCATCTACCAGGCATGTGTGAGGCCTTGGGTTCCATCCCCTGTATTGGCAAAAAAAAATATCTATATATACATATATAGATATATTTTTTATATTTTTCTGCATATATTTTTTTCTATATATTTATTATATATATATATATATATATATATATATATATATATATATATAACATAATGACTTACTGAGAGATGTAGAAAGTGACAAGCAGGTGGAATTTGGCTGTAGAAATTGGATTCCAGGGTGCTACCTGGGATACTGTAAGTCCACTAATTGTCTCTCCTGCTTTCTGGTTACCAAGAGCTGAGAAGTTTTCCTGTTACATGTCCATCCACAATGAGGTTTCTGCAGTGGAGTTGGCTGACCATGCTTTGATACCATAAATTTAAGTAATCCTGTGCTCCTCTGAGTTGCTCTTGTCAGGTGTTTTGTTCACAGTTATGAGAAGCTCACTAACACACTGCATCTTACAATGTTGTGTTTTCTTTCAATTCCATAGTCCACTTTAATTTTGTGTAAAGTTTGAGACAACTCATTTTCTTTATGGCAGTGGTCAATGACTGCTCTCCCTGCACCATTGTTGACAAGCCACCCTTCTTTCACTGAATTAGTCTCTTAGTTTTGTGCAAAGCCAATTGACACATTTCTCTGGGTCTCTTTCTGGTTCTCCATTTCAGTCTCTTGTCCCTGTGTCTCTTTGTCTGTCAGTCATCAGAGGTGGTCTTCATAAGTGTGGTCATGCCATGATTCTGACAGTCTGGTGGACTAACTTCTCCAGCTTATTCTTTGTTTTCAAGTTGTTTTAGCTGTTATCTTTCTTCTGTCTTCCAATACAATGTTGATGGTAAACGTGTTTGCATCTAAAATACCTAGTTGTAATTTTTTTTGCCAGAGGGGTGGGGAGCTATAAGGGATTGAACTCAGGGGCACTCAGTCACTGAGCCACATCCACAACACTATTTTGTATTTTATTTAGAGACAATCTTACTGAGTGACTTAGCACCTCACTTTTGCTGAGGTTGGCTATAAACTCTTGATCCTCCTGCCTCAGCCTCCAAAGCCACTGGGATTACAGGTGCACATCACTGTGTCCAGCTCTTGATATGGTTTTGAGAGAAATTTCCTTGTTCCACATGTCCCCATGCTAAGTATTTTCCTACATCAGGTGGTGCTTTGGCTTTTGATTCAAAAATCAAACAAGAGTCAAGAGACAAGGAGAGAAGAGCCTGTTATATCAACATACTCTTCTGTTTGCTGGGTATTTTCTTCCTGCTGAGATCACCTAGGTCCTCCTTTTACCATTCCTTTCTAGAAAGATACATCCTCTGGCCCTTCCACAGGGCAGGATTGCTAGTGTCAAGTCCATGGTTTGCTTTCACTGGAGAACATCTCCCTTACCTCTTTATTCTGAAGGGTGTTATCACTGGCAGGCAAATTATGAGAGCTCTTATCATTTTGCACATTATAAATGTGTGCCACTTTCCTCTAGCCTTCATCCTTGAAATAAAAATTTCAATGTCATTCAAAGGACTGGTAGTGTAGAAAACTTTGAGGTTTTGCTCTGAAGAGAAGTAACAAAACTTGACCATAGCTGGAGAGGACCACTACATCAAGTCAAGCCTCTGTTGTTTTTATCTATGATAGAAGTTTGGTGTCATGAGCAGCCTGAAGGTTCCACACTCCACAGTATTATCTTAGTGAACCATGAAAAAACTTTGGAACACCTAGCATGGTGGCCCAGCAATCCATAAAGCTGAAGCAGGAGGATCACAAACTCCAGGAAAGCCTGTGCAACTTAGGGAGACCTCATCTCAAAATAAAATTAAGGAGAAAAAACTTTGAAATAATGAGTGAATTTCTTACCTCTTCTTACTCCTTCTGGTGGATTTCAGGCCTGGAGGAAATGCTGGTTCATCCTGAAGAACAATCAGGAAGGTGATAACCCAGGTGTCCTGGAATACTATAAGCATCACCAGTCCAAGAAGACTTTGCAGATCAACTTCCTGAGACTCTGTAAGCAGGTGCATTGCAATGTGGCCTTTCACAAGAAGGGGCTGCCATGTGGCTTTGTGTGCATCTTCAAGACCGGTGATCACATGTTTTACCTGGTAGCAGACAAAGGAAGACATGCATAAGTGGTTACAGAGCATATGCAAGGTCTGAGGCTTTCAGCAGGAATTTGAAAGCATAGGTACAAAGTCACCAGTCTTCTCTAGAGGCTGAAATACCCATAAGGTTCCCTTTGTAAGTAGAGGAGATACCAGTCAAGACAAGATATCATGGGGACCTCTGGACCTCACTGTACTCAAATGGCAAAACAAGAAATGTGGGTCACAATGAAGCAAAAGATATTTTATAACATATTCTCAGACCCCTGGACCCCACTTTCATCTACCAGTGTGTAGATCTTCCTCCTTCAGCTCTCACACATGGGAACTATCTGCCTTTCTATGGGTCCTCTGCATGACCAGTGTGACCAATATTGCAGTTCTTTTGACAGGCAAAGGGGGATTAGAAAAATAAAGACTCATAAACACACATTTTGAAGATAAGCCTGCAATCAGGTGGAGCTCTGCTCTCTGGTGCAGATGCAGATATAAAGAGTTATGCCAGAAATCTTTATTTATATATGTCTTATCAGGTGAAAGACTATGCAAACATTGTTCTTTGTATTCAGGAAAGTTACTGAAACTAGGACATCTATATAGCTTTTCTTCAGTTTCAATCCACAGTTGCAAAGTGCAATGTTAGGAGCTTTGTGCAGCTCTCAGGAAAGAACATTGTTAAAAGTTACTGTAAGGTGGGCAGGAATAGGAGAATTGAAACTGGTGAAACATTGTGGTCATCTAGCATAAGAATTTATTTATTCCTAGGAGCTATGTGCTGAGATCAAGGTCAGAGCTGATAGTACTCTTGCCCAGAGCCCCCTTATGCAGGGAATTGCCACAGCAGCTAAGTATCCTGTGCCCTTGCACACAAACATTCACAGGCACCAGGCATGCCATAGCCATGAGGTCATCAGAGACCCCTAGTCTCAGTCACTGCTCTCCACAGTCCTCTTCTATCCAGCCTCTGCAATAAGGTTTGGCCCTCAGTCCTGTGTGATTATTGCTGATGTAGAATCCAGGATTCCTCCACATCACCCTGGAGAAGACAGGTGAAGGGGGATCAGAAATTTATCATTGGGTTTTGATGGCAGGTTTCATTTTGGAGTGGTCAGCAAATCTGGACATAGAGATGACATCAATAAACCTGTGGGAAGGTACTAACAACAGAATTTTACACTTTGAAATGGTAGCATTGATGGAATACCATATAAAGTTATGGATGGAATAACATATAAAGTTATGGGTAGCATTGATGGAATAACATATAAAGTGAATAACATAAAATTAAAAAAAATAATTCCTCAGGTTACTACTTATGGCAAACCAGGTTCAGGTCCCCTGGACTTGGGACTAGCCATGTGGGTTTGTGCTCTGTGCTGCTGCATAGGTCCAGAATGCTACTGCACTCATACCAGCACTTGGTGCTGCTGTCCTGAGGTCCTGTAAGTTTTCAGCAGTGGGTACTGTTTTTTCAGGTTACACCAGGCCCTGGAAATTATGTGGCCAGCTGGGCCTGGGGTGAAGAGCTGCTGTGGAGACCTGTTTTTTGCCTTCCTGGGGAAGGGTAATGAGCCCATTTCCTCTCATTCTTCATGAAGAGTAGCACAGATTTTCAAAGCAACTTTTAATTTGCCTGGTGTGCTGTCTCTGGTGGGAAATCCCTTGATTCTTCATGCATGTCTTTCCACCTTGTTGTATCTAATGAGTCGGTAGATGTGTTCAGCTGACTCCAGGGCACAGGGCTCCTAACCTTGTGTGTGGATAGATGCCAAACCAGTCATGGGGAGTTCATCACCAGGCTAGGGACACTGGCTTCAGCACCAAGATCTGAGTGAGGGAAGGTTTATTAAATGATCAGGAAGATTGTTAGTGTAACAATCGAGTAGCTGGTCAATGTTTTGTCTTCTAAATTGTTCCATTGGACCCTTGGCTTCCTGTTCATGAGGGTATATTCTCTTAACTGATAAGAGGTTCAGTTACCGGGGGAAGTCATTAGTTTCATGTCAGAGGTTCAGCACTGTGAGATCTTTCTGAAGAGGACAAGTGGTTTGTCTTCCTTCTCAGTGGAGAATCTAGAGTTTCAAGTTTCTAACTTTCTTACAAAGAGTATTGTGGCTATAAAACCATCAACAAGAGTCTGAACTTAGTCATCAGTGAGGGTTCCCAGCTGATCTTGGGCTGTGAGGGAGCAAGGAGTCAGCATCTGACCACTATTCATGAAAGACCTTGTTTTTAATTGCTCTGTGAAGTTTTTCTGTTTTTCTAGTAAGGAAATGGAATTTATTTCCTGCCTTACACTGAAACTTTGCATAACTGAAGATCTTTCTGTTGACCTGCACTGTGTTTGTGTAGGCATTCCATTTTCATTGCATAAAACTCCCCTGAGGCAAAACATTTCCCTTGCTGTGCCTGTCAAGAGCTTTCCCACCTTTGCTCTGGATCCACCCCTTTTGTAGGTAAGGAGATGTCTGCATTCACACCTGCCATCCATACTAACAGAAGGATGTGACAGCAGCTCTGACTTGACCATCTCCCTGAAAGCATAGACCTAGTATAAATCCCTAACAAGCACCTCTTAAAGCTAGACAGGAATGACCCAAAGTCACATAACTGACTGACAGTGGGACTCTGTCTCAGTCAGGTCTGCTTTTAATTGTGATACCTAGCCTCTTTTCCCTGACATTTGTCAGATACCCTGACCCTTTGGACTGAGAGCTCCCCCTCAACCCTCCCACTGGGTTCTTCCCTAGCCCTGGCTCCCCTCTCACTGACATGTATGGATTAGTGTACTGTGGTGAAACTGACAAAGTCCACATCACCTCCCAGATGATGTGAGCAAGTCTTTGGAAAGGCTCTGATCCCTTCTGCTAAATGGATCAAATGCTTTTTTTCCTTTCTACCAGTGCTTCATGTGTGCATTATGGATACTTCAGAGAGCTAAAGATACTATTCCTGAAAAATGGTTCAGTGGAGGGCAAGACCCTGAATCCATCAATCCCATGAGACCTTACTGTAGGTAGGTCTCTACCTACATAGATGGAGACCTGCTCCCCTCAGTCCTGAGAGACTCATCCTACTTGACTGCCAGCAGATACACCATGTTATTTTTCAATTTTTTAAGTGATTCATAGAGACCCATCACTTGTTTCAGCTGGTAGGAGTTTTGTGGCATAGGGAGACTTTCTCCTTTACACAAATTTTGTCTTTCTTTTTCTGAGATTGACTCTCCAGGTATAATAGAGCCTGGCATGACCTCCTGGACTCCAATCCTCCTCCCACCTCAGCCTCTCCAGTGCTGAGACAAGAATGTGTGACTCCACACCCACCTGTCTCTCTTTTTAACACTTCTGGAAACCCCTTGACTTTTTTCCTTCAGCCACTTTCCAATTCTTCACATAATCCAAACAGATATATCCAGGATAAAGCCTGCAGCATCACGACCAGACTAGGAGGGACACAGTTTGAATATTGACTTCAGGTTGCAGGAAACAACTTGCTCACAGAAAGCTCTTCCCTGAAGGGACCCAGGGATGATGCTCACAGAGAAGGAGCAGTTCCAGAAATATTAAGAAGATTCAGAATCACATGTGGGGTTTGTTTCTTGGGATTTTTGTTTTGATGGGAGCTTTGCTGTACCTGGGGTCTTGCAGGGGCAGGAAGGAGGAACCCAGGCCACATCCACAGCAGGTCACATTCCATGTTCTGCCTCATGAGGCTAAATCAAATACCTGAAATCAGGATGGGGGTCTTTACTCTCCAAGGGCTGACAATGGACCACAGGGAGCCACACTTCCTGGGGCTAGTCAAGAGTTGCAAGGAATAGATGACCTACCCTGCTTGCAGGGAAGGCAGAAGGAGATTAGGGTTGTGTCAGGGGGAAGCCACACCTGGGTATGACCTTGATGTGTAATATACATCCTTCCTCTGATGACACCTTTCAGGATGAGGCCACTTTCCCACCTCTCCTTTCTTTTAATCAATAAACTCCCTGAGAAACATTTCTGCAGTCAGTCAGAAGCCTTGCTCCTCCAGAGCTGAGCTAACCACTCCTGTCTGCAGCACCTCCAAGAACAAAGATGCTCTACCCTGCTACACCACAGTCAGCCTGCACTGCTGACAGGCAAGTACCCTGAGTGGGAGAAGTCAAAGCCCACCTGGTCCTCCAGAGCACCACAGCACCACCTCTACCTGTGCCCCCATTTGGATCCAGTGCTTGAGCCATGGATTAGAGAGTGTGAGGTAGGAATGAGAATGGCCATGTGACCACACTTGGTCAAGGCATTCTGTGTCCCTGCTTTAGAGCTGTAAGATGGGTCAAGCATGGTCCCATGGCCACACTGGACCAGAGGCTCCCATGCCCTTTTTTAAAGAGCTTTAAGTTGGGTGAAGCTTGGTAACATGACAGCTCAAGGTGAGAGTTAACTCTCCCCTACTTTAGAGCTGTAAGATGGGACAAGTATGTTACCATGATGACACCAGGGCAGGAGCTCCCATGCCCTCACTTTGAAGCTATAAGTTGGGACAAGTACATACTTCTTCTGGGTAGGGGAAAATGACCTTAGTGAGCTAACAGGATTATTATAGGCTTGGGAAAATGCTGGGGTGTTTGAAAGACTGACCAAACTGAACATGCAGTCAGTGTGATTGGCTTCTTGAAATCAGCTGGGGTGCATGGAAGACTAACCCAGACAAGCAAGCAGGCAGTGTGATGCATGTGAGGGACCTGGGTTGCATGTATGGAATACTGATTTACAATGAATAAGATATCAGTATGAGGGGAGTGTGGGCATCTGCTGGTGTGCAGGGAAGACTGACCCTGCTGAACAAGCAGCCAGGTTGAGGGGAGTGAGTACATCTGCTGGGGTGTAGGAGAGACTTACCCAGAGGGAGAAAGGAGGTGGCAGTGTGAGGGGCATTTGGACACCTGGAGGAGTGTGGGGAAGAATGACCAAACTCAGTAAGCAGAACATGTGAGGAATGAGGAGAAACCTGCAGGGCTGCAGGGAAGGCTGACCCAACTAAATAAGTAGGCAGTGTGAGGACATGTTGGGTGCCTGTTGGGGTGCAAGAAGAGTTGCCCACATTGAGCAAGTAGGCACTGTGATGGACATGCCAAATATTAGTGAGGTTCAGGGGATATTGCCTTTCACTTAGCAAGCAAGCAATGTGAGGGGTATGGGGAATCCCGCTGGGGTACATGGAAGAGTCACCCACATTGGCAAGCAAGTTGTGGGAAGAGGATGAGAAAACCTGCTGTGGTACAGCAAAGGCTATCCCACAGTGAGCAAACAGGCACTATGAGAGGCCTGTGCAAACTTACTGGGGGCTGGGAAGACTTGGCAGCCATTGTGCAAGCTGGTAGTGTGTGACTGAAGACTGTTCATCAGTTTGAGGACATGTGGACAACTGGTGGGATGCAGGCTAGTGTGATAGAGTTGAATAAGTAGGAAGTGTGAGAGATCTGTGTAATTCTACTCTGGGTCAGGAAAACTGACACAGCTGAGAAAGCAGGAAGTGTGAGACATTTGTGGAAACCTGTTGAGGTGAAGGTAAGACACTCAGATGAGCAAGACTGCAGTGTAATGGATGTGCAAGGAAGACTGAACCACAGTGAGCAATCACATTTTCTAATGTATGGGGGAGAGTGAACCACATTGAACAAGCAGGAAGTATTGTGGGAACCCCAGTGTGCAGAAAGACTGACACGAATGATCAAAGCTCCCTTGGGTGAGCAGGACAGAGGTAAACAATATTGAGTGTCCACATAGCAGAGGCACTCGACTCCAGTTCAGAAACAACCTCCAGCATGTTTTTAAAAGCAGGTTGGCAATAATCTCCCAGGGTAAGAGTAAGTCAGAGCTAGAAAATGCAGATGCTTATGCTCTACATACTCCTTCCAAACAGTGGGCTGTTTGGGGCTTTGACAAACCCACCATCCTCACTGGACTCAGTCCTACATTGCCCTCCATTCTCTTTCAGGAGTGACAGTTTCTTTGAAGATTCATGGATCTCATTCTACATGAGGAGTAACCTGGTGACCCAGAAGGTTGTCCATGATAGTAGGTGTTGTGTCCACAGGATCTGTGGTCAAGCCCAAGACCTCTGTATCCCATTCAAGCCAAAATGGAGCAGGCTAGGGATCAGAGGTTTCAGCTGCAACTTCCCACATCACCTGGACTGCCAGGGCCACACCACAGGCAGCGCCACAAGCCTCAAGGCAGACAGCAAGGATTCACACATTTTCATGGCACCTATAGCAACACCACTGTCAGCCTTCCTAATTCCCAAGATACTCAAAATGGATAAAAGCCAGAGCACTTTGGAAGTCATAGCTCCAGGGAACAAGGCTATGACCATCCCATGCTTTTCCCACAAGCCAAGCCAGGTAGATACACCTCCACAGAGCTGTCCTCCCAGGACCCTGTGGTTAGAAAGAATAGGTCAGTCTCTTTTTCTACCATCATGCCCTGGCACAGAGACTTCCCTGAACTGGACAGCAGTCAACCTCACAAAGGTGAGTGTCATGTGCAGCTAAGGTTAGGGGAGAGGGAGGTAGCACAGAGTTCTCACATTTTGCAGGCCCTCATCACGCAGGCCCAAGGCAGACTTTCAGTCATCTGTGGTCACTGACATTTAGGATGCAGGCCTCCTTTGCCACCCCAGCTCTTTCTTGGAGAACTCCCTACTCAGTGAGGGGAACAGACCCTCCTGGTTAACCACAGTACAGTGTGTTCCAGGATTCATTGTGGCTCAAATCATAGTATTTTACACATCAAACTAAGGACTTAAAAGGAAATCTACCTCAGTCCAAATTGCAGCCAAACCTAGAGGTACTAACAGACTACTAAAACAAAATGAGAAAGTAAGGTGATATTCTAAGGCACACTGTCATGTTTGTGGTTGAATGAAATTTCACTTGAAGTCTGTCCTTCCACTATCACTGATTTTCCCTGAGTGCATTTCAGCACTGTGTGTACCTTATCTACTTGATGCAAGAAACATTCTCATTCCTTCTCATTGACCCTCCACCCCATAACCTGCACAGTCTCTTCTCACCTATCATGCAGCTTATGGAAGTTTTTCAGGGCAGAGCTGTATATCCATTTCATATGATGCCTGGGGTTAGAAGATTTACCCAGAGATGACTCAACCCCAGGGTACTGGCATCTGGTTTGGAGCTCTATGCTCATCTTCTGGCCTGGAACTGAGGCAGAGATGTTTGGAATCATGCTCCTGACTACCATAGCTCACCTCCAGCTGGGAAAGTTAAACCCCACAAATATAAACCAGTGCCCATGTTTTTAATGTGGCTTCTGGAGGCTTCAAATTCCTCATCTTGGAATTGCCAACAGTGTTGTGTCACTCTGGGTGAGTAGGGCAGTGGGGTGAGATAGAAGCAGAGGGAGTGAGTGTACAAGTCAAGGGAATTCTGCAGATGCCTCCTGGGGCTTGTACCCCATACCCAGGAGGAACTTTCAAGTTCTCTGTTCTTGGTCAGGATATGTCAGAAGTGAATCCTGTGCTGGGGGATCAGGGCTTGTGTTGTCTGGGGGACTATTAAGTCCAAGAGCAACTGGGGAGGGTATGGGGAATGTCCATGCAGGACCATGTGGGGCCACATGTGGTTTGCTTTCTCTGTCAAGCTTCCTTCCCTGATACCCTCAAGCACTCCCAGAGTGGCACAGAGAGTGTAGGACCCTCTGCTGAGTCCAGGAGACTTGGAGCCAGCTTTCTCCAGGTGAGTACATTTTGACTGGTTCTGCAGAATGCTTGGACAGGTGTAAGGCCACACCCTATAAGGTATCAGCACATTCACAGCAACTGCCTCACAGGATGCTGCCTGGGCTTACCTCAGTTCAGGGCCCCAGGTCAGTGCAGGGTCCCTAATTTGGAAGAAATTAATGTGCTGGGGTGGACTGGGGCACAGGTTCCCTGACTCACCTAGTGAGCAGAAAGGGGAATGCTCAGTGGGATCTTCTGTCATGACCTGCATGACCATTAATTTAGAAACAGACAAGGGGTGATAGAGGATTAAGAAAACTAAACACTTAGAAGGCAAGGTGGGATCAGGTAGGTACTGTCCTCTGATGGAGGAACATTGACCCAGAACTGGCTCCACATGTTTCTCATATAGGCTTTATCATCAAGAGGTTATTTGTGAGAATGTTTATGGAAAACAGCCAGGCTTGAAGGTCACAACATGTGTGAGATATTATGGTTATCTTAATATGTTCAGAATGCTCTATTAGGAGATAGCATCTGTGACTCAAGGTTAAAACTGACAGCTCTGGACATTTGTCCAGAGAGGACATGCCATAGCAACTGGGGAAAGTTAACCCTATACATTTGCACAGGGGAATCCCAGTGAAAGCACACCACAACCACAAGGCAATCCTATGCCTTGATTCACATCACTACTCCCCACAGTCTCCCATTCAGCAGACTCACCTCCAGAGTCTCTTCTAGAAGGGGAATGGTACAATGAGGGATGAGTCAGGTGGGAGAGAATGATGACTTCAGTGCAAGATCCCAGGCTGTGGGGAAGACTCTGATGGCTCCCAAAATGTCAGCAGATTGGTGCATTGAGGACAGTGACATGCAACTTAGAAGCAACTGAGATGTGTGCCTCACTGTGGGCCCAGGGCTGAGAAGGCAGCTGAGCTGCTCACCTCCACTGCAGGTGTGGCCTGTCCTGAAATCTTCTGGGCCAAAACCATAGCCCCAGTCTCACCTCCAGGGCCAGAACTGCCCATGTGTCACTTCCCCTGATGAGCTCTGAGAGGCTTAACTGTTTGGTGAGGCTGGAGGCACATCCAGCCCATGCAGTTGCAGGCAGGGCTGTCCTTGCCCATCAGGCCTCTGGCCTGGGTGGACCCATCCACCAGAAGCATTTTACACTAGACATACCACTGATGCTTCATGTGTCCCAGGAAAGCTAGAAGAGGTCCATAAACCTCCCTACTGCCCATTACCACTTTGGCTTCCTGCCTGAAGTCCAGTCTCCACAGTCATAATGTGGCCAATCTAGTGGTGGCTATCTTGACATGAATACAGATTTTCACTTCCTTCTTTATTCTGGTCAGTGATGGCTGTTTCCTTCACTGTCCTGTCCCTAGCCAGCAAGAACAGTTGTGCACCATCTGAATGGGGCTCATTCTGAAGATGACTACCTACCCTGATGCACAGGTCCTTCCACCCTACTGGCCATGGGGGGAGCATGTTTGAATGCTCAGCATGTCCATAACCCCAGGAGCCCAGGGAGTGACCACTTTTACTCTCTTAGCTGCCCATGTGAAGCCCTTCCTTCACACAAAGTCCTTGTCAGAAGAAGTGAGATCCAGCCACCTTCTGTAGACTGCAGTCTCAAACCAGGCCTGAAAGGTAAGTACACTCTATCCCTATACCACCCCTGGACAACACCCAGGTCTGCTGGCTTTGCTTATGTATCAGATGGATCCTGGACTTGGGGTTAAGACATTGGATAAATCACTGAAACTCAGTCTTATTTCTTATCTGTGAAATTGAGGTAGCACCTGCCCCTAGGTTTGTGGAAGGAGAGCCCCCAGGACAGAATTCGGGGCACTGCATGTGTTCACTGCAGTCAGATCTGGCCCTTACACAGGCCAGGAGGAAAGGCTTCAAGGCCCAGGTCTGCACTGCCTGGTTCTGCAGGAGGAGGACTAGCAACAGGATTCCATTAGGGGGAACAAGACCAAGAGCACCATCAGAAAGATCCCTGTGTCTGGCCAACAGCCCTCAGTCCCAGTGTATGGAACTCAAGTCACAGGACCTGCAGAGTCCCCTCCCTCCATCCTGGGCTAATCTGCACACCCAGAAGTGGTACCAGTGACCATCTCCACTTCACATGCAGTCTCTTGATTTATTTTACAAAATCATGAACCTGGGTAGAAAACCCTGTGGTTAGACCATGTGTCCCATTTTGGATCCTGGACATGTGAATACTATAGATAAATAGGAGAAATATATATATTTTTGAACCTGAAAAACAATGTGAGGCTGTGCCTTAGTTTCTCCATGTGAAGCTGGAGTGGCCATGAAGACCTCCATGAATATGCCATGGAACTGAACATGTGTGCTGTTGCTGTGTCTGGTCATTAAGTTCCTGATCCTTTTACAGCAAAACCAGTACACCTGGTCTTGTGTGGCAGCATCCTTGGCCAGACCTTCTCCTGGTCACCCAGGGCCATGTAAGCAGGGTTAGTGGGAAGGGGTGAGATTAGTGGGTTCTTACTGGTCTGAGGATCAGGAAAACTGGAAACAAACTGCTGCTGCTGTTGCCTGATATGCCTCCTGAGGCTGTCTATCTTTGAAGATAGACACTTGCATCCTTTTCATATATTATTCTGCAGATGGAGTAAATCTCAGGCCACCTGGACATGACCACAGGTAGCTGAGACTCCTCCTTGTCCTTCCACAGTGGCTGTATCTCAATCTTCATCTCCACCCAGAATGTACACATCACCCCCACACAGAGTACCACCAGGCTGCACCTGAGAGACAGTGAGAAAATGCACATCCTTGTCATGAGCACTCTAGGGCCCACTCCCAGCTCCCTGTGGCGTGGCTCATTTGCCTCAGCCCAGACTCCCTACCTCCTTTTGGGAAGAGTCTGGTGCAAATTATTCCTGAGTACAGAGCACCATCATTAGCTGGGAGAAAGTGTGGTTCCCAGTGAAGTCTCAAAACCTCTTGACTCTGGTGCAGGTGGAAGAATCCCTGTCTTTGGGGAGTGGTGCTGGAGATAGGAAGGTGCAGGGTGCAGGCCACAGTCTGAAATGAGCAAAGGCAGAGCATATGGGTCATCCCTAAGGTCCTTGCTGACAGGGCACAACTGCCCAGTACCTGGTCAAAGAGCTCAGGCTCCACCTGTATCATCACAGAGGACTCCAGAAGAATCCTAGGTACAGTGCAGGGCATCATAGTGGGGTCCAGGCTGCTCCAGTGTGACCACCCAATTCAGGCCATGGGTGGGAGCATCAGGTCCTGATTAGAGAAGCCACAGAAACCCTACAGACAGCATCTAGGGGCAGAGTGTTGCCTTCTTACTCTCACAGAGCAGGCAAGAAGCAGACCCAGGACTGCAGCTGCACAGTTCTGTCACTGCGGGCAGATCACTGCACCTCTCTGAACTAGTCTACCCATGACCGGATCTATAAAAGCAGCAGCAGTGCCTGTTGCACTGGCACAGCACTGAGGGACTGCTGGATGGGCAGATTTTCTACCAGGGTTGTTTCCCTGTGCTCACTGACTGCTTTTCCTCCTTTTTATAGTAGAGCCCAGGTGTGGGCTCCTTTTATCTGTTTCACCAGCAGTCCACTAGCCACAGGAAGAGCCCTACCAGTGAGGAGTACTTGACCCTGGACTTCCAGCCAAGCTTCCCGTGTGCCCACCACTCAGCTGCCTGTGGGGATCATGGTTTCAAGGACGCAGACTTTGGTCTCTTTCCTTTCATATCTAGCAGTGACAACTTCAACCTGATTCAGCTAGGGTCCCCCTCAGGGCACAGGGTCCCTCCCACCACACAGCCACATGCATGAATGCAGAAGCCAGACTCACTCAGGGTTGTGGACTCAGTGGCAGATGGAATCCAAGTCTCCTGCCTCCTGTTCTGAATTCTGCTTTGAGAAGCACTCACTCTGGGGCAGGGATTCAGGCACAGTAGTGTAGAGAAGAGACCAACCAGTCTAGACAGAGGATGGAGCTCTGTCTTGCAGGGTTGAGGGCTATCAAAGGAGCATACAAAAAACCCTGTGGCCCATACACCATGCCTCCTACTGGATGCATCCAGGCTCATCTCCAGAACCAGGGAGCACACACAGAGCCCTGCATCCTGAGCCTCATTCCCATGGATCAAGGAGGGCAGAGACTGAGGCCTGGTCTCATCACCATTGCCAGGGAATACAGGCAGAGCCCAGCACCCCATGCCTCCTTCCCCAGGGTAGTTGGGGAGAGATGGCACCCTGGGCTCACCCCAACAGCCAGAGAAGGGCCTCTGTCCCACAGCTGGGACCTCGGGAGGCTTTCAGGATCTGTCACATCATGCTTAGAAGAAGAGAGCTCCTGAGGCAGGCAGGAGCACCTCTTGTCCCCTTCAGCCAGACCACCCCACACATCCATCCCCTCTCTGCCTGACTAGTGACTCAGTCACTCTCCCCTCAGCCCTTTAGGTCATCTGATGCCTCTAAGGAGGACAACTACATTGAGGTAGACTAAGAGAAGACCCAGGCCCTACAGTGCACCACAAGGAGAGGGCAGACACGCACCAGGCCCTGCCAAGGGCGGCAAGCCACAACAGTACAGTAGCCATGCTTCCTGACCTCCACCCACCTCCTGCCCACTGAGCCTCAACTTTGGGGATTTGAACTTTTGCCTGGGAGGTGAGGGCTGACCCAGGTGCTTCCTTGGACCCCCAGGACTCCCGCAACCCAGTGCTTCCTTGACCACTCAAGATGGGTGTGATTTCTATCAGCAAAGCAACACCCTAGTGAGAGGTGTTTGTCAAAGTGCACCCGCGGCCCATCCTCCAGACCTGAATATTGAGAAAAAACAAGCCTATCAGTATTTTCTGTCAAACTGAGAATCTTCATGTTAGCCCTTCTCTTTGTGACTGCCCTTTCCCTACAAACGGGTGTCTTTCTAAATCTGCACTTATTCAGCCTTCCCTTCCTCAGTATTCATCACACCAAAGACTGTACAATCATCCTGACCAGTTGTCCATGACTAAACTCCACTTGTGTCAGGGATAAAGAGACCAGCAGACTCCCTTCTTGGTGTGCTTGCTTTCAGTTTTGGTTGCTGTGTGCTCTTCCGTATGTAGAATAAAGTTCTTGCCCTGCTGACAGAGTTGATTAGTTTCCCCTTATTGTTTTTTTCCTGTGGTGCCCAGGATCCTGGACACTTTCAATATGACTTTGGGCTCTGGGCCAGGATTCATGCCCAAGTTCCCTCTCAGACTCAGTCCTCTTCCCTCAGCCCCCAGGCCCAGAAGAGGATAAGTTGGCCCTCTGGCTGGGAAGAACAAATCAGCAGACCAGGTCAGAGTAAACTTTTCATCCCAGTTTTTGCTGGGGACAAGGGCTGCCAATGAATGGAAGAGTTAAGAAGGAAGCCAGAGGGCAAATGACAGGATCACAGATGTGGAAGAGTAGCTGATCCCAAAATCTGAGTTCATGGCAGGACAATTGCAGTCAATGCCACAAGGAAGGAGGAGGAGAGACAGCAGGCAGCAACAGCCATGGTGCACAGCACAGAACAAGGTTGCCAGTCATAGGTTGACCCAGAACTTTGGAATTGGCTGTCCTCTGACCCTGGGGTGATGTACTGTTCCCCACCCCCTTGGGTCTCCACCCCACCTGTAGCACCATAATTCCAGTCATGTGGGGTGTGGAAGGGAGTATGTGGATGGAGTTGATGTGCTGGGACCACGGTCAGCATCAGGCTGGGCAGTCAGTGCAGCAGAGGTCTCCTGGTGGGTTGTGAGGCAGGGTGAGGCCATAGAGCAGATGCAGGGATAAATGCAGAGGGGCTGGTGGAAGCTGAGCAAGATGCATTGTGGACTGAGGGGTGGTAAAAGGCACTGAAGAGCATGTGGATGGAGGTGGTGCAGGAGTGGGTGCTGGGGACAGCAGTGGGCTAATAATGAGTGCAGCAGAATTCCCCTGGTGGGACATGGGACAGGAGTGTGATGTGAATCAGTGCAATGGAAGTCTCCTGGTGGGCTGTGAGACAGGGTGAGGGTGCACAGCAGATGCAGGGACTCTGCCACAGGAGCTGGTCAAAGCTGAGCAAGGTCCAGGGTGAAGCAGAGGGAAGGAGTGGCAAGTACAGGGAGTTATGTGTGTGGCAGTGGAACTAGAGAAAGTCTATCAGAACTGTGGCCAGAGACTTGGGCTAGGCCTAAGGGTAGGGTCCAGTGTTTCTCACCTCATCTTACCTCTTTTGAACCCAGCATTCCAGGTGCCAGGCAAGACTTTTTCTACCTCTCCTACTTACAAGGTCATCCAAAGTCAGGTGTCCTCTAAAGCTCTTCCTCTCAACCTATAAGGCAATCTTGTTTTTTCACATTGAGATCCTGACCAACATTATGCAGATGTGTTCAGATACTGATGGCCTTTATCTCCCAGTGATACCCCTGGACTGAACATGCCATGAGAATCCAGCCCTTCCAAGCATGTCAGGAGGGGAAGAAACTGGTCTCAGAACTTGAACAGACTCAAGTGGGTTCTTTTTGTGGTGACATGAGGCATTGGTTAGGAGCATACAGAAAATTGCAGACCCTTAGAAATGCCACCCAGAGAGGGCTGCCCATCTCGCCTGAAGGGGCTGAAAGTGGGTCCCATCCTGGGCAAGCCTGTGGTGTGACAGTGCCACATATGGCTCACACATTCTCAATATGGTGTCACCTCAAAGTCCTCTCCAAAATGATCCCAGGAAGGCCAGTGTGCCAGTCTTGGCTGATGTCACACTAATAGAAGTCAGTTGATCTTCTTGGCTGGGAGCAAAAATAAATTCTCTGCTAAGGAGTTGTTTCTCTGATCTGTTAAGTGGAAATGTACCAGGGTCTCCTGGCTCATGTCTCGCAGACACATTAGAAAGAAGTTCTCTGACATTTCCATGGATGGGAAACTTGGGGCAAAAATGCAGCTCCACCCATAGCAGGAGAAGATAGCCCCTCTTGGCACACTGGTGCCTGCTCTGACCCTGATTCCCACTGTTCAACTGTGCAAGAGAGGATGGTCAGGATGGTGGTCAGGGTTTTTTGGGGTCACTCAGAGAGTCTCTCCAGCTACAGGGATGGGACGATGTTCAGGGGAGGAGTGAGGTGCAGGATCTGCAGCCACAGGGAACTGCCTTCTCAACCAGTCACTGGTCTGTGTCCAAGTCCAGCCCAGTAGAGGTCACCATCCACCTTCCACCTCTCCAGGTTCTCACAGAGAAGGAAAGAAGGTGGTGTTTTCAGCAGGTGTTCTAGGAAGCCCAGACTTCTTAGGACCTGAAAGTCTCCACCTGAGAGGAAGCATGTACAGTGTTCATTGGGCATGGCTTGACCTGAGATCCTTCCCCCTCCCTCCCTTCTCTGCTTCCACTTGATTTTGTCCTCACTGCCATTCAGCTCTTCTTTCGGGTCCTCCCATCCTGGCACTAGTCAGGTCATGCTTTTATTCACAGTGCACATAAGTGAAAAGTCCTCTCCCCTTGGTGTTGCATTTCACAAATTACAAGCATGGGTGTAAACACAGAGCCTGGGTCACAGTTACACTTCCCAGAAGGTAAGAGACTCAGTGCATGCAGACCCTGCAGCTACCTAGTCTAGTCCTATTTCTGACTGAGGACTTGGTTCTCCTCCCCATTTAGGAGGAGCTAGATCAGTGTTAGTGTACAGTGAGATCAGGATCTGCCAAACATCCAGCCACCACCATGGTTAGTTGAGTCAGCAGCTTCCTCACACACATCTCTTCAGTAAAGCAAGCACCTCTCTCAAACAGAAGTTGATACTGACAGTGGCACCTCAGGCCCTGCAACAGGCAGATAAAGGGCTCCATGTGCTCCTCCCCTCTATGGGATACTCACCATGTTCCTCCCCTCTATGTAGAATTGGCCATGCTCCTTCCCTCTAAGAGGTATCTGCCCATTCCTTTCCTCCCCTACTTGGTAGGTGGTGGACAGGAAAGTCATGAGACCAGATCAGCTCCTCTTCTGTGTCCTGTGCCATGCTGGTTCTACCCACACAACTCCCACAACTTAGGAAGGGTACCCAAGAGACCCCCCCACTCAACCACTGTAACCTCCTTGGAGGAATGAGATTCCACATTGGAATAATTCACAGCTCCTCTGTGCAAGGGCTTGCACCCCATTGCACTGTGGATACCTCAGAGGAGTCATTATTTGAAATGAGCTGAAAGGGAAGAGCTATCTGCTGGGAGGGTTCAACCCTCAGTGCTTCTGTACACAGGTGACCACCCAGGTCAGAGGGGCAGGGGCAAAGCCTAGACATGCATCCTGGACAGGAACTACCATATGGACCAAGGGGAAATGTACTCTGGGCCTTGACTCATAGTCATCAGAAGAATGCAGGAGCTTGGTGTGTGTCACCCCACCAGTGTCAGCATTGCTTGATTGAGGATATTGTGTACTGAATGCACACAGAGGAAAATGCCTGAATTGAGCACATCTGTAGTCATCTAGCATCCCATCCCTGCAAATAACCAAAAATGGAGCTCTCATCTTTCATTCAGGAAGTCAACAGTCCTGATGGAGATACTGTTCCCAGAAGAAATATCAAGGCCTCTCCTGAAATTCGGTGGTGCCCCCAGATTGGAGCAGGCAATCTAATATGAGAGAGCTCACATTAGAAAACCAATCTATATTTTTTGATAGTCTCAAACAAAACTGAAAAATGTGATCAAATCAAATTAAAAAGTCTCTGAACTCCCAGAAAGTAATTGGCAGAGTGAAGAGACAACCTCCAGAAAGAGGGAAAATACTGGCGAGCAATTCATTTTGACAAAGGGTAAATGCCCAGAATCTGTTAGAAATTCAAACAACTCCATGGCAAACAACCAACAACAACAACAAAAACAACAACAACAAAAAAAACACACTAAACAATGGATCAAAGTCCTAAGTAGACATTTTTTCAAAAGACACATGAGTTGTACTACTGCAGGTTCTTGGTGGGAGGCAGCCCAGATGCCTACCTATGGGATCTGGCCAGGAAGACCTGCAACCTTCCCAACTCCACGTTGCTCTGGCACACACACAATGGTAATATTCAGGGCTTGGAACTTTCTTGGCCCTAAAATGTGCAAAGGAAGAAAATACAAAACAAATTCCAGGAACAGAAACAGAGGATGGGCAGCAAGGACAAGTCCCTTGGGAGAAGTCTCCAATGACTTCTGGGGAAATGAAGTCAGCAATAAACAAAGGTAAAGAGACTGATGGTGGAATGGCAGAGGTCAGCTCTCTTTGCCCTGGAGGTCCTGCAACAGTGCTACAGGAAAAGACCCAGAAAACCAGGGACCAGGGTAGACCTAAGATTCTGTTCACTGTTCTTCTGGATAAAAAGCAATGGATGAAACATGAGGGGGACCAAAAAGGTCCTTGTGGGGGCAGAGAATGCAACAAAGAAAAAGGAGGCAGTTAGGCTTCTCTGGAGGTGGCCTGCATGGAGCCATGGGAGCTGACCCTCATCTTTATTAAGTTGGAGGTGTGTGAGGAGGCACCAGCCACAAAGGCCCATTGCAGGAAAGAGAAGCAGCAGAAGATGAAGGGGATCTTCATGCCAGTGATTCTCAAGAATTGACTGCAGTTGCTAGAGTGCCAGCAGGCACAGCAAGGCCCACTGGAAATGGTGCACTGGGAGCAGACTGCAGGGTAGGTCCACAATCTTGAGACCAAAAAGCGGAACACCTGACTGTGCAAGGTGGAGTGTGTGATGATACAGCAATGCACTCCTGTAGTTGGAAGCCCCTAAGTGCACGGGGAAACCCCAGATACAGTTGAACCAGTGGGAGAAGTACTCAGCCCACATGGCAGAGAAAGCAGCAGACTCAGTACAATCAGCACCAGAACCTGTGAAAGAAGGCAGCTGAGATCAAGTGGTGCCTGCAGATGGTCAGGAGGAAGGGCTGCAGGGCTCCAGGAACTGGAGTGACCAGACTTTTCTGGGTGCAGTATTCCTCACCTCACAGGCACTTGCAGGCCCTGAGCAGGCCCCAGCTGACACTGACCAGGGCACCTCTGCTCAGATCTGCAGCACTGGCTCCCTACTGCCAAGTGCCAGGGTTCCTTCATCACAACCAGCCTGTTGGTTTTTACTGTATCTTTCAGTAAGTCCTCAAATTTTCTGGTGAATCCATAGTTGCTGTAAACTTCCTACCTCACATAAATATGCTTTTCCTGTTTGGATCATTTCCTTGGGATTGGGGAAAGAATAGGAAGTTATGTTCAGTGGTCCATATCAGAGTCTCAAGTCTAAAACATAACCCTAGTGTTTACAACATCAAGATGCTTGTGGGTCAGGGGATATTTGTTCCACATGAATAGGAACAGGGTACTGGAATTGACTGGGGATCCCATGTGTGTGATAAACCTCTAATAAACCACCAAGAACCTTCTCATGACTTCAACTTACAAGGTTAGTTTTTTTTTTTAATTTTTGAAAGAATACTGTGCTTTCAAATGGGTGACAATGAGCTAAGCACACTCAAATAGAGAGCAAGAGAAAAGTAATACCATTTTTACAGGGAATAATCACCCAAAATGTATACTAGATTATTGACTCATCTCTTTTTACCTGACATTATCTTCTTTAATGAAAACAGTGGAATTCTTGCATCATCTCAACTGCTCAGGAGGTTTAGATGGGTGTCTCAATTGAGACCATGAGTTCCAGAATAGAAGGAACATGAAAACTGTGGGGGCATCCAGAATTCCATCCAGTGCTTGACACAGATCCTCTGGAGGATGATTGCAAAGGCTCATACTAAAAGGAATTACCAGATGTTTTGCTCCAAAGAATGGTGTTTTCTCTGATAATATATTACTCATTTCAGTATGAACAGATTACTTAAGGGGATGAGGGGAATACAACAAAAATTCCAGAAAATATTACCTATGATCTGAAAAACAATGGGTCTTTACCACTAACAAAATTAAAAATAATTTTGCAACCATACAATGAGTCCCTGAAAGCCTCTGGAGAAAATAGTTGTAGATCTGCCTTTGTCTCCAACAGGCTGGTTAAATTTTAACGATGGTTTTGTTCATGTGTGGTGGTGAGGTAAGAGAATAAGGTTTTGTAACATTCCTTCCTTCCTACAAAGAATATGTCACCCCTATAATAAACATTGGTACACAATTACAATTAGGACTGCTGCCCTACTGTACCCCTTAACTCAGTAATTTAGATATTAACCAGATGGACCTAGTAGAGAGTCACATGAGATTACTTGTCTATTGTTTTAACCATGAGAATAATAAAAATAGTCTTAGGTCACATAGAGTTTAGATATTAAGGAAGTAAATATTGTATTAGCTTATCAACATTGTTAGATATTCTTAAAACAATTGTGCTTAGGTAAGGATAATCTGTGAGGTTATGGTTTTCTCATAATTTTTTTGTTCTTTGTTAAAAACAATTTCTGCCTATGCTTTGAAAACTTCTTTAATATTAACCACAAGACTGCCATTATAGCCTGAAGAAAAATGTATATAAACCCAGCCTTCCCCAGAATAAAGTGGGATTGATTGCACCAGAACTAGAGTCTGTGTCTTTCATTCTCCATCCATCGCCGATGCTGTCTCCCCATGCCTCTTTACCGGTGTGGAACCCATGGACTCCTGCTAGGGCTGGACCCCAGCAGAAAACACAAACAAAACCAACAACAACAACAAAAAAATAACCAGTGTTTCTTGAGATGTGAGTAAACACTTCAGTTGGAAAGAGTTGAATTGCTACAGAGAGGTATTTTTATGTTCCATTTCTCAGTCATCTTTCTTCTTCTCCTTCCTCACAGCTGTGGCATGGTGGAATCATGGAGAGGCAAAACTCCTTTTGCTTAGAGAGGAAGCTGAGGTCCACAGTGATGATGTATGGGGGACACAGTGACACAGCTGACTAGCAGCAGGACCAGAATGGCAAATCCCATGTGAAAGATCCCAGAACTGACCAACATAGCAACCACTGGCTTGCAGGTGCAGAGACCTGAGGCAAATGAACCATGCCTTTACCCATCTTTATTCCAAAATCTCTGCAGGACCATACCTATTTGGGGAAACAGTGTAAGCAGCCACTTCACACATGCAGTGTGCACAGCTTCTGCAACCCAGAGGCTGGACTGCTATTGATACTAGGGCAACTCTCAGAAGCACAAAGCACCTTGGGCACTCCCATGAGTCTCTGAGCATTCCCACATCCCAACAACTGACACTGTCAATAGCACAAGCAGCATTGCTGCCCCTAAAGCACATTTCAAAGCCTAAAGTCTCTGAGCACTTTCTGAGGTTTACCTCTATGTTACTGCCTACAGAAGAATAAGTGTCATGGCAAAATATCAATGTTACAGTTGATCCAGCAGGAACATACAGCAAGTTTATGTCCTGTAGTCTAGATAAAATATCATCATCTCAACCTCAATTACATCACTTAGAGCAAGAAAACAGAAAATGTTATTGTGATGGAGGGTGTTCCTCTGTGCACAGGCTGCTCATTGAAATGCAATTACCAGCAGGCTGACTGTTGAATGTTGGCCCTCAACAACAGAAAGAGACCTTGAACAATGCTCAGGCTGAATGAGAATTATGGAGTCCAGGACAGAGAAGCCATCTGAGGTTTAAGAGGTCTCATGACCCCCAAGCCTTCCCTGGAAACAAGGCCTTCCTTCTTGTATCCTGTTTCCATTATGGGATCTGCCACCATCACTCTGTCTTGACACACACTCCTCATCCGACTGTGAATGCCTTAGGGCAAGGGTGTTTTTCTGTACATTATTACATTTTTATTGTGATAAAACACACATAACATGCAAATTACCATCTTCACTCTTTTCAAATGCACAATTCAGATATTTATTTTCAGACTCATCACTAAGGATAATATCTAGCTCATGGTCACAAAGCAACTGATGGTTTGATATGCAATTAACTATTTCTATATGTGAAAAACTCAGATGAGCCTCCCATAAGTGGTGACCAAGGCAAAGTCTAGCAGATTCAAGATGATAGAAAATCTCTACTGAACTTCTTGAGTATCATTGGGTGACTCCACTGATGAGGCACATTAGTGTGGCAGCATGGCAGCCAGCCCGGGTGGCCTTGTCAATGGAACTAGTGCAGGAGTGTCCTCAGCATGTCACTGTGTCTGCTTTTCCACACAGCAGCAATGATGCCCTTGTGACTTCCCAAGAGAAATAATTTCCTGCCACCTTTAGTACCAGGAAAAACAGTGAGTTCCCCAGCAATGATTGTTCCTTCTGCAATGCTGAAGGAGTGACTCCTGTTGATTCACTTCTGACAGCCATTTACAGGAAGCCTATGCCTGAGACTGAAGTTCTCAGTGGTTTATGCCTCCAGTGTCCAGCATGGGTTGCCTCCTTTGCTTGCCTAATTACTGCTAACCTTTCTTGTTCCTGCTCAGTTATAATTTGGGCAGCATTAAACAATCCTTAGGGCTGCAACTGGAGACCCCTGTGGTGAGGAGGCAGAGAGGCAGAGGGACTCTTATGCACATGACAATAGGAAGGCCAGTTTCTCTTTGCACTATGCATCACATGAGACAACAATCTTTCTATTTTATTTAACTTGTTGTATCTAAGCATAGAGTTCTACCACATATTTTACAGTTGGATGAACTCATTATGGGTTCTCATCATTTGATCCAGTTCTAGTTTCAGATGATTTTTATTTGCCTGTTTTTGAGAGTGAGTTGTGGTTTGCTTATACTCCTCACTCCCTGTTATCTACTACTAAAACCCATATTTAAGTGAATTAGAGGAATTAGAGTGCATATTCATTTTTTATTCATTTTTTAGTAAACATACTAACTGACTCGAGACAATATGACTTATTGTCTTACTGCAGGCAGAAGTCTGCTACAGGCCTTATTGGGCTAAAGTCAAGGTGTTACCAGGATTGAACAAATTACTTCAGTCTTCAAAATAGAGTTCATTTCTTTGTCTTTTCCAGTTTCTGCAGGCTGCTCACACTCCTTGGCTCTTAATTTTATTCCTCCATCTTCAAAATCAGCAATGGAAGGTTGGGTCTTAACACCTCAGTGAAGCTGACCCATTTGTAATTACTCCACCTTTTTCTCATACTCATAAAAGTTTCTCCACATTTAAAAACTCAGGTAAATATATTGGACCCACTCAGATAATTCAGAATAATCCCATCCCAAAGTCTTTTTTGACACAAAAGGAACATATTCAAAGGTTCTGTGGATTGGGCAAGAACTTCTTTGGGGACATTGGTCTGCCTAAATTAACCTGTGAACAAAGTAACCACTAATAAATTTGATGTTAATGATAAATGGTATATGAATGATTCTATACTTATTTCTATAGTTATTTTTAATTTTTTCTCTTGTAATAAAATTTTACCACCATCTAACACTAACTGAGAAGTTATTATATACCAGGCATTGCTCTAAATGCTTTGTATTTATTAGCCATTTAATCCTCAACAATAACTCTCCATTCTAGATATTCTACCTTTCTGTAATAACTGGAAAGTAAAATGGAAAGGTGAGATGATTGTTCACTAGTTAGTGGTAAATTTGGGCTTTAAACTCATGCACTTCAGTTTCATATTCTTAACCACTGTCATGATTTCTCTGAAAATATCTGATCAATGGATGATGTATAAAAATAACAGCTTATCAGTATGAATCATTGCCTACTGTTATTACAGCTTCTATTATGTAACTAGAGTAAAACATCAAGACAGATTATTATTTTTTTTTTGCCCCAGAAAAAGTTCCCTAATTCTTAATGGCAACCTAGTGTGTGGAAGAAATTTTTGCCAATAAATTTTGGATTCAAAATTTCAGGGTTGGACTGCTCAGTTTATACATAAAGGAATTAAAATAAGCATACTACAGTGACACAGCCACATCAATTTTTGTATCAGCTCAATTCACAATAGCTGAATTATGGAACCAACCTAGATGGCCTTCAACAGATGAATGGATAAAGAAAATGTGGCAGATATATACATTGGGATATTACTCAGCCTTAAAGAAGAATAAAATTAGGGCATTTTCAGGTAAAGGTCTAGAACTAGAGAATATCATGCTAAGTGAAATAAGCCAATCCCAAAAACCAAAAGCTAAATGTTCTCTCTGTGAAGCAGATGCTGATCCATAGTAAGGGGAAGAATGAAGGAACTTTAGATTGTGCAGAGTGGAGTGAGGGATGGGAAGGATGGTAGAATGAGACAGACTTTATTACCCTGTATACATGTATGATTACACTACTGGTGTGAGTCAACACCATGTACAGCCAGAAGAATGAGAAGTTATGCTCCATTTGTGTACAACATGTCAAAATGTATTCTGTCATCACCTATAACTATTAAGAACAAATATTTTAAAAAGAAAAAAATTTCAGGGTTAGATCTGTAAACAACTATTTATTTTGACACATTGAGTTGACTGGTGAGATAAAATGAAATTCAACATAGTCTACTGTGGACTGAATTGTGTATTTCCAAAATTCATACATTGAGGCCTTAATGCCAATGTGACTGTATTTGAAGATAGTGTCTTTACAAAGTAATTGAGTTTAAATCAGTTCATAATAGAGGAGTGCTAATTCAATAGAATTTATGACCTCAGAAAGAACAGAGGGAAGAAAGGAAAAGGGATAGAAAGAAAGAAATAAGAATCTTGTTTTCATTTAAAATATTTTTTTAAAAGTTATTTAGGACAAATAATGCCCCCTACCCTTCCCTTCTCCACCAGAAGTCCTGAAGTAGACCTTGAGTGGATTGATGGTTTGCCCATGCCAGCTCTGTTCTGGGAAGAGGGACAAATTTCTTTCTTCATAGATGAGATCCTCTCTCTCTCTCTCTCTCTCTCTCTCTCTCTCACACACACACACACACACACACACACACACACACACACTTTTCCTATGGTTCTGGGGGTTGAAGCCAGAGGTTCTCTAAAACTAAGCTACATCCCCAGTTCTTTCTATTTTTCAAGACAGGGTCTTGCTGAATTTCCATGCTAGGCTTGAACTTGCCATTCTCCTATCTCCACCTTCTGAATCACTGGGATTTTAGACATGTACCACTGCACCTGGCATACAATGTGATCTCCTTTTAAGAAGAATTCCACAGGATTGGCTGCCCCCTCCATTGAAGGGTAAGTGAGTGAAGGCCCAGGAAATGCTTACCTAAAGGTGAAACAAAGGATTCCCCCTTATGGTCCAAAATCTGGAGACCAATGGAGGATGGAGCAAAGCTTGGCACATTGTCATGAACCTTGTGCACTGCTAGAAACTTTACAAAGTATGGCTAAGGCAAGCCCAGATTCAAATGCTCAGGACCTCAACCTCTGAGAAATTATATGTATCTTAGAAACCTAGGAACAGAGGAACATACCGTAGGTTTTGTAAAGTCACCCTTTTTATTGCCTCTTGGGGAGTGGAAGGTCTTCTTCTCCAAATGGATCACATCTTATGACACACAAGCCTGGGCTATTCCAAAGAAGCTACCCTAAATGCCACCAATCTAAAGAGAAGACAATTATTGATTTCCTGATGTTGAACCAACCTTGCATCCCTGGGATGAAACCCACTTGAACAATGGTGCACTATCTTTTTAATATGTTTTTGTATGCGATTTGCTAAAATTTTGTTGAGAATTTTTGTGTCAATGTTCATTAAGGATATTGGTCTGAAATTTTCTTTCCTCGATGTGTCTCTGTCTGGTTTAGGTATCAGGGTAATATTGGCTTCATAGAATTAGTTTGGGAAGGTTCCCTCCTCTTCTATTTTATGGAATACTTTGAGAAGTATTGGAATGAGCTCTTCTTTAAAGGTTTTGTAGAACTCGGCTGAGAACCCATCTGGTCCTGGACTTTTCTTTGTTGGTAGACTTTTGATGACTTCTTCTATTTCATTACTTGAAATTGGTCTATTTAAATTGTGTATGTCCTCCTCGTTCAGTTTAGGCAATTCATATGTCTCTAGAAACCTGTTGATATCTTTGAAATTTTCTATTTTGTTGGAGTATAGATTTTGAAAATAGCTTCTAATTATGTTTTGTATTTCAGTCATGTCTGTTGTGATATTTCCTTGTTCATTCCAAATTTTAGTGATTTGGGTTTTCTCTCCTCTTCTCTTTGTTAGTGTGGCTAAAGGTTTATCAATTTTGTTTATTTTTTTGAAGAACCAACTATTTATTTTGTCAAATTTTTGTATTGTTTCTTTTGTTTCAATTTCATTGAATTCAGCTCTGAGTTTAACTATTTCCTGTCTTCTACTGCTTTTGGTGTTGGTCTGTTCTTCTTTTTCTAGGGCTTTGAGCTGTAGTGTTAGATCATTTATTTTTTGAGTTTTACTTCTTTTATTAAATGCGCTCCATGAAATAAATCTTCCTCTAAGTACTGCTTTCATAGTGTCCCAGAGATTTTGATATGATGTTTCTTTGTTCTCATTTACCTCTAAGAATTTTTTAATTTCCTTCCTAATATCTTCTGTTATCCATTCATCATATAATAGCATATTGTTTAAAGTCAAGAATCACATAATTATTTTGATAGATGCAGAAAAAGCATTTGATAAAATACAGCACCCCTTCATGCTCAAAACACTAGAAAAAATAGGGGTATTGGGAACATTCCTTAACATTGTAAAGGCCATCTATGCTAAGCCTATGGCTAATATCATTCTAAATGGTGAAAAACTGAAAGCATTCCCTCTAAAACCTGGAACAAGGCAGGGATGCCCTCTTTCACACCTTCTATTCAATATCGTACTTGAAGCTCTAGCCAGAGCAATTAGACAGACCAAAGAAATTAAAGAGATACGAATAGGAAAAGAAGAACTCAAACTATCCCTATTTGCTGATGATATGATTGTATACTTAGAGGAACCAGGAAATTCCACCAGAAAACTTTTAGATCTCATAAGTGAATTCAGTAAAGTAGCAGGATATAAGACCAATGCACATAAATCTAAGGCCTTTTTATACATAAGTGATGAATCTTCAGAAAGAGAAATTAGGAAAACTACCCCATTCACAATAGCTTTGAAAAAAATAAAATACTTGGGAATCAATCTCACAAAAGAGGTGAAAGATCTCTACAATGATAACTACAGAACACTACAGAAAGAAATTAAAGAACAACTTAGAAGATGGAAAGATCTCCCATGTTCTTGGATAGGAAGAATTAATATTGTCAAAATGGCCATACTACCAAAAGTGCTCTACAGATTCAATGCAATTCCAATTAAAATACCAATGATGTACCTTACAGAAATAGAGCAAGAAATTATGAAATTCATCTGGAAGAATAAAAAACCGAGAATACCTAAAGCAATCCTTGGCAGAAAGAGTGAAGCAGGGGGTATCGCAATACCAGATCTTCAATTCTACTACAAAACAATAGTAACAAAAACGGCATGGTATTGGTAACAAAATAGAAAGGTGGATCAATGGTACAGAATAGAGGACATGGACACAAACCCAAATAAATACAATTTTCTCATACTAGACAAAGGGGCCAAAAATATGCAATGGAGAAAAGATAGCCTCTTTAACAAATGGTACTGGGAGAATTGGAAATCCATATGCAACAGAATGAAACTAAACCCATATCTCTCACCATGCATGAAACTAAACTCAAAATGGGTTAAGGACCTCGGAATCAGACCAGAGACTTTGCATCTTATAGAAGAAAAAGTAGGTCCAGAGCTTCAACATGTCAGCTTAGGACCAGACTTCCTCAACAGGACTCCCATAGCACAAGAAATAAAAGCAAGAATTAATAACTGGGATAGATTCAAACTAAAAAGCCTTCTCTCAGCAAAGGAAACTATCAGCAATGTGAAGAAAGAGCCTAAAGAGTGGGAGAAAATCTTTGCCAATCATACTTCAGATAGAGCACTAATTCCAGAATCTATGAAGAACTCAAAAAACTCTACACCAAGAATGCAAATAATACAATTGACAAATGGGCTAAGGAAATGAGTAGACACTTCACAGAAGAATATCTACAAGTAATCAACAAACATATGGAAAAATGTTCAACATCTCTAGTAATAAGAGAAATGCAAATCAAAACCACCCTAAGATTCTATCTCACCCCAGTTAGAATGGCGATTATCAAGAATATAAGCAACAATAGGTGTTGGCGAGGATGTGGGGAGAAAGGTACACTCATACATTGCTGGTGGGGCTGCAAATTATTGCAGCCACTATGGAAAGCAGTATGGAGACTCCTTAGAAAACTTGGAATGGAACCACCATTTAACCCAGTTATCCCACTCCTTGGCCTATACCCAAAGGACTTAAAATCAGCATATTACAGAGATACAGCCACATCAATGTTCATAGATGCTCAGTTCACAATAGCCAGATTGTGGAAACAACCTAGATGTCCTTCAATTGATGAATGGATAAAGAAAATATGGTATATATATACAATGGAATATTACTCAGCCATAAATAATGATAAAATTATGGCATTTGCAGGCAAATGGATGAAACTGGAGCATATCATGCTAAGTGAGATATGCCAATCTCAAAAAACCAAAGGAAGAATGATATCGCTAATAAGTGGATGATGACACAAAATGGGGGGTGGGAGGTGTTAGTGTTAGGGTTAGAGTTAGGGTTAGGGAGGGGGGCAAGAATGGAGGAAGGAAGGACTGTATAGAGGGAAAAGAGTGGTGGGAGAGGTGGGAGTGAAGGGAAAAAATAACAGAATGAATCAAACAATATTACCCTATGTAAATTTATGATTACAAAAAAGGTATGCCTTTACGCCATGTACAAAGAGAGAAACAACATGTATCCCATTCATTTACAATAAAAAAATTTAAAAAAATAAATAAAGAGAAGACAAAGACTGGGGCCACTCAGTGACCGTGCATCTAGGGCAACTCAAACCAAAACAGACCCTGCAACCAAAACCGAGTCACAAGAACATCTGACAGAAAACAGAAATAAAACAAATGAACAGCTGTAGATGGCACCAATATCAAGTTTTTCTTCTATGTTTTTGGGCCCTTTTTCTAGTAATAATAATTAAGATGAATGAACCACATACTCTGTACCAGGAATTGCTCTCAACCTTTATATTTCATTTCCACCAAAAACTGTCAGTTTTTCATTCCTATAATGAAATAGCTGGGGCAGACTTCTTCATAAGGAAGTTGATTTTGGCTCCTGTTGTGGAGGTCTGACATCACCACAGTTGGTGGTGAAATTCTTGATGGCAGGGTTCCAAGATGGTGCAGGGAAACCCATGGGAAGAGCCAGGGAGCATGTGTGTGTGTCTGTCTGATCTCTCTCCCTGTACTTTTAAAGCAACCAGGATTAAATCATAGGGCTCCACCCTACTGACCTTATCTTATTCTAATCACTTTCCAAAGGGAGGGACTAAGTTTCCACCCTCTTACTTTCCATAGTAGGGACTGAATTTGAACACATGAAGCCTTGGTGCATCAAACTGCATCCAAATCATAGCAATCTATGTATGAATATTTGTGTCCTTTCAAATTTCCTCTGTTGAAACCCATTGCAGTGTGATGGCATGAGGAGGCAATGGCTTTCAGATGAGATTTGGTCATGCATAAGGACACAGAAAGAAAAAGCTGTCTGAATCAGGAAGCTGCCTGTGAACAAGGAAACTATCTGTGAAACAGTAAGCAGTCTGTGAACCTTACACTTACCCACCTAAGAACTGTGAGAAAGAAATTTCTGTTGTTTATGAGCCACCCAGTCTATGATGTTTTGTTATAGCAGCCTGAAAAAACTAAGACAGAAATGGGAGGAAAAGAACAAAATAAAAAGAAGAAAACAGGGAGCAAGAGGAATGTGTTTTCAGTGAATTTTCTGAAGCAAAGCAGTGTTTTCTGAGAAAAGAAAAGATGCCTCTGTTGGCGTTCTGAATTCTTGTCATGTTAATAAATAGGCCATGGAAGCAGCTGGCTGCACCTTATCAGTGTCATGGGAGCTATTTACACTAATCCTTTCCCCTGTAGTCTGGCTGAACAAGGATGAAAATCCCCAGCATGAGTTATTAAAAGAGACAGAGGAAGCACACAAACCAATTTACAGGGTTTCACTTGACAAGTTTTCTTGATTTGAGTCCTATTAGTTACAATAATGTATCCTCAGTATTAATCATCCAGAGGGAGAGAGGAAACCTTCATGTGTGTGGATGCAGGTGGGCCCATGTCAGCCTTCAGCATCTCTGAGCATTCCAGCTTCCCAGAGAGAAACCCAGAGAAGACAAAAGAACATAGCATGAACTTCCCTGGTAACTATGGCCCACATCCCTGGAAATCCACTCTCTTCCTCCCAAATCCTCAATATAAACCTTGAAATAGGTTGAGATTCCAGGGAGACTGACTGAGAAAATTTTTAGAGAAGGTGCCCATCAATACCTACCTTCCTCCTGTCCCCATCTGTGGCCCATATATCCTCTGGATTCCCCAGCACCCGCACCCACTGGCACTCAAACAGTAGCAACTCTTTCTCTGGGGGTGATTCTCTCAGCCAGCCTGGTGTGCATCACCAGCGTGCAATCCATGCAGCTTGCCTAGATTGCCTTACCAGCAGAGTTTGGGGCCAAGCCGGGGGCAGAAAGAAGATATGTGCCTAACCCAGTGCACACAGCTGACAGATTTGACCCTTACCCCAGGCTGCTGTGGAAATGAATGTGCACTGCTGAGCAGGTGGGATGATGCTGAAGGCCATCTGCCTATAGAGGGGAGGGGAGGAGTGAAGTGGAGGAGTCATGTTCCTTTATGGCAGATGGATTTTTTTTCATAGAAAGTAAACAGGTTTGGGTCAGAGGACTCCCTGACTTAATGTCCATTCAAAGAATTTTAACTTCCAACAATTCAGCACCACTCTCCAATCAAGGGAGGTTCACCCTTCCTAACTGGTTTGTAAAGCCACATCTCATCTCATGCCTGTCTCTCCCCAGGAATATTGGGAGAATTCCTGGTTGACTTCCATTTCTGACTTTATTTGATATCAGGTGTGAAATTGGAGGCAACACAATGCCAGAGCTATGATAGTGTAGCCTGGACCAGAAATCACCCAAGTTCTGCAGAGGCACATGGTCACCATAAATCTTTTAACTGCTGGTTTGGATGGGGTCCAGGAGCCCCATAGATATCAAAACTGGGAAGGTTAAGTCATTACTAGGATATGGCATAGTATTCACATATAATACAGGCATACCCTCTTGCATATTATAAACAGTCTGCACATTACATAGAATAACAAATAGAACATAAACACTATGTAACAAGTTAGGCAGTAATAACAAAGAAAAATTGTACCTGTTTATTTAGCACAGATGGAAATCTTTATAAATATTCTGCAGTTAATGTTGGCTGGATATGATTTTGTGGAACCTGCATACATGGAGGACCTGCTACACCCTAAACTCCTGAGAGAAATAAATATTTAACATTTAAACTCAGCAAAATCAAAAGGGTGACCCAGCCTAAGGAAAGCACAGCTGACTTCTCTCACATTCCAGGGCTGGGGCTGAGTTCCACAGTTGTAGCACCTGAGAAATTTGCTCAGTTTGGCTACAGAAAGGTATGTGATGAAGTCAGGTGCACCCAGACCATCTTTCTCCAGAGGAATAATTTTCTGCCTAAACCTGGACATTTCTGCTACTCTACATGACTGGCTGTTAGGTGAGGGTAGGTCACCTTAAGCCAAAACCTCCTTAGCATCCTATTCCCTTAAGCAAAATGTTGTGGGTTGTTGTTTACAATTTTATGTAGACAACAGATTCTTGATTGGTTACTGTGACTCCATGTCTTCTGGGTACAACTCCTCCTTCTCTGGCTCTCCCTCACCAAATGTTATTGTGAAATTAACTCCCATTTGCAACTATTTAGTACTGAAAGCCTAGCTAACAGAACTCTTTTGTAACTAAAAAAGCGTCCCAGCCAATCATAGCAGCAAAGTCTCAACTGACAAATTGAGACAAACACTATTTGCAACCTGCAAAGCTGCTTCTAACCAGTGAGCTGTTTTTGACCTTGCATCACTTCTCCATCTCCAAGTGCTGCTTCATCTTATGACCCTACTCTTTTTTTCTCATACTCCTGGATTGTGTGTCATTCTATTTTTTATATACTTGTTCAATAAACTACTTTGTTTAACTTGTTTAAGTTTCTTTGGGATCTAAATCAAATGTTTATTAATTTAAATATAATTATGGTTCAATGATATAGCTTTGATGATTATTACCTATTTTCATGCTTAAGAAATTATTGATATTTAGATTAAAACTGTTCCTTATCCAAATGTTCATGGAGCATAATATGGTTTTGAAGATTTTGTCTATTCAAAATGAGCAATATTTAATTTAAACAAAGAATACAAAAATCTAACATCATCAAAACATTATGAACATAATCCAAATCTTATGAAGATGAAAAATCTCACCATTACATTTTACAAATTCTGAAGGAAAAAATAAAGTTGAAAGAGTCAACTACAGAAAATAATATAAAACTAGTATTAACTTTCAAGACAATATAACTGACTGGCAAATTTTATATCAAATGCCATGCTGGTAGGATTTGTTGTGCCCTGAACCTCTGGGTTGGTGTTGTGCCCAAGCCCCCAACCACCACCAAAGAGACCACGAGGGAGGCCAAGCCATATGCAACTGCAGAAAGAGTCACTTTATTCAAGCAGCTGCTCAGGCAGGCACTCAACACAGACCAACTTAGCAGTCATTGTCGAGTACACTGAGCACAAATTTACAAACTGTTTTATACTGTTCAGAAAAAGGACTCATTTTCTCTTTTAGAATTGGAGGGTTTGTGTCCTTATTTGCATATCGGGATACATTTTGGCTGCCAAGTTTTAGTCATCATAGTAACCACTGGTCTATATGAGGTCAGTGGTGAGGACAGCTTGACCACAGTCGCAGGGGGGAATCCCCCATTACCCCTGGCAACAGACTAAATTAGCTGCCAAGATCATCCTGTTACCTAGCTAGGCTGACTTTAGCTCATCTGTACCTTTTTATTTTTAACTGCTTTTTAGCATCAGTAGCTCTGGCAACTTTTTAAGTTATCTCATTGGGGCCTTACAAATTCATATTGCATTATTTATCATTTTACAAGTTTTGGTGCTTGATAGTGAACCTAGGACTATGTGCATGCAAGGTAAACTACCAATGAGTTATACCTCAACTCCTAATATTAACTTTTTAAAGACTCTGTAAATTTTAGCTAATATTGTTTTATACATCCCTGGTACTTTCAAGTTTCTTATGAAACTTAAATGACTTTAAGTTATAGCACTTTGAAAATTTTGTGTTTACTTATCATATGCACTGACAGTGAAAATGAAAACTTATAAGCTCATGAAGCAAAAACAGAAGAAATGGAGATTGCAAGGGTGGACTTGAAGAAGAATTCATTCTTAAATCAGCTTTAGTATTAATTGCATAGAGTAAGATTATTTTCTGAAAGCTCTAATGATTAAAATGCTAGACAAAGTGTTTTCAGAGACATCTAGATTAACAATGTACACCAACAGTGTTTTTCCCCCACTTTCTGAAGCTTGTTAGTTTAATTCTGGGGGTGAGTAAATTGTCACTGAACATAGACAGGGACTGCTTTATTCCACTCAGCTCAGAATATGCCTCACAACTGAGGGCCTGGTCCTGCTGGGTGGGAGATGGTGGTTGATCACTTAAGGTGTTTGTCAAACACTGGTCCCCGGGGTGAGAACCCTGTGACCCTGACTGTGATGTCACCTTTGCTGTGCCCCCAAACTTGGGTTGTGCAATCTCTCCATTCCTTATCTTCTTCACCTGTGCAGCCTGGAATCATGCTCTGATAGCATGGTCAAAATGTTCCCAGGCAGCTTATTGGGTCTGACACCTTAGTGGCTAAGGCAAGGCATAGTTTGAGACCTGCCTCCATGTCAGGCTCCTTCCTCAGAGCCTGGTGGGCACTGGCATCCCTTTTATTAACACACTGTGTATTTGCTGATCATCTGGTTCAAATCCAGACCCCTTCCCTCCCCACAATCATCACTGCCTTCCCCCAGGTTGATTTATGTGGGTGGCAACTTGTGTTGGCGAGGACAGCCAGGTCTCAGCATGCTCTGCTTCCTGAGTAGCCAGGAGTGAGGATGAATCAAGATGCTGGTGTAACCCTGGAATGACCTCCACTACCATGTGGCTGCACAGAGGCTGAGTGTGGTAACATTAAATGCAGAGTTTTTGCTACAGAAAAACCAAAGGCAGGCATGTGTCTGAGTGTCTCCACCAGGGTGCTGAAGAGGTGGATGTACCACCAAGCCTCTAGAGGGGCTAGTGTTAGGTGCAGGAGGTCACAGTCATGATACCATCAGTGGTATGGCATCAGCATTTCTTACTGACTGTGAATCAGGCCCCAAACTGCATTCTCCCTGCCTCTTCATCCTGGGTGACTGAGGCCATGCCAGCAGTGGTCACCATGATCATCTCTTCCCATGTGCTTCCTTAGCCTGGCAGGATGACATAGCCCATGAATGGGGACAGTGGACATGAAGGTCAAGTGGGGACTGTTGGGCCTGTGTCACACATCTAGGCCCCAGGGGGCTTCTCAGGGTAACAGAAATAAATGTGTGGCAAGGACTAGAATGAGTTATTTGTGATGTCTGAAGGGTGCCTAGCACAGGGTAGGTACCAAATAATTCCAATGGCATCTTTTCAATGTGATGAGAGGTAAATAAATTTTATTCTAATGAGTGTTCACTACCTTCATAACCATGCATGTGTGAAGCACAGAAAGATTTAGTCAGCTGCTGAGAGTTTACATGAGAGCTGTGCATAAGATTCTGGCCATGTGTAGAGCTCAAAGCCTCTGTTCTTCATCCCAGGGTCACTACTGGTATGGGGTGCAATGCATGTCTCACTCCAAGGTTGCTGAGTCCCAGGGCCTCATGTTGTAGTAAGAAGAGATGAATGACTTTAGGGATCAGATATATGATATATTTTTTTTCTGTGCCACCCATGAGTTTGTGAAAGCAGGAGAGGGATCCTCAGAAATCCAGCAGATCATGGACTCAGGTCTCAGATGCCAATAGGTCCTCTAGATGCTCACAGTCTGTTAGGGTATGGCTCAGTAGAAACCAGGGCACCAGTTCATGTGGCCTTCCCAGCATGATTCTGAGGGGTGTTTTGTCTTCTGCTGTGGTGCTGGGAGGGCTGAGTGTTAATGGCCCTCATTGGAGCTGGCCAAGGGCCATGGGGAGTGAACAATAAACAGGCTGTGCAAGATCACCTTCAACAGAGAATCGGGACAGGTAAGGTATTTGTTGTGAAACAAGGAACTGATTAGAATAGTGGCTAGTGCATCTCTAGGCAAGTTTTGGAAGATTTCTGAATGCCCCTTGTTCAGATTTCATTTTGAGTTGTAATGAAACCCCTCAGGGTGCATAGAGAAGAGTGAGCCAGCACCTCAGTCATTTCTGGGTCAGAGGATTGAGCTCTCAGGTTTTGAAGCCCATAACAGGGGAGAGAAGCAACAAGATGTGTGGAGAAGTTTTCAAGAGTGAACATGGCAGAGAAGCAGCAGACTGGGAGGTGACTTTCAGTTTGACCAGATGATGGGCATGGGTGAACTGGCATCAGTGGGGAGTGATTCTGTTGCAACAGAAACAAGTCACCCAGGGGAGCAGTGGGAGGGGAAGGAAAGGTGAGACAGGTGACTGTGTTCACCTGCACACAGGCTTGTCTATGTGGAGTCAGTGGCGAGGTGACAGTGAGTCTCAGGGAGGCAGGGTTGTGGGACAAGTCTGTTCCAAATGGCCAGGTATAAGGAGGCCTCCTGTGTTTGAGATGTGTTGTGGGACAGATGTGCCATCTCAGGGACAGGAGGAGCATGTCATCAGAGGTGAGGTGTCCTGGAGGGTGGGGCTTGAGATGAGAAGAGAATAAAGGGATGGGGGGCCATTTGGGGCCACAAGGGGAGGCATGGGAAAGAGAGGGCTTGTGCTCAGGAGGCCAAGACTAGGACAAGAATGGATAGGGCATTTCACAGAAAGTGCATGTGAGGTGGGGGTTAGTCCCTCAAGGGGCCTGTGCTGAGCAGTTCAGGAGGGATGCCCTCAGAGTGGTGAGGTAGGCTGAGATGCACACCAGAGCATTACTTAGGGGGCCTCCTCAGCCAGACTACTTGAGTGCTGTGTGTTTGATCCTGTTGGTGAGGGTGTGGACAGGAGAGGTGTCCCCTAGGAGGAGGCCAATAGATGGGGGTTCAGGGAGATGGGTATGGACTGCCTCATAGAGCCAAGTCCTGAGCAGGGAGCTTGTGGAGGGTTTTGTTCTGTATCCACCCTCCTCACTATCCTCACCCATAACTTCTCCAGCCCTTCCCTCTTACACCTCTATGTCCATTCAGAGCTGAAAAAGACATGGCAGTTTGTTTTTAAGGGAGAAGCAAATTCTGATATATTCTCAGACATATGTTACATGGAGAGACAGACAATGGCAGGGTGACGTATTGATAGGTTTCACCACAGGGAGACCAAAGTGAGTGGAGAGAATGGAAACCTTAATGGTTGTTAACCTTGTGTCTTTGCACCTGCCAAAGGAGGACTGCACATCTTCACAGCAGTGGTAGGGAGTGCACAGCAGATCTGGAATAAGTATCTGGCACCTGGTGGATTTAGGGTGGATGGCAAAGCTTAGCACAGAAGTCAGCACAGATCACTTCACTTTTTCTCTGGAAGCCTAAGAAAGCCTGAGCATGATCAATTATGGCACAAAGCCTTCCAGAGAGCAAGGTGGAGGCCAAGGGTGCTGAGCCTGGTTCAGGGGTCCAGGATGGTGTCCTTGATGCTTTGCCTGCCTCCCCACTTGAGGCTGTGCTATGTCACACAAGAGCTGCAGTCCTGCTCCCACCAGTGGGCTGTGGGCTTTCTTTCCCTGCAGGCTTGACCACCTAACCCAGGAGCAGTCACCAGCACATGTATCCAAATGAGGGTCCAGGATCAAGTGTTTCATCAGCAGAGGTGGGCAGCTTCTTGGTGACAGAGCCCCCACCACAGGCTCATGATCTTTTCCTCCCAGATATAAGCCCTGAGAGCCACTGTCTTGTATGGTGCTGCCTGTAAGGCATGGGGTAGGGCAGTGCCTGGTTTACAGCCTTGCCACCTCAGACTATGTAGACAGATGCCTGTCTTTATGAATTTCTGAGAAGTGTAATAGTTCCTCCAGTCTGAAATGCCCCAAACAGCAGTATTTTTTCTTTATTTTTTTTCTCTTTTTTTCCTTTGGTATTGGGGATTCAGTTTCAATTCTCTGGGGCACAGTATGACTCATTTACTTTTCCTGCCCATTTTATTTTTGATTTTCATATAGGGTCATAGGAACTGACCATGAACTTGCCATTCTCCTGCCTCACACTCCCATGTTGCTGGGATACAGGTGTGCATCAGTGCATCTGGCCTAAAATCTGCAGCTCTCCCCTCAAACAAATGAGTGTACCCAAGTAGATGTGGTCATATAGTCCTTTGAGGGGTGCTCAGGGATGATCCCTTGCCTATGCCCAGTCCAGGACCCAGCAATCACTTTCTATGTTTTGTTTTCAAGGAAAAAGGGGTTGTGATGTTGAGCAGCATCATATCCAAGCTGTGGGTATTTTTTTTATTGTTGTTTCCTTTTTGTTGTCATTTGTTTGTTTTTTGTTATATTTGTTTGTTTTTGGTAGCAGGGATTGAATACAGAGGCACTTGAAACTTGAGACACATCCCCTGTCTCTATTTTATTTACAGACATGGTCTCACTGAGTTGCTTAACACTTCATTTTGCTGAGGCTGCCTTTGAACTCTGAATCCTCCTGCCTCAGCCTCCTGATCCTCTGGGATTATAGGCATGTGCCACCATGCCCAGACATTTTCCCAATTGAAGGGGCTATGGAGCTTCCTGAAGAGAGGGCAAGACATTGCCATTGATGGCATCAAACTGTTGACTGTCAGAAGTGGGAAAAAGATGACCAAGGCCTCCAAGTTGGGGAACATGCCAGGGTACTGTATAGTGGAATTTTGACAAATGGTGAGGAGATGGTCTGGAATCCATTGGAGTAGAGGGGCTCACCACCACCCATCCTGTTCCAGTTGACATCTGATCTACCTACATCAGAGGCCACAAGGACCAGGTCTCCAGGGTAGAGGGGTATCCCTATTCTGCAAGATAAGTGCCAGGGCACCCAAGGTAGGTGATCAGTGAGGGCAGAAATGCAGGAAGCAAGTTATAAAGAAGAAGCAGTCACCATTTTTTTTGTACTGCTGGCTGAAAAAGCCCAGTGTTTAAACCCTAGATCACAGAGACATCCTTGACATCATCTTTATGGTGGGGAGCAGGCATAGGACAGATGCCTTAGAACCACCCTGACCCTGCATCTCTCTCAGCCTCCATGAGGCATTCTTGATTCTCCTTTTCCTCTGGCTCCAGTGCCTCCTGTCATCCTTTCAGGAACCCAAAACCTGGAGTCTTTTAAAACAGCTTCACTGCATGTGAATGGCACAGTGAACTGCAGGTGTTTGGATGGAGCAGCCAAAGTTTCTCAGGGTATCATCTGTGTCGTCCATGAAATCACCACCCTGATGAAGGTCAAAAATGTAACCTCCCTGCAACTCATCTACCTCTGCCACCCCAGTATGCTTGGTAGTAATGGTTGTCACTTTCTCTTTCAGAATATGATGCATACCCAGCATGAAGTTGGGTTTTATTTTGCATGTTTTGATCTGAATCCATTTGTTCTGCATAAGCACAAAGTTCTCCCTGTTGGCTGCAGCAGTAGTTCATTCATCTTGGTAAGCCATGTTGTGTGGTGTGGGTGGGTGGGTGGCTTTCTGTGAAGAACACTTGGGTGTTTTGGTTGGGAACTTATGGAGAAGGCTGCTGTGAGTTTGCCTGCACTTGTGTGCTCTGCTGCCTTGTCTCTGCTCCCCCTGCTTACACAGGAGGAGTGCAAGTGGCCAGATCATGTGAGGCATGTGTGGACTTGCTGTCCTCAGTGGCTCTGCCTGCCCAACACCCTTGTTCCACCTGCTCCCTGACTGGGTCTTAATGGCATCCCATTTCCCTTCAGGACTCTTAGAAACCAAGGCTATCATCTCCATATGGGTTGGAGGGAAGGGCAGAGTATGTGTGCACAAGTGAGGCTGACTTCAAGAATTCTGGGGTTCAGAGAGGAAGAAATTAAAGCACTGAAATGGTGGCAGGCTCTGAATTTACCCTGCTGTGGTTTCCAGTTCTTCTGAATCCTCTCAGCCTTCCCCAAACATCCAAATGCACAGAGAAAAGTGATGATGTTCAGAATGGGCTGCAAAACCATCCACCGAGTCCCTCTTTATCTTCTTTAATAGAAGAGTGAAACTGTTTAGAGTGTTTAGTTATATTTCCACCAGGAGGTGATGGGTTAAACTGCTAAGTGAGGCAGAAGGTTTTAAGGTGCCTTTGAGTTCAGCCAGCACAGATGCAATCAATGTTCCTTTTCTTACACTGGTTACTGAAAGGCTATTAAGTCTCTGAAAAGCTGTATCAAATACCAAACAAAACTCTGAAAGATTGTAAGATTGAAAGGGAACTCAAAGCAGCCTGTCAATGACTAGAGCCCAAAGCCTTTGTCTGCACAGCTCCTTCTTTTCATCGTGGATCAGATTATGAGTTGTTTAAGGGCTGGGAAAGTTGTCAAAAACACAGTCTACTTCTAAAGCCAGACCAATATTAGGATGGTTGTATGAGAATTCTATCTGATTTCTCACACTCACCGAAAACACTTAAGGGCAGTCTACAAAAAAAGAAGCCTCATATTTGAATACATAATACATGATTATTCACAGAGATCTAAACCAATGTATAAAAGATGTCTTCTCCCTAGATGAAAAACAGAAAAGTACAATTTCAGGAAAAACATTCTCATTTTTTCTTTTCTTTTTTTCCAATTTATCGTAGAAAGACTACACCAACATCCTTATATTTGACTGCTGAACAGTTGCTTATGGAAAACTTGTTTGTTTATGGAAAACTTGCCTTTACCCTGTCTGGAAAAAGAAAAGCAACAGGAAGTCTTTTTAATTGCATAAAATATGACAACCAGTATTGTTGGACATGGGAATGTATGATTTTTGTTAAGATTACAAGTAACCAGGACTTATTTCTTGATATGATAACTTTTGTCCCTAGGACTCATGAGGAACAAAATTAAAACCCACAATTATTTGTCAAAAATATTAAGATTTTTTTTGGTTTCATGGCATCCTCCATCATTGGAATTAAAGCAATTTGCTAAACCAACAGTGACTTAGAGAGAAAAAGTCATGCAAGAAGATTTGTATGAGTGAAAACTTCTGATGTCCCACACACCAATTTTGCTCTACTTCAAATGCATGAGCCTATGGAAGACTTCCTTTTACATCTAGATCCATAGTAGAGGAAGAGGCAATTATAGATGTGAAAATCCTGCTGAAAGTTAAAGCAATCTTTACTCTTCATTTTGGAAAATTTTCTATGATTCTCTAATATCGCTATAGGACATGACAAGATCCCTTGTTGTCCCAAGACTTCAAAAGTCTTCAATCTACATACCAAATAAATAGAAGGAAGAATGAATTTTGTTCCAGAGTAATATTTTTAATTCAGTCAGCTTATATGGCAGAGGTAAGTGAAAGAAAAACCTTATTCCATTTGAATCAATAAAAACTGAGGAAGAGATTGAGGAAAATGTATCAGATATGAATGACCATGTCTGACTTCTTAGACTTCTTTATAGTTAACATAAAGATTCTAGTAATCAGAGCTCAAGCCTTTATGAAATTAATTTGCATTTGCTCAGCAAAATCTAATTTGTAAAAAATTCTGTTTCCATCCATGAAGGAGCTGCAGGTATCAGATTTATCTTCTTACCTTAAAAAATAAAATAAATAAATAAGCAAGAAAGAGTTTCACATATGGAACAATTGGCAAAATAGGCTACCAAGCCATTTTTTAAAAAGGAAAATAAATGAGGTGAAGCCTGCAATTGTCCAAGCTTACTGCCTTGTCTGGAACCGGCAGGCCACACCCCCGCCTTGCTACATTTAAAGCAGGCCCTCTTGTCTTTGTCTTTATTATTAAGAAAGTCTCTCACTGTTAGCCCACTAAAAGCAGCTGCCATTGCTAAGCCCTGTTGGTAAGAAGGTCCTATATCTGAGCACAAATGAATATATTCAGTTAAATCAGTTTTCTTTCTGTATGGTCTTATAGCGGCTTGGCATGCGGGGTTGGCATTTTTATAAGCAAGCTGCTTGACATAGTCTAGACCTGCAGCAGAACTGCCAAAAATATGACCAGCTGTTATTATAAGTCTATAAACAAAATCAGCAAAGGGCTCATCAGGGCCTTGTTTGACTCCTGTAACAGACATGCTGATGTCTCGCTTAACAGGTAATTTTCTCCAGGCCTTAGGGGCTGCCACCTGTATCTGAGCATACGCTCCAGGGTCATACTGCATCTGAATGTCTGTGGTTTCATAATCATCTACTCCAGTGAGCATATCAAAAGTCCACGCATTTCCTGCCTGTTGATTTCTTTTAGCTGTCTCTTTGCAATTTTCAAAATATTCAGACTTCCAAAGCAAGAAGTCACCTCCAGTCAGGGTGGCTCTGACTAAAGTATTCCAATCCTGTGGTGTTAACAAATTTTCTGCTATGGAATCTAAAATAGCAAGAGTGTATGGTGCTGTAGCCCCATACTGAGAAACAGCAGTTTTTAATTCTTTTATGACAGTAAAATCAAAGCCATTTATGTGATAAAGTTCGTTTATGTAATAAAATGGACTGTCGTTGTTTAGGCGGGCAGTCGGGATCATGATATTTTGAGGTTTCCTCATTTATGAGGTCCCAATCAACTTCCTCATTGTCTATTTTACTCTTGTTTGAAGGGTCTTTAAAATGAGTCAATAAAGCATAAATTTTAGTAGGAACTTTATTCTGATGTTGAGTTTTCTTTTTAACATCTGTGCTGCCTGCATCTGGAAAAGGACTTGTAACTTCCTAATCTTCACTCTCCAAAGAAGTAAAATCTACCTCCCCCTTATCCTCAGAGGACTTTCCCCAAAGATCCTGCTTTGATGCTGTTTTTAAAATGTCCTCAGTCTGAAAAACAGTTGCTGCTATATCAGAATCATTTGTTGTGTGCTCTAAAAGATCCTTTATGAGACTCCAGTAAGCAAAAATTTTAACAGGAATCTTATCTGGACTGAATGTTCTTTGAAAGTCCTTCAAGGCAGCTTCCACTCTATCCCAGCTTCTTAGATTAATATTTACTTCTTGTTGGAACCACGGGCAGGTGTCCTTGATAAGTTCAAAAAACTTAAAAAGCTCATTACTTTTAACCCTTACTTCCCATGTCTTTAAGGCTTCTTTTAATTGCTTAACAAAAACTTTATGCTTACTTAAATCTTGTCCCATAATTTGGCATTACTGTACCTTTTAAGAGAGATGTGGCAGGTTCACACTGCGATCTTTGTTGAACTAATTTCTGTTGTGTTCCGCCGAACTATCACACGCCTCTTCCCTCATGATTTCCCTCGTGTCCATGCCCCACATTGGGTGTCAATTTTCCTGACCTGCAGGACTACAACAGGAACCTGGAAAGAGGAGCAGGGATTGGGAGAGACAAGAGACACGAGAAATGGAGACAAGACAAAAGTCCGATCAAGTCTCGTTTATTAAGGAATTGAGTCCAATTTATATTAATACAAAAGCCAATCAGAGGAAAGTAAGGAAGAATATTTAGCCAATCATAAAGCACCACGCAATCTAGCCTGATACACACATAGTATTGTCTGTGTGCAGGAAAGGCACGCCCCACCAGTACTTGGCAGGTGCCATCTTAGCTCAACATGTGGCAAGGCGGGGGCTTGGCCTGCCTGGCTCCGGACACTGCCTGACAGTAAGAAAGGGTGGCAAACTCCCCGAGTTGAAGATACAGGCTTCATAACTCAAAGGAGATGAGGTGGTAGTAATCAGAAAAGAGAGTATTGCAAAGAGAGAGAACTCCAGAGATCTGCAGTGTGTTCCTCCTGATTATCTCTCTCACTAATGAACAGCAATTGCATTGGAAGACATAAAGTCAAGAGCTTAAGAAGAGACACCAGAAGGATCAAATGAGATCATTTTGAGAGCTCACACAGGTATAAAGGCAGTTTGCATTCCTGTCAGAGTGAAAAGACTACCAGAGTGCCAAGCAGTGTCCTCAGAAAAGTATTGCCACAGTGTGGGGTCAAATTGGCCCTGGATAAAAGCCTAACAGCTCAAAAGAAAAGTTGAAAATAATCAAATTATTTCCAAATAACCTAACTACTGAATTCCATATTTCCTGAAGGGTTTTGAGGAAATACCAGAACTTCAGGAAATACCAGAACTCCATCATCCAATAAAGTAAAATTTACAATGTTGGGCATCAAGCCCCAAATTTCCAGGCAAACCAAGAAACAACAAAAGAAACAAAGCAAGAAAACATATGTCATAATGAGGGGGAAAATAAATCAATACCAACAGACCCAGAAAAGATATAGGTGATAGAATTAGCAGGTAATGACTACAAGTCAGCTATTTAAAATAAGCCTCCATGTTCATGAATGTTGAACAAAGTTTAAACATTCCAAGGGAAGAATAAGAATATATATATATATATATATATATATATATATATATATATATAGAGAGAGAGAGAGAGAGAGATACAGATATAGATATAGATATATAGATATATATAAACACACACACAAACACACACACACACACACACACACACATATAATATATATAATCTTCTAAAGATAAAAATGCAATATCCTAAATAAAAAGTACACTTTGTGGAATTAATAGCATTTAGACAATACAGAAGTATTAGCAACCTTAAGACATGACAATAGAAATTATTCAAAATTAAGGAAAGTATAAAAGAAAATATTGTAAGAAATAATGGACAAAAGTTCTCATAATTTAATGAAACTTACTCAAATCATGGATCCAAGAAGTTCAATAAAACCCAAACACACACACATGCACACACACACACGCACACACAGAAGAAAATTACACCAAAACTTCATAATCAAATTGCTCAAAACATGACAAAGAAAAAATCTTAAAAGGAAGAAAAAAGATCTAATGGGCACAGAATAACAGAATAGCTGAGATTAGAATGACAGACTTCTTATCTGAAACAATGCAGTCCTGAAGACAGCAGGGCAGCATCAAGGAAAAAAATGCAATGAGCAGAGACATCTTTTACTAAAGACAAAATGAATGTCTTTTTCAAACATACAAAAGCTGCAACAATTTGTTAACAACAGACCAAAACATTTAAGGAAGTCCTCTTCACAGAAAGAAAGTGATACTAAATGGAAATCTGGATCTGCACAAAGTAATGAAGAAAACCAGACATTGTAAATATGTGGGCAAAAATGGCATGTTTCCTTGTCATTTAAAATAGGTGGAAATATGGAGGGTAATTTTATTTCATCAGTCACCTTCTGCTGAGTAATATGACACACTAAAATTTAATGGACTAAAGCAAGTCTTTATCTTTTCCACTGGGTATGGGTCATCTAAATAGTTCTGTTAATCTGAGCTTTTCTTGGCTGATCTTGGAGGGTTCACACTCATGAATCTGCAGTTAGCTGGGAAACCAATTGAATGTGCTAACCAAGGACGGCCTTAACTCAGGTGACTTAGCTGTACTCCCTGAGGTCTCTCATCTTCCAGAATACTAACCTGACTTATCCTCACTACATGGCAAAGTCTATACTTGAGTAACCCAAATTATGCAAAAAGACAAGATGCACACTTTTCAAGATTGTGCTTCTATTACATTGGTTAATCTCCCATGATCTAAAGCAATTCACATGGTCAACCTCAGATACAGAATGGGAAAGACTGAAATTTTTTAAATTTCAGGGTAAAGGTGTGATTATAGAGAAGACATTAATTGGGGATGTTAATTAAATCAATCCACTATACACATCTACTTTATGCCCACATATGAATCTACCAAACTAAGTAATCCATGCACATATACACATGAACTACATAAGCTACCTAAAATTTTTCTTTGCTTAGATAGTTTTTTAAACTCTTCATTGTCACTCATGATAATCTCAACACTATGGGTAGCAGAGTGTTAAGGAGACAGGGACAAAGTAGAATAGGCACATAAAGAAAGAAAAATTAATGTATTGTGGAGAGACATGCTCATAGCACATTAGACCTGGAATAATAGAGAGGATTGAGAAATGCAACCAACTAGGCAGACAAAGAGATAAAGAAGAAAAGAGGGGCAAGTAAAGAAATGTCAGACATCCTAATAAAGAGACAGATAGTGAAGAACAAAGTTTCTCTGGCTAAAAAGTTTATTTCATTCTTTCTTAAAATCTTAATTTAGAACTGCTAGGTAAAATTACAAAGTAATTATCCTGAGCATAAGTTCTTAAGGAAGGGAGGGAGGAAGGAAGGGAGGAAGGGAGGAAGGGAGAAAAAAAAAGGAAGGAAGGAAGGAAGGAAGGAAGGAAGGAAGGATGGAAGGAAGGATGGAAGGAAGGAAGGAAGAAGACAGATACTTAGCATAGTCTTCTTTGGGATATACATAAATAATTCTTACTAATTTATAAGAAACTGTTAATGGAGAAGTTGAACAATAGAACTGAAGGTATGCCAACAAACTCTGGGGGAGCAGCCTGCGCTAGTGTCTAGTGGGACTACTCTATTGTAGTATCTGCATCCCAAGTGAAAACCCAAACCACAAATAAATGATTCATTGGAGTGATATAACTGAACAAAAACACCATTATTGCAAACCAACATTCACACATGACCTGCATCTATATGGAGAGAATGTATGATTAAATGATAGGTTTCATTTTAAAAACCCTATTCAAAGATAGATGATATGGGTTGCTGAAGGAGTTGGCAAAATACTACCCAAGGACCAAATCCAAACTACGGCCTCTAAATTGTTGTAAACAAAGTTTTATTGGAACACAGCTATACCAATAGATATTATGTACCACTTCTTTCATGAGTCATTGGGATAGAAACCATATGGTCCACAAAACTTAGAATATTTATTACTTATCCCTTTACAGAAACAAATTGGCTAACTCCTGGTTTAGTGAAATGAACATCAATTTGTAGTTGAACAAATCTGAATTTCAATTTTCCTCTTGCTAATTGTATCTCTGAGCATCAATTTATTCCTCTTTTTTTCAAAGACTTAATAATAAGTAACTTGTAAGGAGTTGAAAGGATAAGGAGACTAGTATCTGGCACAAAAGAAAGTGAGAACTATTACCAAGCATATTTATAAATAACAGACACTATTAATAATTTAGTCCTTATTATGTAATTTTTTAAAAAACAAAAAGATGCAGTCACTTCCTTTTTTAAAAAGTGTAGTGCATTAAGGACCTAAAGATGAGAGAAAAACCACAGAGCCAAGGAAAAAACTTAAATCTCTGTGATCTAAGGGCTAAGATAGTGTTAGGCAAGAGCCACCAAAATGGATGGATTTTATTTCTAAATGAAATAATTCATTGGACTTTTCAAAATGAATGATAAAGATGATGGTTTTTTATTCTATTAATAACAACAAAATCTGGGGAATAAATGACTAGAAACTGCTGCAAATTGACAAGAGAAAAAGACAAGAAACCCATTTTAAAATAAATAAACATGTTAGGAGATAATTTCTATAAGGAAAGTCCAAAGAGATGTTCACACTCTCTAGTGATGGGGAAAATACAACATAAAGCAAACCTTTTCTACTTTAAAGCCATTGGGATGTTAAAAATGAGAAAGGGGATAGCACACATGTCCCTGTGGCTAAGGGAAGTCAGGCACATCACCAATCCCTGGGGAAGTGCCAGCTGCTACATTTATTCTGGAGGGCAGCCTGGTAATGCCTGATGGAAATAAGAATGTGTGAATCCTCTGACCCACTTCTGCACAGACAGCCCAGAGAACTTATAGCACAACTCAATACCGAACACATACAGGTGCATAGCCAACAGATTACAGAGGTAATCCAGATGTCCCCTTCACTAGGGGAACTCCTGACACCTAATTCCTAGTTGGTACCATTGAGTGGATGTTAAGTGCTGTCAAATGCCTTCTGTCCATCTGTTCAAAACACATGATTTTTCTCCATTCATCTGTTGATATGGTGTGAATTACATGAAGTGATTTTCAAATGTTAACCTTATCTTGAATTCTTAGATACACCCCATTTGAGCATTATGTATTCCACTTTAATACATTGCTGGATTTGATTTGTTAACATATTGCTTAGGGACTTTTTTGTTGTGGTAGTAGCAGTGGTGGTTTTGGTTTTGTTTGTTTGAGTTTTGGTAATGGGGGTTGAACCCAAAGGAGCTTAACCACTGAACCACATCCTTATCCCTTTTTAATATTTTATTCAGAGACAGGGTCTCGCTTAGTTACTTAGGGCCTTGCTAAGTTGCTAAGGCTGGTCTTAAACTTGCAATCCTCCTATCTCAGCCTCTGGAGTCACTGGGATTAAAAGTATGCACCACCCTGCCTGGTTTGCTTAGGGTTTTGCCTCTATATTTATGAATGAAATTGGACTATGGTATTATTTTCTTATATAATTATTTTCTGTTTGGTTATCATCTTACACTCTTCTCATAAAATAATTTCATAGAAAATTTGTATATCTTCTTTAAATACTCTTAAAACTAAGCTTGAATTTTCTTTATGAGAACTTTTTAATTATAAATTTAGTACTCCTCTATTAGTCTTTATTATCTAATTGAAATTGCACTATTTGACCAACATGATATAAAAGCTTATATTATCTACCTCATTATGATTTTTTTTCATTCAATTTGATTTTTAGATTCTTAGGGAGAAAGTTTTCATCACTGGTTTTTTAACATTTCTTCCTTTCTATGTAAACATTTAGAGCTATAAATCTCCTCCCAAGTATTGTGAGAGCTGCAACCCACAAATTTTGATGTTGGGTTTTAATTTTCATTCAGTTAAAAAACATCTCTAATTTTCTTTGTTCTTGCTTCTTTGATCAATTAGTTATTTAAAAGTATGTTTTTCATTTACAAATATCTGGAGATTTTCCAGATATCATTCTTGCATTAATTATCATGTTAATTCTGTTGGAGTTATTTATCATACTCAGAATTATATAAATGACTTCAAAGTTTTTAAAAATTTGTTTTTTTGGCTCATTATATACTCTTTTTTGAGAATGTTACATAAAAATCTGTATTCTGCAGTTGTCAGGTATAGTATTCTATAAAAAACAGATGGTTTGGGCTTGTAGTGTTGTTCAAATCCTCTATATCTTACCTCACCACTTTCTGAGAAAGGAATATTGACTATTTCACTATTATCAGTTTTTTCTTTTTTTTTAATTTGTCCTTTGAAAATATACCTGACAGTAGAGTGCCAATTATAATTCTTAAATTGTCTATTTCATCTTCATTTCAATAAATTTTGCTTTATGTATTTTGTAAAGCTATTTAGTCCTTACACATTTTATGTTATTTTTTTCCTTAATAAATTAACCATTTTATCATCATAAAATATTCCTTTGACTGGCAATAATCCTTTACTCTAAAGAATATTTCATTTGACATTAATATAGCTTTATAATTGTAACTATAACTGTCTTATATTGGCATGGTATGGATATTCTTTCTTTTATTTTTAATCCACCTATATTTTTACATCTTCTTTACATCTCTTGCATACAGTATACATTGGGTTTTGTTTCGTTTTTATACAATCTTAGAATTTCTCTTTATATTCTTTCTGTATTCTTATCCTAAGTTTTATTTCAGGACATAGTATAAGTATGTATATATGCATTTCTATTTGTCAGGGACCAAGAAGAAGTTCTCATTCTGAGAATGTTCTGACCTTTACGATAAGCAGCAGCTCAGGGAGCATTTTGCAGTTGCCTCCCCTGCGCAAACACCCTGCAGCTGACTCAGGCACCCTGCAGCTGATGACTGACGAATTCTCGGAGCGTGCCTCCTCCCCACTCCTGTCTGATAGTTCTACCTATGCCCTGCTCCCACTTCTCTTCCGGGATTTCACCTTCCCGCCGGCGTGAACTTGCACCATATCAGGAGCCCAAAAGGAAAAACACAGCCAACCAGCCTGTGTCTCATCATACCCCTCATTCCCTCAGCATGAATACCCATGAGAACAATAAAAATTTGCAGCTTGGTCAGAATTCCTGTCTTGCTGTCACTTCCTGTGTCTCTTGTCTCTTCATTTCTTCTCTCTTAGGTTTGCCGTCCTGCGTTGATGTCCCGTGGGTCGGGACATCTATTATCTTACTTTCATAGTCAACTGTCATTCAAATAAATTTTAAAATAAGAGGAAAGTTTTTATTTTGCCCACCACTTACCATTTCTAGAGCTATTCTTGCCTTTATATAGATCCTGATTTTCATCTTTTTAAAATTGTTTTTGTTTGTTTGTTTTGCCTTGTTTTGAGATGGATTCTTGCTATGTTGTCCAGGAAGATCTTGAACTTAAAATTCTCTTTCAGTCTCATGAGCATCTGGGTGCCACACCAGTGCAACCAGACTTTGTTTTTTTAAATTTGATTTGATTTGAGGTGTGTGTGTGTGTGTGTGTGTGTGTGCTCCTATACAAGTTTTCTACCACAGAGCTACACACTCCAACTCTCCAACCTCTTCATCTAGACTCATTAATTTTAATCTTGAAGGACTTCCTTTAGCATTTCATGTCATGCAGATCTTCTGGTGAATAATTCTTTTAACTTTTGTTTTTCTGAAAATGTCCTCTATTGGCTTCACATTTGAAGAAAACCTTTACTCCATATAAAATTCTAAGTTATAGTTTAAAGTACTTCAAAGTCATTTTTACTGTCTTATGGCTTGCACTTTTCCCAAAACATAGAAAAAAATCATTCTTATTCATTAGTAACCTGTAAATGATGTGTTATTCTTTCTGGATAATTTTAGTATCTTTTATTTATCCATTTTTTAGTAGTTTGACCATAATGTGAATTGACATGACTTTACTAGGGTTGATCATGAGTGCTGTTTTGTGAGATTTATAAATGAGTACTCCAATTTTTTAATCAATTTTGAATTTTTCTCCACTCTGATATCTTTTACGATTTTTTTCTGTAGTGATACCATCATCTTGACTCATTTTGTGCTTCTAAATTCTATGTACTCAAATTCTATGCACATAGAAGTATTTAATAAAGTCTGACATGTTGTTGAAACTATGTTCATTTATTTTTAGTTTTTCATTCTTTAGCTTCAGTTTTCACAGTTTATTTTGGCCTTTTTCACTAATTTATTAATATTTCATCCTACAATGGATTAATCTGTTAATTATATGCAATATTTCTTCAGATATTACATTTTTTCATCTCTAGACTGACTATGATCTTTTTAATCCCTCTTGTATATTCCATTTTTAGGTTATCAGGTCATCAGGGTTCTTTTGTATATTCCATTTCTCTATTAAAAGTATTTTTTACTAATTATAAGATTTTATATTTCCCTTATATCTTTGAACAAAAATACTCTTAAAACTAGGATATTTAAAACAAATATTCCAAGGGGCTGATATTGCTACAGAAAAAATATCTTAAAGATATCAGGGTTAATCTTTAGTAATAAGAGGAATGCAAATAAAAACTACACTAAGATTCCATCTCACCCCAATTAGAATGGCAATTATCAAGAATACAAGCAACAATAGGTGTTGGCGAGGATGTGGGGAAAAAGGTACACTCATACATTGCTGGTGGGGCTGCAAATTAGTGCAGCCACTCTGGAAAGCAGTGTGGAGATTCCTTAGAAAACATGGAATGAACCCACCATTTGACCTAGCTATCCCACTCCTCAGCCTATACCCAAAGGACTTAAAATCAGCATACTACAGAGATAGAGCCACATCAATGTTCATAGCTGCTCAATTCACAATAGCCAGACTGTGGAACCAAACTAGATGTCCTTCAATTGATGAATGGATAAAGAAACTGTGGTATAAATGTATGCAATGGAATATTACACTGCCATAAAGAATGATAAAATCATGGCATTTGCAGGCAAATGGATGCAATTGGAGAATATCAGGCTAAGTGAGATAAGCCAATCTCAAAAATCCAAAGGACAAATGATCTCACTGATAAGTGGCTGATGAATATAATGGGGATGGGAGGAGGACAAGAATGGAGGAAGGAGGGACTTTGTAGAGGGAAAAGAAGGGTGGGAGGGCTGAAGGGGAAGGAAAAAATAACAGAATGAATCAAACATCATTACTCTTTGTAAATGTATGATTATGCAAATAGTATGCTGTTACTCTATATAGAAACAGAAACCACATGTATCCCATTTGTTTACAATAAAAATAAATTTAAAATAAAAGATATCAGGGTTGACATTTTTCAAAATTGACCCAAAATTTGGAGTATCCTGTTAGCTTTTCATTGCTGTGTCAAAATACCTGGGAAACAAACATAAGGTAGAAAAGATTTATTTTTGTTCTTGGTTTTAGAGGTTTAAGTTCATTCTCCATTGCTTTGAGCCTATGGTGAGACAACACCTTGGCAGAAGGGCATGGTGAAGTAGAGTTGCTCACCTCATGGTGGCGAGGAAACAGGGGGTGGTGGTCTGGGAAAAGAAGTATCCTTCCAGGGCATGCACCCATGTTTCTACTTCCTCCAATTAGGCTCCACCTCCTACAATTTCCAGTACCTCCCAATAATGCTACCTAGCCCTGTTTTGGCCAGCCTTTCTATCACCATGATCAAAAGACCTGAGAAGAACAACAGAGAAGAAAATGTTAGTTTGGAGCTCCTAATTGCAGAGGTCTTAGTCCATGGGTGATAAACTCCATTGCTCTGAGCCTAAATTGAGGTGAAACAACATGGCAGCAGGGTGTGACAGAGGAAAGCAGCTCAGGACATCATAATCAGGAAACAAAGAAATAGAACTTCACTCTCCAGGGACAAAATATAAACCCCAAAGCCATGCCCACAATTGCCTGTCTTCTACAATCACATGTTATCTGCCCTCAGTTACAAACCAGTTAATCCATATTAGTGGATTAATCTACCAATTAAGTTAAGGCCTTTATTACCTAATCATTTTGCCTCTGAAATTCTTGCATTTTTCTAAAGCATAAACTTTTGGAGACACTTCATATCTAAACCATTACAAGCTATGAATCCCCCAATGCATTAAAACACTGATGAAGTCAGAACCATCATGATCACTACCCCAAAACCCCACCTATGAATATTGCTGCATAAGACGGCAAGCCTTCAACACATGAACTCTGAAGCACATTCCAGGTCCAAATCATAACAACTACCCATTTATGAATCTCAAAAATAGCAAGCTGGATTAATCCACATTAAACTGTATCAAAGCATACTGTAATCAAACTACTAAAGAATTGATAAGAAGAATATACTTATCTGATAAGTCTATCATATGTATAATTTAGGGATCAGTTTCTATTAAATTATTTTTCTTCTAATTATGGAACATATTTTGTGCTTCTTTACATGTCTCATATATATTGATTGTAATATAGATATAACAGACACTATATCTTTGTGCACCTGAATTTCATTGTTTTCCTGAATGGAATACTGGGTTTTCTTTCAGTCCACAGACATTTCCATGTAGACAATTTGGTTCTTTTAAATCTCATTTTGTGATATTTCAGAGTAGATCATGAGTATCATTTGTTCTAGGGCTACCATAGTCTTTATTCTTGAAAATGATCTTTCTATGTTCCCTACTGAATGTATAGGGTCACAGTACTCACTGGTTGGACCTCCAATATCTCCTAACACTGTCTTAAATTCAGATCAACTGACAGTCCCCATTATGTGTCCATTATCCAACACTTGTTCTTTACCAAGCCAAATGGAATTGTATTCTGCAAGTTTAGAGACTAGCATTAGAACAACACATTTTTCTATCTTTCCCCATGTAACTATCTTCTGCGCAGTATCCCTCCTATTCCACAAATTCCAATTTCCTCAGTAGCCCCAAACTCTGACCTCTGAATTCTTGGCTCACTGAGAATGCTAGGTTCTACTGGACTTGTTGTTCATGCCCTGAAGTCTTAGAGTGTTTCCAAGCAGAAACCCACTGGCTTGTATGTGATATAAATGTTTCATCATTTATGTCATGGTTACCACATTCTCTGTCATTTTAGATGCATTTTCCAGGGTCAGCTTAATGCAACCCATTTGCCTTTTCCTGTGCTAGTGTAAAAGTCCTAGTCAGCTATTTTTCATCAAATTCTGCCTTTTAAGCACATCATAGCATAAAAACATCCATTTATAACTTTTTTTTGTTACATTTAGCATTCTCCCTATATTTTTCAGCCTGAAGTTGGTCTTAGAATAAGAAGATGAGTTGGAGATAAGCCTTCCAGGAGGTAATTAATCACTTGTAATCAGCACTTATGGCCATTAACAGAAGGTGAGAGTCAAGTGAAGAAAAGAAGTGACTTCACCATCCTTTCAGAGTTATTGCAAATTCTGCTAAGATTACCCTCATTAAAATTCTATTAACTTTTCTTCCCCATCAGGATAGTTAATTAATTCTGCCTTATATTTTAAGATTAAGGCCATTAAGAAGAAAAATTAGAGTTAAATGTCATACATGGGGTAAACTGATTTCTTTCAGAAGCTGTTAATAGACCCTAAAAAATGGTCTATGAAAATAAAATTGTTATAAATTTTTCTGAGCCTCCAAGTTAAAAGGCAAAAATCATTAGTGTGCAGATATTTTATCCAACCTTATGCACTTGTTCTGAACTTGTTTTCTGCTTTGTTTCCTTAAATAAAAATTTTCCTGAAATAATTTTTATTTAGAAGATTCAGGTTTAAAAAGTATTTTATACAAATTAAGCAAATTTTCAGTGAAAATAAATAATATTATAAATACAAAATACCTAGGACCTTCTCAAAGGACCTAGTTAGGAGTAAATTAAAATTTAAATTTGTTGTTATTGACAATTTTATTAGCAAATTCCATTATTATAATCTGTGATGTATGCAAGAACATCACATTGTATTCTTTTTTATTATCAGTGATTTTTTCTTATCAGTGATTAGTTCACTCTATTTTCTTTTTTCTTTTCCTTTTTTTTTTTTTGGGTGCTGGGGATCGAACTCAGGGCCTTGTGCTTACAAGGCAAGCACTCTACCTACTGAGCTATCTCCGAGCCCCTCTCACTCTATTTTCTCCACCCTTTTTTCTGTAGCATCTACATGACCAGTTTGAATACTGATCTTTGAGAATAAAATAGTTAATATTTTTAAAACAACAGATTGGGCAAATTTTCTTAAAAACTCATTTAATCTTGATAGTATTTTATGAAGTAGCTACCATACCATGTTTTCCAAATTTCATAGAGATGAACACTAAAGAATATAGAGGCACATCACCAACCTAAATGTTGGAACCAGCCCATGCACCCAGAGCCAGTTTCCAAAACCTGGGCTCCTAACCATTGTATTATCCTGCTGCTCATTCATTCATGGATGTGGAGGTTTGTGAGTATATGCATGATTTTAAGTCAAGTCCTGTACCATCAAGCTATTATAAATGTCTGAGTTCAAGGACAATTTATCAAATGCTGACTCATTGGCGCTGCATGTTAAGAGCCCATGGGATCCAAACCAGCCCTCTAGAGGACAGAGGGATTTCTCCCTCCACCATCATCCTAATGCTATTCTCAGATACAAGTTGCAATGGTGATGGGTAGGAGCTGCCCTAGAATGGACAATAAAAGATGTTTCAGGGAAAGGCTGCTTGGAATAATCATCTGTGAATAGTCACTTATTTGAATCTCACTGGAGATGTCCCACTGAGTATTTCCAGGACTCAGTAAACATTTATAATACCCTAAAATTTCCTTTAGAGCAAACAAATGAAATTGATCTCTATTTTTGCTATATTGTCCCAGTGATTTTATTAAGGCTAGAACTGCTGATGGGTATGAAAAGATGACCCTTGGTATGAATAAAACAAGCAATGCAGATAATCAAGTCCCCTCTTCTTGTTTCACTTAGTGAAGTAATAAGAGTTGCAATTATGTGATGAATACTACATATAAAAATACCTACTTATAATTTGGGGGGAGGTGTGCCAGGGATTGAACTCAGGGGCACTCAACCACAACTCCAGCCTTTTCTTTTATATATATTTTGTTTTGAGGCAGAGTCTCACTAAGTAGCTTAGGGCCTTGCTAAGTTTCTGAGGCTGGCTTTGAAGTCATGATCCTCCCTGCCTCAGCCTCCCTGAGTCACTGGGATTACCAGCAGGTGCCACAGCTCTCAGACCTTCTTACAATTCTGATCATTCAGATGCAATAGGTCTGCAGTGAGCCAAGATATTTATATTTTTAATAGTGATTTTTATGTCCAACCAGGATGGAGAGCTGCCTTAGGTGAGAGAAGAGAATGCCTTGTCATGGAAGTTAGAGGGCTGAGGGGGCACATAAAGGAACAAGTTTGTGGGATTGTGGGATACAAATGACTTTTGTGGAAGTAGAAGTTAAGCTAGAACTTCAGGATAAGGAGAGTTAAGTAGCTAAGGGTAAATACTGTAAAGAAATAGCATATTTAAAAATTCACAGGGCCTGAATAACAATACCTGCCAAAAGTCAATTATGACAGGAGGTTTGATTGACTGGGTGGGGCCAGTAGGGCTGAGGGTGATTAGAGGAGGTACTAGTAAGTTGCAGACTAGAGAAGGAGGCTGATTTTAGTGATTTCAATCAGAAGCATGAACAAGGTGTGTTCTGTCCCCATCTCCTAGGTTATCTGCTGGGGTCCAGCCCTAGCAGGAGTCCATGGGTTCCACACTGGTAAATGGGGCTTGGGGAGACATTGTTGGTGATGGATGGAGAATGAAAGACACAGACTCTAGTTCTGGTGCAATCAATCCCACTTTATTCTGGGGAAGGCTGGGTTTATATACATTTTTTTTCAGTCTATAATGGCAGTCTTGTGGTTAATATTAAAGAAGTTTCCAAAGCATAGGCAGAAAACAACAACCTTACAGATTATCCTTACCTAATCACAATTGTTTTAAGAATATCTAACTATGTCGATGAGCTAATACGATGTTTATTTCCTTAATATCTAAACTCTATGTGACCTAAGACTATTCTTATTATTTTCATGGTTAAAGTGATAGACAAGTAATCTCATGTGACCATTTCTATTAGGTCCCTCTGGTTAATATCTAAATTGCTGAGTTAGGGTTACAGGAGGGCAGAGGTCCCAATGGTTATTGTGTACCAATGTTTATTATAGGGGTGACATATTCTTTGTAGGAAGGAAGGAATGTTTTGGAACCTTATTCTCTTACCTCACCACCACACATAAACAAAACCATTGTTAAAATTTAACCAGCCTGTTGGAGACAAAAATAGATTTATAACTATTTTCTCCAAAGACTTTCAGGGACTCATTTCATGGTTGTAAAATTATTTTTAATTTTATTAGTGGTAAAGACCCACTGTTTTTCAGATTGTAGGTAATATTTTTTGGAATCTTTGTTGTATTCCCCTCATCCTCTTAAGCAATCCATTCAGACTGAAATGAGTAATATATTATCAGATAAAACACCATGTTTTGGAGCAAAACATCTGGCAATTCCTTTTAGGATGAGCCTTTGCAATCATCCTCCAGAGGATCTTTGTCAAGCCCTGGATGAAATTCCAGATGCCCCCGCAGTTCCTCCTTTTTTATTTTGTAAAGTGAAGAGGACTTCTTGAATTTTACTCTCTTGACTAGTCTGAGAATTACTTGGAGAATGACTGGAAGACAAAGAATTAAAATTAAAATACATACTCCAATTAAGCCATATTGTAATATTGTATTTAGGAACATACTATTAAATATAGTTGTTTTTATATTATGAAACATTTGGGAGGCCAAATTATCTGTTGGAACAACTGAGAGATGAGCCTGACTCAACATTTTTATTTGTAGTTGTAAAGCATTAATATCTAGTGCTATATTAGTATTATTCCAAACTCCTCTAAGGTGAGTTTTAACTTGTTCCCAATTAGTATTACTATCAACCTTTAAGGGAGTAATACAAATCCATTTGTAGTTAACATGACATCTAGTGGTCATTCTAGTTTGAATATTTTGAATCTCATTTCCCATAAAGAGAATAGCTTCTTCAGGAGCATTAATTCTTGTTTCTAATTTTTTATCAATTTGTTCTTGTGCTGCTAAAGCCACAGAGACATTATGAGATACTTCATTTACGTTTGAAGCAGTATGAATTTCCTGTACAAGCGCTGTGATTGAGAGAGCTAAAGAAGTGATTATACTGATTAGAGCTGTTATTCTTAGGATCAAAGCTGCAACAAATCATTTTGGTCTTAAAAGTTCATTAACTGTTTTTTAAAATTTCAACACCTGGTTCATCATACCAACATTCTGTAAGATTGACTGGCAATATAACATAATTAGACTGATGTACGATTAAAAAAAATCTTTAAATCTTTACACATGGTTGAATTAATACAAGTAGTAAGAACACAATCATGGCAATAAATGGTATAAGCTTTCTTATTTTTAGTGATATTGAAATTATTTCTGGTAGACATAAGAATAGCATGAGGAGCATTTATACAAGCACGTACTGCAAAGTCATTAGGTTTACTTAACTTAGGTCTTTGTAATAATATTATATTAGTAGCTGCTAATAGTTTATACAAGTCAGGAAAGTAAGAGAATTTACCATTTATAAGGTCACTCCAAAAGATGGTTGTTACCCATCCAGGAGTAAACCATCTATGAATAGGCTCATTGGTAAGAAAAGAGTTAAAATTAAAATGTACTGTTTTATTCCATCTTATCTTTTGCCAAAGTTTATAATCAAAATCAGGATAAGACACAGAATAATCTGTAATAGTAGTAGCAGAGTCTTGTGGCTTAAACTGTAGTGCAGTATGATGAAAACCACATTCAAACCATTTTGGGAAATCTGTTTCTAAATTAAGTAGATTGTGTCTTTACGACTGTTAAAGTCATCACACAGTTTAAAAGGAGGTGGTAAAGCCACTGAAATATTTGTATCATTAAAATTAGCACACCCAAGTGAGGTTATCTCTAGGGACCATATATCTCTTTCATTGTCTTCTTCTCCTGGAGGATCAGTAATGTAAGTCCTATAACTTAAAGGGAGACATTCCAATGGCACATGTAGATTATCTGTACTAAAGCACATTGGTGTCTCTTCAGTAATTCCATGAAATGTAATTGTAGATGCTATTTTATGTGGTATTAAAGAATCTAAAATCCATCCAAGTAATTGAGACTCATTAGTAAATACTTTAATATTAGATCTGCTCCAAGTAGTTGGATGCAGTAAGGGAGGATTTGAAAATAGGTCCAGTGAGCTTTCCCTTCATTATCATAAGCATGAATAGGCAGTATCTGAGTCTAAATGAGAGCAATCAATGCAAAAAACAAAGCCTCTGTGGATTTAAGTTTTCCAGAGCTGTTCACCATGTGTTCAGCAGTTTCAGTCAGGCATTTCACTTGTCCCCAAGTTGGCAGGTCTGAGTTGCAAGTTGCTGATGATTGTGCAAGATGCAACTTTTTCATCTAAAATACTAGTCCTGTCTTCGTCTGTCTGATTGGGTTAGTAAGGGATCGAATACACTTTGTTCTTCCTCCTTCAAATAGGGCTCATTGTAGTGATGAATCAATCATGTCGGGAATCCACAAAGGTGTCTGGGCATCCTGTGGAAATACACAAGCATAGCCTGGACCGCATGTTAGCAAGTCATCAGGTCCTCTCCATTTACCAGATAATAAATCTTTCCATTTTACTAAACTTTGTTTTGACCTTTTACTTTCTCAATGTCTCATCATTGCAGTATTTCCCTCCTTGTCAGTATTTAGATGATTTAAAACAAATAAAGCATGTTGTAAAATATGATGTGGGGAAGAGTATTTAAGTTCTCCCTCTTTTTAGCTTATTTATTTGTATTTTTACTCTTTGGTGGCTCCTTTCTACTATTGCTTGTCCTTGTGGTTTATAAGGAATTCCTGTAGAATGAGAAATATTAAAACTGGAACAGAAATCTTTAAATGGTTTTGATGTTTAAGCATGAGCATTATCAGTTTTTAATTTTTTAGGCATTCCTAAAACAGAAAAATAAAGGAATAAATGTTGAATCATATCCTTGTAGGCTTCCCCAGTTCTGACTGAGGCCACAATAACATGAGAAAGGGTATCAACTGTAACATGAACATAAGACAATTTTCCAAATTCTGATATATGAGTTACATCCATTTGCCATAAGACATTAGGTAAAAGTCCTTGAGGATTAACTCCCATCTGTGGAGAAGGAATAAATTTAGGACAAACATGACAGTTTTTAGCAATAGTTCTAGCTTCTTCTCTAGAAATATGAAATTGTCTTTGTAAGGCAGATGAATTTTGATGATGATTTTTGTGTGATATAGTAACTTCTTCTATAGCTGTTAAAACAAAATTTTTAGTTAGGTGATCAGCATGGGTATTCCCCTGAGCAAGGGGACCAGGTAATTCGAATGTCCCCGAATATGACCTATAAAGAAATGTGAAGTTCTGCTATGAATTAGATATTGAAGTTCTTGTAACCTATGCATAATTTTAGATGAAAAGGAGAGCGTTGCTCTTTCTATGGTTGGAAACAGTTTAACAATGTATAGTGAGTCTGTGTACAAGTTAAAGGGTTGAGCAACAGTATTGAAAGCATAGATGACTGCTTCTAATTCAGCTCTTTGTGCAGAAGTTTCTTGTGTCCATTGAACTGTGGGTTGAGAAGTTAATTACTGTAACTGCTTTTCCTTTTGATGATCCATCTGTAAATATTAACATAGCATTGTTAATTGGAATTGAGGAGCACCATTTGGGAAGTATTATATGTTTGAAGTAAAAAATGTAGTAAAGGATTATTGGGCAAGTGGAAAGAAATTTTTCCTGTAAAATTTAGAAATGCAATAGCCCAATGATCATCAATTTGTAATATTTGGTCAAATTGTTCTCTTGTGTAAGGAATAATTATTTCATGCATTTCACAAGCAAACAATTCTTTACTTCTAAATCTGGCATTTAATACCAAAGAAGCTACCATAGTAGGACAAGACATTAATATTTTCTTTCCTGATACTGGTAAGTGTATCCATTCAAGTGGATCATTTTGCCATAAAAAACCTGTTGGAGAATGTTTTGTTTTTAGCACAATAAAAACCCAAGGCAAGTTATAATTAACTTGTTTCAAGTAATGTTTTTGAATTGCAGTTTCAACAACTTGTAAGGTTTGTTCTTCTTCTTTAGTGAATATTCTACTTGAGTTAGGATCTGAATCACCTTTAGTATTTCAAACAAAAGTTTTAAATCATTAGTTGAGAGTTTTAAATAAGGTCTAATCCAATTTATATCTCCCAATAATTTTTGAAAATCATTTAACGTTAATAGTTTGTCTTTTTGAATTTGTAACTTTTGAGAACTGACACAATCTGTTTTTATAGTTCTTCCTAGATAATTATAAGGAGGTTCCTGTTGAATTGTTTCAGGAGGCACTATCAGACCCCACCTCTGTAAATATTTAATTAAATCCTGTAATATTATTTGTAACAAATGGCTTTGAGAATGTGCAATCAATATATCATCCATATAGTGAATCATATAGCAGTCGGATACTTTTGTTCACAATTAATTAAGGCTTTATCAACAAACTTTTGACATAATGTAGGACTATTTTTTATTCCTTGAGGTAATATTTTCCATTGAAATCTTTGATAAGGCCTTTGTAAGTTAGGCAATGTTAAACTAAAAGCAAAACACAATCTATCTAGTTTAGCTAAAGGAATAGTAAGAAGCAATCTTGTAAATCAATGACTATAATATGATAGCCTTTAGAGACAGCCACAGGAGAAGGACATTATCCACTAGCTGCAGAGTATAAGGGGAAGTAGATCCTAAACCTTTTACAGCTGCTTTTAGTTCTTTTAACATTTTAAAAGAGAGAGAGGCTCCCAATGAGGCTTTCCTCCTTCATCTATAGCACATACTATAGGGCAACAAATGCTAACATCTCCCTGTTTTTGTGCCTCACTAACAGCACCTAGAAATCCTACCTTGGATTTTCCTTTTTATTTTATCTGGGGGTTTAGGAAGGGCTGGCACAACAGGAGCCACCAAAGGTGGATCCTCATTATGATATCTGGAAGCGGCTTCTTCCAAGTCCTCCTCATCAGATGGGGAGAGCTGATCAGGTAGACTTTTCTCCTTTTTCCCATCTTCATCATCATCTGATTCACTTTCACTTTCACTCTGAGTTTCCTTTGTATATTTTTTAACCGAGGCTCTCAGCAAAGTCTCCTTTTCTGATGTTTTGTCCGGTGATCTTACCCTTTTACTTAGATGCTCACTTCCATGTCTAGGGTCTAAACAGTCCCTAAAAAGATTTCACAACACAAAAGCATCAGCGGGGACTCTTTCATTGCCATATAATCTATGATGGGTATGCATAGCATCGCCTACCTTTTTCCAGGTTTTAACATCTAAGGTTCCCTGTTTAGGAAACCAAGGGGTACATTCTTGCACAAAATGAAAAAATCTTTTTAATTGAGCTGTTCCTACATGAGTTCCTCTGTTAGTTAATAAGTGCTTAGCAATATCAATAAATAATGCTCTTTCTTTGCTTTCACTACCTCCCATGGTAGCTGTTCTGTCTATCCCTGCCTATCCTTTCTCAGCCTTCTCTACCAAGGTGTCCGCGACACCCCAGGCAGGATCCTAGCTGTCTAGAAAAGGCAAGAAATTAATATTAATAAATGGGGGGTTTACCAGAGTGCCCCACATTGGGCACCACTTGCCGGGGTCCAACCCTAGCAGGAGTCCATGGGTTCCACACTTGTAAACGGGGCATGGGGCGACATTGTTGGCGATGGATGGAGAATGAAAGACACAGACTCTAGTTCTGGTGCAATCAATCCCACTTTATTCTGGGGAAGACTGAGTTTATATACTTTTTTTCAGGCTATAATGGCAGTCTTGTGGTTAATATTAAAGAAGTTACCAAAGCATGGGCAGAAAACAACAACCTTACAGATTATCCTTACCTAATCACAATTGTTTTAAGAATATCTAACTATGTTGATGAGCTAATGTGATATTTATTTCCTTAATATCTAAACTCTATGTGACCTAAGACTATTCTTATTATTTTCATGGCTAAAGTGATAGACAAGTAATCTCATGTGACCATTTCTATTAGGTCCCTCTGGTTAATATCTAAATTGCTGAGTTAGGGTTACAGGAGGGCAGAGGTCCCAATGGTTATTGTGTACCAATGTTTATTATAGGGGTGACATATTCTTTGTAGGAAGGAAGAAATGTTTTGGAACCTTATTCTCTTACCTCACCACCACACATAAACAAAATCATTGTTAAAATTTAACCAGCCTGTTGGAGACAAAATTAGATTTATAACTATTTTCTCCTGAGACTTTCAGGGACTCATTTTATGGTTGTAAAATTATTTTTAATTTTATTAGTGGTAAAGACCCACTGTTTTTCAGATTGTAGGTAATATTTTTTGGAATCTTTGTTGTATTCCCCTCATCCTCTTAAGCAATCCATTCAGACTGAAATGAGTAATATATTATCAGAAAAACACAGCAGAAAAAAAACACCATGCTCCAGAGCAAAACATCTGGCAATTCCTTTTAGGATGAGCCTTTGCAATCATCCTCCAGAGGATCTTTGTCAAGCCCTGGATGGAATTCCAGATGCCCCAGCAGTTATCCACCTGGGACATGCCATATCCCTCAAAAAAACAAGGTCTTCCTGCTGCCTGTTACTCATGGAGGTGTTAATGCAAGCTTTCCTGACTTTCTGCAGCATAGACCTGCAACCAGTCATGAAAGAAAAAAAAAAAAAACATGTGTCTCTCTTAAAAGTTATTCTCAAAAATTTTCACATATGAATTCTGTTTTCCTATCTGCTTAATATAAACTCTTATGTTATACTCATATCTATATTGGAAGCCATTTTGTGGGCAGAAATATTCATTTTAAAATTAAATTTTAATTACACAAATAATACATGAACATATTCTCTATATAACATTTTAAAGCAGTAGACATAAATTCTCTCTCACTTCTTTGCCCATCCTGATTCCTTCCTCAAATGTACCACATTCACCAATTTACTGTGTATTTCCATACATTTTAATATGTATTTATAGAAATTACACAGCATTATTTTATGTTTTTTTTAAATATAAATAAATAGGATAATACTTGGCTGCTGCTTTTTCCACACAATTTTTCAAGGAGATTGAAAAAATACATTTTTCAAAATAGATACCTGATAAATAAAAAGCTAATGAATGGATCATAATTTCAAAGACTAATGATTTCAGACTCCTCCATGCAGTAGACCTAAGTTTGAATCTTGGCTCTACTACTTACTAATAGTTTCACTTTGGGTAAATCATAACTTCCCTTAAGTCATTTCTTAACCTTTAAAATAGAACTGGCACTCCTTAACTCATAGGATTATTATAGTAAAGCACCAAGAACCATGTCTGTTCTAGATAAAACAAATGCATCAATTTGCTTTCCCCCTTAACTTTATTCACTCATAATTAGTGGTTCAGCATCCCTCTCCTTTCATTCAGATGGGAGATTGAGAAACACAATCTTCCAAATGCCTCTTGGAAATGTCCATGTGTATGTCCCCATTAGTGTGAGCAAAATAATGATGTTCACCTCTCTAGGTGGCTCCTCTCCTAAGGAGCTTGTGTCTGGTCTCTGTGTTTCTTGGCCTCATCTTTGCACCTTGCTCATGGTGCATACTGGTCACTTCTGCAGTTTATATCCTGTTGTGGCTGTCCTGGATTAAAGTGCTTCACCTGTGATTAACCTCTTAGTTGCCATCATCTTATACACTAGCTCACAATTCCTCATTAGCCCTAATTACCAAAAATCCTTTCCATTGTTCAAAGTAAGATTCACCATTCTAAGACTAGCATTCAGGGCTTTGTACCATGTGGCACCAAGTAGCATTTCCAAATTTTCCTTTTCTTCTCTCTATTGACTCATGCCAAGTTTCTGGGTCTTGCTTTTGTTGTCCTAAATATCTCAAATACTTTTTCTCCCAACAGAATGTGTCTGTATACATTCAGTTTCACCAAGTCAGAATAAAAAGTAGTAAATTTAAACACAGGATTTGGGACAAAATTGTGATAATCACTTTTCTATTACTGTAACAAATTACCTGAGAGAGTCAATTTTAAAAGGGAAAAAATTATTTTGACTAACATTTTTGGAGATTTTAGCTCATGGTTGACTGGTCCATTGTTTGGGGACTTGTGGCAAGTCAGCATATCCTGGTGGTAGCATATGGCAGAGAAATCTGTCACCTCATGACCAGATGTGGGAGAGAGGAGGAGGATGGGGCTGGGGTCCTATAATGACCTTTCATGACATGCTCTCAATGACCAAAAGATTCACTAGACCCCACCTCTTTAGGGTTCCATCATTTTCTAATAGTGTCATGTGTGAGGAACAAACCTTTAACATATGAGCCTTTGAGAGACACTTATGCAAATCACAGCATAAACATACCTTAGTTTGATCCTGGTACTGTTCCCAGTGAAATGTGTAGCATTTATTTTTTAATATCTCTTTTTCTCACTTATCAAACAAGAATAATAATAGAAATGACTTCATAGGATTTTTTTTACAGTAAAAGCCAAATAATGTTTATATATACATATTTTTTTATGTTTACATAGGGCAATGATGTTTTTTTTTTCCTTCCCCCCACCCCTCCCACCCCTCTTTTCCCTCTATACAGTCCTTCTTTCCTTCATTCTTACTGCTCTCCTTATCCCTAACCCTAAACCTAACCCTAAACCTAATGCTAACCCCTCCCACCCCCCATTATATGTCCTCATCCACTTATCAGCGAGATCATTCATCCTTTAGTTTTTTGAGATTGGCTTATCTCACTTAGCATGATATTCTCCAATTTCATCCATTTGCCTACAAATGCCATAATTTTATCATTCTTCATTGTGGAGTAATATTCCATTGTATATATATGCCACAGTTTCTTTATCCATTCATCAACTGAAGGGCATCCACAAGAAATAAAAGCAAGAATCAACAACTGGGATAGATTCAAACTAAAAAGCTTTCTCTCAGCAAAGGAAACTATCAGAAATGTGAAGAGAAAGCCTACAGAGTGGGAGAATATCTTTGCCAACCATACCTCAGATAGAGCGCTAATTTCCAGAATCTATAAAGAACTCAAAAAACTCTACACGAAGAATACAAATAATCCAATCAACAAATGAGCTAAGGAAATGAACAGACACTTCACAGAAGAAGATGTACAAGTAATCAACAGATATATGAAAAAATGTTCAACATCCCTAGTAATAAGGGAAATGCAAATCATAGGATTTAAATAACAAATTATGATCACATATGTGGACAGTTGGAATAGTGATCAAAGGATACAAAATTATATTTAGTAGGAGAAGTTCATGGAACCTATGTGAAATATGGTACCTATAGTTACTAACAATTAAGGACATTCTTGTAAATTTCTGAGAGAGATTTGAAGGGTTTTCACCACAAAAAAAAAATGAAATGAACAGTGTGTGAGGAACTACATATGTTAATTAGCTTGATTTGACCCTCCTGTAATGTGCACATATTTCACAAAATATGTTATAAATGATAAATAGATATAATTGTGTTTGATTTGAATACATACATAAGAAGATAATCCTATACATATATTCACTCCTTCATGTTGCCTTAGATCCTTCCCATGAAGAAATAGAGTCACACCAGTCCCCACACAAACCACCAAACTCCAGAATAGACAATGCAATGTCAAAAGAACTTCCCCATTCCCCCATCCCCCTCCCAGCCCCCTGGGATGTGGGAGAGCTTATCTGTGACCAAGAAAAAGATAATGTGTCTGAACAACCAGGCAGAAGACTGGTGCTAGCCAATATGATACTATCAATCTACTCAAACCTCCTTCAAATTACATGGCTTCCTTGGGGTCTACCTTGATTTCTGCAAGATATACATTATTCCTGAATAGCAGTAGTATTCCAGTCATGCCTCTTTTGAGGTAACTACAACTTTACACTTTATTTCCCTTGATCAAAATTTTTTCAACCCCAAAAGTCTGCAATTGGTTGTCCGAAATATAGCATAAGCATGTCTTAGTTAAAATCCTAGTTCTGTCCCCAAAGCTATAGCAGTTGTATAAGAAAGTCTCAGAGAAGTAGTTTAGGTGTAAAAATAGATATTTCTAAAATATTTTGAATTTTATGAGCTATAGGCACACACCACTTGAAATAAAAACTCCATGAGAAACCTCAAACATAAGGCACATATAAATGGCAACTTTCTTGGGAATAGGGGACTAACTTCCTTTCTGAGATTATCAGTGATATTAAACAGGACAGTCATAAAATTTATATGAATGAAAACCAACAGTCTGTGATGTGGCAAATTATCCCAAAGGGAACTCTATTTCCCATTTTCAGGGTGTTCATGGGTCTCCATGCAGTGACCCTCAGTAAAAGGAAATTCTGTTCTCTTTATTGGATAGAAGCTATTGTACACATTCCACATGCAGTTAGTACCCAGAAGAGGGGAAAAGAATCAGCATAACAGGAAAGGCATGGCCAAGATCAGCTTCTGAAATACAGATAATCTGTCTAGACCTAAGTCCTAAAACATAGCCCTCTAGCCTCATGAAGAAAGAATTTTAAGGATCAAAGAAAGAAAACTAAAGACTGATGTCCTTGCTGCAATACTGAAGCAAGCACTAGTAAGAGAACCCACTGTCTCAAACACAATAGGTATTCTGTCAATGTTGTTGAATGACTTGTAGACCATATCCCAGAGTTATGAAACTTAGAAGAAGCTTGAAAAATCATCTAGTGATTGGAAGCACAGATATGTTAAATAGATTACCTAAGATCACAAAATGAACTAATGGAGGAGACCAGACTAGACTCAAAGACTCATCTCTCCATTCAGTGTTCTTTTCCTGAGAGTCAAGATGGGTCTTGAACTCCAACACCTGTGCTTCTCACCTTCCAGTAAGCCATTAGCAATTAGGCTCACTAGTAGGTGTCCAAGAATTTATGAGCCCTTTAGTCCATCTGACCAAGAAAAAACCTGGAGACAGCAGGGAACTCCACAAAGGTCATCTAAGCCAGGAGTAGGCTTCTGGATTCTTTCCTACAGTGCTCTGTGATAGTGAGAAAATCACATTTTCTATGCTGCTACTTTCAGCATTTTTTCTAAACAAACCTTTGTGTAATCATCACAATCCAGATACCTGTTACGGGAGGGCAAATTGAAACATACTCTAAAAAGAGAGTATGTAAAAGAGAACTGTTATGCAAGCAGTTCTCTGAGCAATTAAGATCAGTTAAACATTTTACAAAAACTAATTCTGTCTTAATTTATTCTCCCTCCTTTTCTGCTATCATGGTATATTTTGTATATTATTATCACCCTTATTATCATTGTGTTTAAGTAAATAAATGATATATCCTGTACCCCAGTAAGCCTGAGAGCACTATAAAAGTTTCCAGGATTTATCACATTTGATTACAGAGACTGCCATACAGATGGTGTATCATTGACATGTGATCATTGAGTGTCTGACTTTGTAAGGGACCTTGCCAGAAATCACTCTTTTAGGACAATCAAATAAAAGACCAAATTACTTTTGCTAATTTTCCAGTTTCATTTCATTTACTACAGTCATACCCAAATATTTTCTATGTGTCCCCTCTGGCCCCACATTTAATCTCACTCTGGTGACTCCACCCAACTGACACACATGCCAGTAAGATATTTAATGAGCTGTGGTTCTTAAAAACTTATTTAACATGGAGATCATGCTTTTAGCTTCAAAATTCTTAATATCTAATTATGATATTGTGATGATTATTAAAGAGAACTGAACAGGTTATTTTAAAGAAAGTGTTGTTACTAAGCTCCCACGAAACCTGAAAAGTATAGCCTAAGAGTTAAAATGTTTCAGTATTATTATCAAATAACTTCTTCAGGAACCAGAAGAAAATAATTGGGATTCCCTAGTAATCCTCCCATTAATAAATGAACAAAATATGAAACTGATGAGCAACCATTGAATTATTGAACCCCAGGTACATCTGCTCCAAATTTATGAGTCAAAAATCAAAATTGCATGAATTTATAAACACACAATCTTCACAGACATCATAGAAAAATTAAGGAAATTATCCAGCATATCAAATGCAATTCAATATAACATCAAACCATTAAACAAAAATCCTCTAACAAAAAAGAACCATACACATTATGATTGTATGCAGATGGAATAATGGCCAGATGGAACAGTAAACTCTGATGCTTGGCAACATAATCTTTGGCACAGTGAGTATATGTCATGCAGAAAGTCAAGAGCAGTCCTCATAGAATCAAGCAAATAAGGCTCAGAAAATACATCCTGAGAAAAGAAGAAAAAGGGTCCTGGATTGTAAGTAAAGATGACCAGATGATATGGGTATGACAGAAAAAGCAGGATGCTTAAGTGCAGTGGAGTCAGTTTCTATCCATAAATATACTACCCATTAGCTGTGGTGTTAAAATGTTAGATCTTTTATTTTCTCTAGAAAATAAGAGTCACAGCACCCACATCATAAAATGGCCATGATTCAACAGAGATTCTAATCCTGGACATATCAGAGCACCTGCCCTCTGTCCTAAACTGTAAAGCAAACATTGGTTTGAGTGAGCACTTTAGAGAATAGAATTTCTCACATCACATAATTAGTACAGAGCCAGTAGATTCCTGCCTTCTAACTTGTGCAATGGACTGAATTTCAAAGTGGCTACCTGTGGCATATACAATGCTCTGTTCATATTATTCTTTGGCCTAGGCAATAACTGGAGGAATTTTCTGAGTCTCAGGTACAATTAGGTGGAGATCTTAGAACTGGGTCCTCTCCAATTTGATTCAGGTAGGAAGGGATTGCCACTTCCAGTCTTGCCTTTAACATCCTTTTGGAAATAATTGTACCACTTTCAGTCACTGTTTTTCTACCCTGCTATGTTAAATTATTTTTCTATACCTTAACAATGTTTTTTGCCAATCCTATAACTTTCTGGTTGATTTTAATGATTAAAACATAGCCCAATCCAGTTTTCTGCTTAAAACTGCACTATTGGAAGTTCTCCCTTTCCCAGCACAAGCTCAAACTATGGCACCAGCTTCCCAGCATAGGAAAAGCATAAGGGAAGCATGGGTGTGGCTGCCTCTCCCTCCAGGTAGAGACTCTGATGTTGAGATCAGGGAGGAAGGATAGGATGCAGGCTCTTCCTTGATGATGGTCCATGTGTAACCTGGGAGGATGAGTCTCAGACTTCACTCTGGTTCATTTGGGTTCTACCCAATGTTTGCAGCCTCCTTTGCTGTGTTGGTCTTCACATCAGTGAATAATTTTCTTGGGGGTAGTGCTAATCTAGTTCTATGCAGAGATCATTCTAGACAGAAATTATTTCTTTTACAAGCCTTGATTGCTATACAAGTCCCTTCCTTTATGTTTGGTTCCCTTTGCTAAGTCTATCAGTCTCTGGGTAGCCTGAACCTTCCAAGGAAAAGTGAATAAGATGTGGAGGAGACTGCTTCAGATTCTTCTTGGGCACACCTTTATCCTAGTCTTTTCAAGTCTGTGCTTCTGTGTGATACAAATGGCATCACGGAGGAAAGCCAGGTTCTGGTTCTTGTGTTTTTGTGAAAACTCATTCCCACTCTCCCAAGTGGGCCAGAAGATATTTCAGTTCACCCAGTATTTCATCCAGGAATCAAATGACCCTTCCTTTAAGAACTCCTGATTATTTTTCTTTACTAGTACATAAAAATTGTACAAATTTATAATACACCATGTGATATTTTGATCCATGTATACATCATGTAACTTTCAAATCAGGATAGACAAATCTATCTCCTTGAATATTTATCATCTCTGGTCACCAGAGATAGCTTTCCCATACCTCTGGGTTCTGTCATCTGAGGCAGATGCAGGCCCTCAGAAAGTCAGGCCTATTGACCCATGAGATTGCACTTTATCTAAATCCAGAGATGAAGAGACTGAAGTCGGATTCCCTGTGGAGGTGACTTGGAGATCTGGGGAATCTGGTTAGATTCCCGGATGCATGGGGCCCTTGGCAATGATACTAGGAGAATAGACAGCCACAACACAGACTGGTAAGCATCACCTCACATTTTCAGGAATAGGATATCAGAAAGAAGTGTGCAAGGCTTTTATTTCATATATTCATTTACTGCCTTTTCTCTTTAAATTTGCTAAGAAAGCAGTATATTTTGTAACTGAGAGATATTCAGAGACTGAACTTCTCTGCAATTTGAAGATGGAGAACATTGAAGGCAATTTAGTGCTGCATAACCATATCCCATTTCATGTTACCTCTAACACCAGGATAGATTTTACCTTCTCTTGGCAGGAAATTAGGCTTTGCTAGCTGCCCATTCTGATTCTTGGGAGAAGTTGTATTCACTCCCTGCTCTGAAATGAGAATGCAGTTGTTCTTGATGAATTCAAGCAACAATGAACCTCTGCCTATTCCTAAACAAGCAAAGGCACATTCTGTCATTCTTTGAGAGTTGCAGAGATTCCCACTCTGCTGAGTCCATTGAGGACATCCTCATGTCTATGTTTCACTATGACATTTGAGGAATGGTTGATGCCAGGGGCTTTTGGCACCATGGTTCAGGGAGATAGCAGCAAAGCACATATACCAAAGCTAGTCTGGACAGAAGAGAAAGGATCATATTGAAATCATATAAAGCCTGGTAGTTTTATCATTCATCTTTGGATGATGGAAGATGGTCTGCTGTGAGGTGAAGGATGACCCAACAGCAATGAAACTGTAACATCAAGAGCTTCTCCTTGGATATGGTGCATAACTCAGAATTACTGCAACCACCATAGTGTCAGAAGACATCAATTTTCCCAGACTAACCTGCTGGACTCAGAGCCATGAATCATGGGGCTAAAACATCATCTTTCTCCCAGACAGAACCCACACTTACCTCTTTATCATCCAGATCCCCCACCCCAAACCTTTCCATTGATCAAGTCCAGTTATTTCTCCAAGTACAGAGTCATGGCACAATATAAGAACATCATTACTCTTCCTCACAGGGCACACCACAGAGAAGTATTTCCTTCTCTTTCAGATGAATTACTGTCTGACGGCACAGATCCTTCCCTCTGTGTGTGCTGCATACAGAGTGAGGGGCAAGGGAAGCCTGGGCATCTCCTTTCTGAGTTAACCAGTTATCTCCATCATTTCTGCCACTTGGTAAAAAGGTCCTTCATGCCCATCTATATCAGATTACTCTCCAACTAAGCCAGAGGATGAAACTTGGAAGCATGTCTTGTTTTTGAATTGCAGCCATTTTAGAACTCCTGAATCCCATCACCTTAAAAATCAGGAGTTCCCTATGGTGATAATCCTACTCTTGATTTAAACTCTTCCAAAGAAATGAAGCAGAATCTCCCCTAAAGCTGTCACTGTCATTTCATTGCTGAAAACACCTAATTGCTAGAAAATGTCTTCTGAAGAATAATGCAGCATCTACCTCTTTATAACTTTCACTTATGGGATTACAAAACATGAAGTATCCCTTAGTATGACAGGCATTAAAGAAACCAAACTTTGACTCTGCCCTCAAGGGGACATTTCTCCTGTGATCCAATCCTTATCTCCTCTCAATTTCTCATTTAAATATAGCTTTCACAAACACTTTCTTTTAATTTCTCTAGAACAACCCTTTTAAAACATGGGAGCTTATGTGTGGCACATACCTATAATTCCACCAGCTCTGGAGGCTGAGGCAGGATCACAAGTTCAAACCCAGCCTCAGCAATTTAGAAAGGCCCTGAGCAACTTTGCAAGACCCTGTCTCAAAATAAAAAATAAAAAAGTAAGGCTTGGAATGTGATTCTGTGGTAAAACACTCCTGGGTTCAATCCCTGGCATTGTGCACACATGTGTGTGTATGTGTGTGTGTGTGTGTGTGTGTGTGTGTGTGTGTGTGTGCAATTGTGGCAGTGTAACCAATACTTAGCAATGATCATATCAGTGATACATGTGGTTGAACCCTTGCCTTCCTGTGCCTCTTCTTATTTACACAAATAATGGGCAAAACTGATTAAAAGTTGCATTACACTTTGGTTCATATTATAATAGCTTATCAACTAATCAATGAGTCATGCCCTCCTTCAAGTCCAATGGGAACAGGAAAGTGGAGGCTAGAAATATCTCTTAGATGAAGGGGACTGAGGGAATACAAGGAAAGGGTAAGTATTAGGGAACAAAATTATACAAATTATATTATTTTGTGCACACATGTGAGAATATAACAAATCCTACTCTCATGCTTTATTACAATGGACCAATAAAAATATGTAGATAAAAATATCACTTAGTTCAAAGCTAATATGATTACATTGGCCAATATTCTCTGAATGCATTTCCAGGTAAACTCACACATTTCACCAGTTTCACTTCCATGCATTAAACACTTCCTGTCTCTACTATATGTCAGTAAATACAAACATCTAGAACCTTTTCTCTGTGCTCAAGAGGCTCACAGTCTAATAGAGAAATGTCCATGTAAGCAATAAACATTACTTTCTGTGATGGGTGCTGAGACACAGCTGGACCTGAAGTCTCACAAACTCAAGAAGGAGCACCGGATTCTACACAGAGAAGTTGATGAAAACTCAACTATAAGGCATTTTCCTCTCTCTTCTCCATTGGTTTTTTGGGGGTGCAGTCTTTTGATTGTTAATAAGTAGAGACTTTGGCTGCAGTCCTGACAATAAGGGTGACCTATAAAGGAAAAGTGTCCTCATCAGTGAGGCACATGTGGCACATATCATCCATGTGGGGCTACCAGGATATTTCTGCTGTAGAAGGAAAATCAGGAAGGTCAGGGAAAAGGTCAAGGAGCACCACAGGTGTTTTGTGTGTCTTGCTACTCCAACCCCCTCACCGCAGCTCTCTGCTCTTCATTGGATACTCTGAATGAAGGAAGGTTTTATTTTTATACATTGAAGTTTTCTTCCAAAACTTTTGTTTCACCAAGAGTCCTATCTGCTTACCTAAAGACTTCAGAATTTTGAAATCCAAAGCCAACTCAGACTACTTTTTGCTGTCATCACTTATCTAAAGTAATATTTGCAGATTGCCTAAATGATTCAAGGAGGATCATGTTTGAAATTTAAAAGAGGAAATGTTGGTTAATATTTCCCAAGTATTGCCCTGCCTTGCATGAGCTGGCAACCATTGTTGGGTGAGGAGAGGAAGAGAGAACTCTGTGTGTGCCAAGTGCATGAGAAAGCACAGCTTGTCAGCAATCTCTTCAAGACTACACCAAAATCTAGATATTCCCCACCTAAGTCAATTTCTCTGATTGAATCATTCAAAGACAAAATCCAAACAAAATTAGATCAGTCAAGCTAACTTTGTTATTTAAGACTCATTATTTTTAATAATTCCATCTTTCCAGAGGGCTCACAATCCTTCTTTAAATATTTTCTTCCTAAATTTGACCAGGGATTGATATCATCTTTATTGATGTGTACTTTTCAAAATTTATCTCATTCCCCTTTTTGAAAACCAGTGATTTTTCCCATTTCAATCTTCCAGCATCTTCTTCCTTCTCAGTAATTCTACAAATAATGCAAAAATTTTAAATATTTATCTAGCATGTATTATGTTACAGATACTGTTCTACTTGTTTACCACTATTAAATTTAAGATTGGGAAGTCCCAGCAGCTCAGGAGGCTGAGGCAGCAGGATAGCAAGTTTGAATCAGTCTTAGCAACTTAGCAAGGCCGTAAGTAAGTTAATGAGACCCTGTTTCCAAATAAAAAAAGAAAAAGACTGGGAATGTGACTCAGTGGTTAAGTACCCCTGGCTTCAATTTCTGGTACTTGGTACTGAAGGGAAAAAAAAAAGAAAAAAGAAAAATCAGATTAATAGCCATGCTTTTCATCTCTTCCAACACAGATATAATGTCCTTAATGTAGGCTATGGAAGCAAAATAGACCTTATCCTTCTTCCTTTTTCTGATCAATTATACACCATCTACACAGGATCAAGTCCATCCCTTCCTTGTTCTCCAGGAGTTAGATATGGATGAATGAAGCCCTCTGTTTTCTGTAGCACTTTTCACTATTTCTTCACAGTTTTGCCAATGTGATCTTTGCAACTTTGTTTCCCTTATTGGTGTCTCTACTTAATATGAATCATTAATTCAGTCTTCCACACATGTTCTCTTTAAGATTCAGTTTGAGTCAAATGTCTGTTATGGTCCAACTAATTGGGGACTTCAATACATAAAATACTCCACAATCATAACAAGGAACAATGTAGATCTCTACATTCTCACATGGGAAATTATACTCTTGGATGAGAATGAGACAAAAAAAAACAATATAAATGTGAATCTTATTTGAGTTTTTTTAAATCATATTTAATAGAGGTAGTATTGTATAAATATTATGTCATTAAGTTTCAAATTTCCTCTTAAAAACATTGAGCCCTTGCAGGCTTTAGACTTCAAGAATGGAACACCAGAATGGACTAGAGATTCCTGCTGTAGATGCAGGAGACATAAGTACTTAATAGCTTTAGTGAAATAATAGAATGGAAAACCAGGCTTGGTGAACCCATCACTAACAGGCTTCACACAAAGAAGCCCAGGAAGAATGATGGAGGAGATAATTCCAATTTTTCTAAACTGAAAAAAAATGGAAAGAAAAGAACCAGAGGCTCAAGAGATGACAAGAGTTCTTGAGCATTTGGGTTTTGATTTTCAGTCTAAGCCTGAGCCTAAAGAGGAGAAGTTTTCTTTTGTAAGAGAAAGGAAACACCAAGTTTATGGATGTTTATGGGTCTTCCCCATGTCTGATTCTGTTAGGGGAATGCTGTCAATACAGTGGGATCTGTGTAGTTAAGAAGGGGGAGTAGGAGAGATATGGAGCTCTAGTTTAAACTCTTTAGCCTCCTCCCTTTTGTGAGGCAGGAATACCTTGGGTGGAGGAGAAACAAATGCCAGATGGATCTATGCTGCTTGTTAGACTCTGTTCTACATTAATTTTGTTTGTGAGCATCTAGACTTCCTTAAGTCTTGACTGAGTTCACAGCCAAGCTACACAATAACCTGTTGACATCTACTTGATGTTGACATCTACATATTCAGGAATTAACCAACCCTCATGATCACCAGATTGCATTCAACCTCCTTTTGTTTTATAATATGTTATCTAATCCCTGGTGTCAGACAATGAGACAGCAACAACATACTGAACATCCAAATAGATGATAATAACAACAGCTAATATGTATTGATTACCTACCATGTTCCAGGCACAGAATAAGCACATTATAAAAATGTCAATTAATTTTTATAGCAATCCTATAAGACAGGTGTATGATTATCACCACTTAACAGAGACTAATTCACCCTAAACAAACTTCTATTACACATTTTTCAGGTAAATTTTGTCTTTACTCAAGATGTATTCAATAAACAGCATTGAAGAAAGTTCATAGCAAGCATGTGCACACATGGAAAAAATACCTGACCACCTCACTTTTTGTTGAGTGGGGCTTGGCAAAAGAAGGAGAAGTGCACATTTTATTCTTAAGTTATTAAGAAATCATTACCCTATGTACATATATAATTACATGAATAGTATAAACCTACATTGTATACAATCATAGAAATGAAATAATGTAACCATTTGTGTACAATGGATCAAAATGCAGTGTGTAAAAATAGAAAAATAAAAAAATATATAATGGGATAAAATTTCAAAATAAATCTTTTGTAAAAAAAGAAATTAGGATTAGTCAGACAGGGTAGTGCATGCCTCTAATCCCATTGGCTGGGGAAGCTGAGACAGGAGGATAGCAAGTTCAATGTGAGCCTCAGCAAAAGTGAAGCTCTAAGTAACTCAGTGAGATCCTTCTCTAAATAAAATACAAAGTAGGGCCAGAGATATGGCTCAGTGGTTGAGAGCCCTGGAGTTTAATCCCTGGTACATTCCCACCTCCAAAAATTAGGATCAAAACTAAATATGGTCAAGTATATCCAAAATTTCAACTCATCAAATCTTGAATTAGCAACAACACTAACAAGTTGAGAAAAGGAAAGATAAATAATTTATATACTAATAATACATAACAGTATATAACTTGATTCAATGAGATAACAAATATTATTATATATCACATATCACATACTAAATATTACATATTGCCACTATATATTTTGTCTTTTGTATATTATATAAGCCCAAGGCTGTGATCTGCATGTCTCATAGACTCCCAGACAGCAGCCTTCAGCTGCCAACAGAATATGGACTCCATAGAGATGTGAGTTAAGACTTCATCTCCTTCACCATTTTTCTGCAACAAAGGTGTCACAGAAGAACAATAAACCAATGTGACTGAGCTCATGTTTGCAGGACTTGACTGTGCTTCTTTTACACAATGAGAGGAGAAATAAACACCAATGAATTTGGATATCAGTATCTAAAATGACTGAGGTGTTTAGAAAAGATTAAACAGACATGCATAAAGAGACACATATAATTTACTGAAGATACTGTGGCCATGTCAGCAGTATCTACATTCAGGCAAGCAGACATTAAGGTATAATTTCAGTAGGATACAGAAGAATAGTAATTCCATTTGAAAGGAGAATGGCAATTCCATTTGAAAAATATCTCTATATCTTCAACCTGTATCTCTATATCTTCAAGTTATTTTAATCACTATTTCAACAACTTCTATTTTGACATGCAATCATTAATTATAAAAAGATATAAATAAAGAACTTGGAAAGCATACTACTATGTTCTGTGAAGTGATACTTCAATTTATAGGATAAATTTTTATGTAGAAATGTGATATCTGATAAATCAGTGCCCATGAGCAAATGAAAACAACCTCGAAGAGCATGTGAAGAATGAGTTTCTGCAGTACTGGGCATAGACCAGAGAATGAGAGCTGGGATCCCTCTAGAATTTTAAACACACCAATAATTTACAGCCATGTCTGTCTTGAGTTACAATACTGGAAGAGGAGCTTGAACATGATGGTAATAGTTCCTCAATTGCCCACCAACCAAGAAGATATGAACAGGACAAATAAGACAGAGATAGCCTAACATAGACTCAAACTCCCCCTCACAAACTGCCCCAGCCTACTTGCCTAGTGTCAGCTCCTCCCATGACCCTGTCACAACCACATGGGCTAGTGGTGCCCAACACCATTCTCTCTCACATCTCTGTTTTTACATGGGTTTCTCACTCCCTGAAGACTTTACCCTGGAAACATCTCTCAGCTTTCAAGACTAGTCTCAAGTGTTACTTCCTCTGTCTCCAAACTCTCTTTCTCTGTGCCTCCACTGGTCTTTGAATATACATCTCTAATGACATGTACTACATACTGTTCTGTGGACTCAATTTTTCATGGCAGGCTTCTGGATTCAATAAATATATAGTAAAATGATATGATAAGCATTATTCTGTCTGGATATATGGTTTAAAGAACACAGACAAATCTTAACATGAGACTTCTGAGAATATAATGTGTGTATGTGTAAATATGTATATACATATACACATACATACACATGCATTTACATATATGTGTAAATATGTGTATATACATACACATACATTTATTTATACATACATAAACACATACACATATAAATGATAAAGAGGAGAAGGGAATCAATACTTGCTTACCTAGACATACTCAACAGCAAAGATACTCTTATTGGTTTTCTATACTCAGAATGACCTGGTGTTATGTATGAGAAAGGTACTCAATGTGAGTATACTGAATGAATTTGTAGACTTGAAGATCAGGGTTGTGATGTGTGGGAATTGTGCTCCCTTAATTTTCAATATGAAACACATGGGGCAGTTTGATTGTTGACATGACACGTGTAATTATTTAACAGCTGTAGATTCTTTTATAAGACAGAATAGCATTCACAAACACCATTCAAAAATCTCCCTGTTCTTCCACAGAAGTAAATTGGAACTCAACAAGCAATAAAACTTTGAGATTCACTTTTGAAAGATAAGACTCCCTAGCTCCTAAAAACATAGTACTTGTTCTCAGAATTTTTTTGAGTACAATTTGATCTACTCAAACTCAACCAGAAGCTGTGGCTTTGAAATAAGTGAATATGTGGAATTCCAAGCAATATCATTATACTGTTCCTTAAAGTTTATGACCAAGAAAGAGCTTGAGTTATTATTTAGACAGCAGGAAAAAGTGAAATTGATAGATTTCTTTATCCTCAGTGATAACAGTAATGAGGATGAGTGAGTCCTGGGTTCTGTCCAAAGTCCTCTCTAAAGAATCAGAAGTTGAAGCAGAAAAATAAAATATGATACTATGTGGAAGATGGTAGGAGAAATAATATTTTTGACAAAGCATTATCAAAGAGACTAATTTACTAGACTCATGTTTTCCCCTGCAGGCTGATACTGCTCCCTGATCTCAAGAAATCTTTGAGCCATATTGATGAGGATTCATCCCCAGATTTTAAGTTGCTCCATGGTCACTTCTCCTTCACCCTCAAATAGGAGAAAGAGGAGAAGTAAATCAACTTTGTAAAACTCTGTAATCCAAAGAAAAAACTCAGTTTAATTGGTGTTCTTTCCTGTCCAGATTGTAGAATCATGTCATTTCTATGCCCTAAACAATGACTTGAATAACACCATGTGCTAAAAATTCTTTTTTCCAAGAAAAGTGCTATGTCACTACTGCTGACTTCCATTTGTCTCCAGTATGCATTACTCCCTACAGATATGCATTACTTTCTCCCCAGAGATTTGAGAAAAAGACCAAAATTAGCTATCAGAGATAACCAGTTCTAGTCTAAACTGCACCACTACAAGACAGTAAACCACCTAATATTTTAATAGCACTTTCTAATTTGTATGAAGTCACTGTTTAATTTGATCCCTCTAATAGCCTTAAGGGCCAGAAAGGATGTAGCCACCATCTGGGAGATGAAGAAATGGAAGTTTCAAGAGGTTACACATTCAGGAAAGATTTAGAACCCTGAGGAGGTACCATGATTGGGGTGAGTGATGGCCATTGTCAGACTCACAGGACAAAGAGATATGATCACCCTGTGATCAGCCTGCTGTGTCTCTACCTTTGCCCCCTGCCATGGAGATATCTTTACTCTAGCTTTCAGTTCCTGTGAAGTTCCAATATTTATAATATCAGTAAGTATAATTTTTCCCTTCCTATTTTTGTAATGTAGACCAATCTATTAGAGGTACATGTTGGAGAAAAACTTATCATTTTAAAGCTAAGAATCCAGATAGAAACTTTAAAATGTTAACTGACCCATGTGTATCAACATCCAAGAATCACCAAATAAGAACATCCACAGAACCCCTCCCAGACCAGGAATGAGTATTGAATCTGCAAGCTCTCTCTGCTTAGCTCTAATTGTAGCCATGTATTAGGGGGAGATGTGGTTGTTTGCAAAATCAGAGAGGCTAGACCAAGGACTGTAGCAAAAGACCAGGGAAGTTTAACCAGCACATATATTTAAATAAAAAAGGCCAAGAAGTCTCAGAAATTTTGCCTAAGATTCTGGAGTTCATCTTTTGTCTCTGAGAAAGTCTACAAAGCCTAGAACAACCAGGTTCCAAGGGAACAGTGCTGGCATCAAAGCTACTCACTTAGGTCATAGAGGTCCTTATTGTCACCACCAGTACTTAAACTCCCTTTTTTTGACTCAGTTTTCTTTCTGCTCCATCCTTCTGCTTCTTGGTTTCTTTGAGTCTCAATTTCTCCAACTGCTAGAGGAGAAGTTGGATGAGATACTATCTAAGATTTACAGCTCAAATTCTACAATTTCTTTTCCTTTTAATGCATCTCAGCCTGGTACGTATCCCTTCCTCATCACCACAGACACTCATTTCCTTTTTCCTACTCCATTCTCACTCTCTTCCAAAAATAAAAATGAAATGGGAACCAAATTTTCCTGCTCAAGACTTAATGGCAGCTCCAAATTCTAAGTCTCAGTGAGAAATCCTATGCACCAGTCTCGTTGTGGACAAAAGATCATTATGTCTGTTTACTTAAGACAAGACAAGCCTCTCTTTAAAGTTTAATTACTGAAGAATCAGACAGATTCTATATCCTGAATGCCTGAGTTAACATGGCATTTCTTTTGCTGCTATTAAAACTCAATTTATTTCCCACCCTTCTCTTTCCCTTTACAGTGCCACCCCAGTGAATTGCTGAATGCTATTTTAAAAATCCATACAATTCCCAAGCAAGGACAGAAAGCTGGTTGGAGACTCCTGGTCACCACTGGGTCAAGCCTGTGCTGCTCCAGAGAATCACTAATGACATCTGAGGACAGAGAAAAGAATAAGTAATAACTTGGTGATCAATTTCAGGGGAAAGGAAAGAAAAGACAAAAGAAAGTGAAACCCCAGAAATCAGGAAGTAAAAGCGTGTCTTGAGTAGGCAGCAACTTTTAGGGACATTTTTGCAATGGAGAGAGATTTCCTGGGTCAGTAGGAGCAGCACATCCACTGTTCTCCAGGATGGGTGGGGATTGATGGGTAGGGGTGAAGGTCAGGTCATTATCCCTGATTCACTGAACAAACTTGTTTTCAGCCAGGTTCCATCCAGTGATGAGACCCTAACCTCTTCCCACACTAATCTTCTTCCTATTTGCTCAATTCTTGATAACTGAAACAAAATTTCATCTATACGTGTTTCTACCATACTTGTATATGGTCCCAGGTGGCTTCAGTCTCCTTTTCCCCACAGCTCCTCTGTCCATGTTTCTTTGCCCCTTAGCTTTTATCACAGCAGTTTCCAACCCACTTACATTAGCAGTGGTCTGCATTTGTTGATTTGAGTTCATAGTCAACTTGAATTCAGTGTCAAATACTCTACACTCTAGAATTCCAAACCACAGACATACAAAACTTAATTAATTAAAGCTAATAGCCATGAATTTCATCTTTGTCATTAATAATATGCCTTGGGATGGGAATCCATAGAACAACACTTTTAAAGAGCTCATGAAATTTACTTAAAGGAGGAACAGGGATCCAGGGGTGGCATTCTCCATGTGAAAATATTCACAGAATCTGGCAAGACAGATGCTTGCCAAGGACAAGTCCCAACCACCACACAAATGCACCATTCGGTTCTCCTCTCAGGAGGCACCTGCTGTGAAGAGCACCTTCAAGTGACAGGTAACAGCCACTGAGCCTTTGGAATCTGTTGCAGTGCTTGGTCCAGGGGCATAATCTCTTTGAGACAATGGGGATTCTAGGATCTGCCCATTTCTTTTCAGCCTAGAATTTGTCTAACAAACAGTCATTATCTATAACTCCTCCTTGGACTCAATGAGACTTCCTCAGAATTTCTCTGAAGTTTGAGGATCCTCTAACCCAATCCTCTCTCCTTTCCCCTCTCCATTAGCAGGTGTCAAATCTGAATCACAATCTGCCTACTTCCTCTGCCTATTCCTGCCTGCTCTTCTCTTTTATCTTTCATGGGCTTGACTTCTGAAAAAGAAAATCTTTTGCATTTTTAATTCTGTTTTTGTGTCTTCTCCCTCTAAGTCCCAAACTGCCATGCAAGGAGATGTAGACTTCTCAAGTGAGGAGAGAGCTAGAAAGGCTGTAAGAAAACAGACTCATTTGCCTTTGTATCCCAGTGCCTGGGGAGATAGAAATGACACAAGCACAGGTGTGGATTAATGTGTGAATGCCACACCGGTAGCCACCAAAACAAGTTCCCATTTGGTCTCCAGGGAGTAAGCCACACAGGTCACTGGATCATATACATAGTAACCCTGAGTCCCTGCCAGCAATTTCTCTCAGACCTTCAAGAAGGTAAAAAATTTTGGATATTTTTTCACCATGGAAGGGCTAATGTAGCAATTCCAGGCCCTCTCTGCCTGGACACATAGTGCCCTCCTCATTCACCTTCATGGAACTCCATATTGATGGGCAAGGTAGGCATAGAGTTTTTCTGTAAATATTTGCAAGCACTCTAAGATTTACATAGATTTTTAAAAAATCAATCAAAAAATGAACAAAAATTCTTGTGTAATTTCCACCTGCTATCAAATTCCCAAACCTAACTGAAAGCTACACAGTAGACTCTGTGTTATCATTCAGATTTCAGCTCAAAAAAGGCTTTCTTGGAGAGATCTTCTAGGATATCCCATGATATCCCACATCACATAACTCTCTTTTGTTTCTTCATGGAAATGACCAGTGTCTGAAATTTTCTAAATTATTTGTTTACTAGTTTAGCTTGTATTTCCTGCTCCAGAAAGTATATTTCAGGAGAAACTATCTTGTCCACTCCTGTGTCCTCAGAATATAGAATTCCAGGAATAGACTTTAATGAGTGACAGAAATGGCCTCCATTTTCTTGGAGCATGGTTGATCTGGGGGAGCAAGAATCTAGAAAGTGATTGCAGAATCTTTTACAACCTCACTTGAGGAGTCTGAATTTCAACTCAGAGGACTATAATTTTTCTTTCTTATCCTTCATTCACTATTCCATTTGGCTAAAGAAAAGATCAGTTGTAAAAGAACCATGCCAGTTTCAACCCAGAGGAAATTGTTTTTGATACCAGTTGAAGTCTATAGTAAGTGTGTGGAGGGAGTGGGATAATGGGAATTTAACCTAGGGCCTTGTGCATGTTAGCAAGTGGTCTACCACATCTCCAGTTCTATAATGTTTTGTTAGTCATTTATCTTTATCAGTAATCAATTTTTAAACAACCTTCCCAATAGGTTTATTTCTTTATAAATTTGTATATGCCACAGTATTAATGTATTATGTGCATTTTAAAACAAAGATTGAAATGTAAAGAGATTAGATAAAAACAGATAGAAACAAATTCTATTTTTTTCCTTGTTTTCCTCTTTTGGATCACCTTGTGCATTGCCTAGGATATATACAGCCTATTTTGGGCATTGATGAACAAAGCAAATTTTGCCTGGAAATAAGAGAATGCCAGGGGTTAGAAGAGGGATGGGATCTAAGTACAAGGGGAAGCACAAGAGAATTCTTTGGGGTGTTGGAATTGATTCTAAATCACATTTTTAGTAGTGGTAATGAGAATTTATCCAAGTATTTAATCCCAGAGAACACACCAAAAACAATTATTATTACTATTTGCAAATTTCTAAAGCTCACCAAAACAAGCAGAAAAAGAATCTAGAGAGTATACAGACACTGGCCATTTTGTATTTCTAACCAGGTGAAAAATCCTTTAAAAAAAAAACAGCCTAATTCTTCTTTTCCCTCCAGAGATCAGAATCACATGAAAGCACAGAAAATAATAGACCTTTTAACACCTCACTGATCCCTGAACCCCATATCCAACTGTGGCAGTTGATTGCAACAACCTCTCTCACTCCCCATGCTCTTCTGCAACATGACCTTGACCTTGCCCCTTGCCTTTCCCTTGAATCTGGTCTTGCCTTAAAGACTTGCTCATAACTGAAACACACATGAACTTACGGAATAGGTCAGAAAAGGCCATACAGTTTCTGGCCAGATCTCTAGAGTACCTTCTCTTAGAACCTAGCCTCCATGCGGAGAGAAGCTCAAGTCACACAGAGAGGTCACACTGTATAGTTGACAGCCCTAGATGAGACCATCTTTAGGTCATCCTATCCCAATTTGGAACTTCTGGAAGTTGTCGCTACCAGCTGTTTGAGTCACCCCCAGATCTCTGAGTCTTTTCAGCTGAGACCCCAGAGAGTGTGGCAGCAAGCAAGTAGACCCACAGATTCCATGATCATCATGAAAGAGTTGTTGCTTGCTACTAAATTTTGTTATCAGTTTTATAGACAGGTACTACTTGAATCCTACAAATTATCCAATCTACCCTTCTTCATTGCTAGTAGAACTCATTATATTTGAAGAGCTCTGATAAAAATACCAAATCATCCAGCTTCCCTTGCAGTTTACTGTGGTTTAGTAATAGAATCATAAACATTGAGAAGGAAACAGAAGTTGCTAGTTGATATTCCAAAAATTAAGAATATCATAAAATAAAGTTCTTTTAGGAACAGAGCAGATGACTGACTTCTTTAGCCTTATGGCTCCCCCCAGCTCTCTTTCTCCTTTCCTCCTACCTGGCATGTCATTTTACTTCCAAAAGGGCAAGAACCATCTTACCACTATGAATTGAAAGCCACAGATTTGAAATTGCAGTGTAAAGTGACAGAAATATATTGATTTCAAGATGATTTTGTGGGGCCATTATGCCTAGACTAAACTGTTGGTCTTTCTGTTACAGAATGAGAATACACTCTGTGTGCAGGTAATTTTTAAAAATTTTATATACAACCAAACTCAGCTGGTACCAAAAATATGGTGCAGCATGTAAGAGAACCTAAATTTGTCTTTGTTGAATTTGGCCAATCAGCTTCACGGTGGCCACAAAGTGTTCCATACTTGGTTTAAGGTTTTGCTCTTCCTGCCTTTAAATTTTAAATAACTTGATATTTAGGTTTAAGCTTTGTAAATGAGTTCAAGGGGCAATGAAGCATGCACACAGGCAGAGGAGACAGATGTCGTTGGCATGTCTGCTGCTTACCTGGTAGTGCTTGTGATGTTCCATAAGCACAGGATGTCAAGGACTCATAATGTATAGATGCCCAGGGAGGTGTAAAAACTGCACAAGATAGAGGCACTGTATCTCAGACTGCAGACACAGGGAGAGGCACTGACAGCCCCACAAGACCACTCTTCCTATTTGAACTAGAATTTGCTTTGAATGCAGAAGGAAATGCCATTCTGTGAAAAATGAATGACCACAGAATTCTACCAGATCCTTGCTTACTCCCATTGCTTCCCCATGAAAGCTAACCACCTATGCTAAAAATGGTGACCTAGAACAGTATGAACTGAATTGTGTTACCCTCCCAAAAATTCATACATCAACACCATAACCCTCTGTGTGACTATGTCTACAGACAGGGTCTTTAAGAGGTAATGAAGGTGAACTGAGGTTATGGAAAGAGAAGAGTAATCTATAGGACTGTGACTTTATAAAAACACAAAAGAGAACATTCTTTCTTTCTCTCAATGATGTAAGCACATAGTGAGAAGCACCATTTTGCAGCCAGGAAGAGGGCTCTTGCCAAAACTCAACCATGTTGGCACTCTGATCTCAGACTTCCAGTCTCCAGAACTGTAAGGACACAGATTATCCACCCAGTCTAAGGCATTTCATTAAGTCAGTCTGGAATAACTGACACATAAGATGAGCAGAAAATATGGGCAACTCATGACTCCCCTTTCTACCAGCCCTTCTTCATTCATCAGTAAGTCAAAGGGACAGAGTATCAGTAGATAGAGCTAAATTGTGATGCTCATATCCATTGCTCTGGTAGGAAGAAAACACCAAAACAAGTCAAGTAGTGAAATCCAAACTGTAATTACACTGATTCCCCAAAACAAAGTGCTCCTGTATTTGCACTTAAAACCAACATTGCATAAGATAAAGACTATGGAAGAAAGACAAAAGTATTATATTTTAGTACTTTTAACAGTGGTTTTTCCTGTTTTCTGAGCAAGGGAGTCCTGTAAATTATGCACCCAGCCCTATGACTAAAGAAGCTTACTGGAACTTTGGGAAGTGGGGAACCCAGATTTTAATGGTTAGACAGCTGATGATTCCTGCTATGCTCTGGAAAGCCATCACATCGAACTTCAGACTTTTACACAGTGGGCTGCAAAACAGTTATCAAATCAATTTTTTAATTTCATGGGAAATGGTTAAAGAAAAAGTCACAACATTGGGGTATTGTCTCAGCTTTCCTAGAAATTAAATTGGACAGCGATCAGGTGCTGCTGCTGCTGCTGTATTTCAGAAGTTGGGCTCCCAGAGCTGGGTGATGGCAAAGGGAAGAGAGGGATAAACCTGGGAAGTGACAGAGGGCATTCAATGACCCTGGTGATGTCTGCAGTATCAACAGTCACAGGTGCACAACTGGTATCTAGGCTGTTATATCTCCTAAGCTATGGCGACTTCCTCAACAGTCAGACTGCATGACAATACTGTGGCTCTGTGCTGCCAGTTGGAAGAAGGAGAGGGAATCTATGTACTTTCTCTTCCCTGCTTCCTGTTCATCAGGAAATTTTAACTTCTCTGTTTGTCTTAGATACATCCTGTCACCCAGGAAGTCACATCCCATGCTGTACAGTGTGGCATTTTAAGCCAAAACAGTGTCAGAGAAGTCAGAGACTTTTGGCATGTCACTGGTTGCCCATGGAGGTAGCTAAGACTGATCTAGAAGTTGGGGATCTGGAAGATGTGGGATGGCACTTAAGATGCATCCATTAGAGCAGGTGTGTTGGGGTCCTTCTTGCTCCTTCCAGCAGTGTCTGGAAGAGACAGGTGAAATTAGTCTGGAGCTATTAAAAGCACAAGGAGAGAAGGAGGGAAATATTCATTTGTTAAGAGAAAGTTCTGCCAGTAACTGACAATTTAAGTTAGGTGGGAGTCCCACAAATTGAAAAGGCCAAGTTCCTCAATAACCCCAAAATAAAACTGATAAAAGAGGCAGCCACCAAATTACAGGCCTTTCCCAAACACTTTCCATTACTAGTCCTCCAGGGAGAGGAGGATAACCTGCCAGCAGGGAAGGGATTAAGAGGTTGGTTGCCACTGATGTCTTCTGCTATGATTGCCTCAGAAGAGAATCCATTAACCTGAGAGGCAGCATGGTAGTCACAGCACTAGGAGCAAAAGGGGATAGGGAAAAGCTCTGGAATTAAAAACACCTAAAGAAAATGCATACTGATATATTCTCACATGTAATAAATAGGATGGATGTCTGCCAAGAACTTTGTGGAAAATTTTGCCAAAAATACTCCAGTCTGACCACTAGAGGTAGTTTTTAACCCCTGAGGCAATTCCAGGTCCCTGAGTTCCAGTAACAAGACCCAGTCTGTGGAAGCAGCACAGTCCCACAGAGTGGCATCCTCCCCAATGCACTGCTCAAACTTGGCCTTGGGTTTATTGAACTCTCTCTCCTTGCCAAGCATACTGAGTGAACTATTATGAATCATTTACTAATTCAAAAAATAATGCAAGCTAAACAGGAGTGTCTATGTTTTATACATAAAGAAATTATAAAGAAATTGAGGTTCAGAGAGGTTTTTATGACTTGCTACTCATCACAAAATTATTAAATCTCAGGTACCTATGACTGTAAACCAGGTTTGTCCTGTGGTAAAACCCAATTCTTTTTCACCTCTTCACTCTCAGTGCAGGTATTATAAATTGTCAGACAGAGCAACTCTGCTCAGGGGTCATAGACAGGCCCGGGTTTGGTCTAATGAGTCACTTTGAAGTTCTTAACAATCGGTGAACAAAAGGTCCTGCATTTTCATCTTGCACTGAATCCCACAAATTCTACAGCTAGTCCTGTTTCTTCTCATATGTGAAACCTCCTGGCAAGTCACATTTATCCCCTTGCAAAAATAAGTTTTCTGCTTTAAAAATGTGGGAACTACATGGAGTAGGCACATGGTATAAGTTTTTCTACTCCAAAACCTATCCCCCCAAAATATTACTCAAGACATCCACTCCTTTAGGTTAATTAAAAAAAAAAACTTCCCATACAAAAGATTTATACATCCTAAGATCTCTTATCATGCACCTTGAACCCTCTTTATTTCTCTAACCTTAGCTGTATAGTCTCCAATTCCAATTCCCATTTTTTAAATACCCTTAATACTGTTCCAAGGATAACCTTTAATAAAACCCCCAAATCTATACCAGCAAAGAGGTAAATTATTGGGTGACTGCTCACAATGCAGTATTGCTCACCACAGGCTACTCTAAATGTACTCTAATAGCTCATAGCCCACTATGAGTTTATGGAATGACATAAATTACCCACTTGAGAGGTCACAGTGCAGGAAAAAACTGGAGGCCTGGAAACCTCAAAGCTGAAGAGAGGGATGGGGCATAAGCTATTTGTCCCCTGGGTGGCTCTTGGGATCTGTCCCTGGGTCAAAATTTATGAGTCCAGGGTCAATGACTTTGAACACATGTGAATTCATACAGCTTTCTCAAATGGAGGTTATGACATAGTGCGTATGTCAGGGACACTGCACTGGGGATGATATATCATCTAAAAGGTAAACTGGAGTTCTCCTACTGCCAAAAAATGAAAACAGAAAGAGAACAGGGTTGCTATCTACATAGTAAAAATTCTATGATACCTGCTTAAAATTGGCTGTAGGTTTTCTATTGCTCTTAGGATCAAATCCATCCTCCTCACCACTTCCTGTCTCTCCTGGCTCAGCCTCTCTAGCTTCATTCCTTCTACTTATGTGCCCTCCACCTACTCAGTCCACTCTAGTCACATTGATCTTCCCTTTTCTTCAGTAGATCAAGATTGTACCCATTATGTGACATTTGCACTTGCTATTCCAGCTAAGGGTCCATTCATACCCCTGATTGCACCACTATTACAAATGGAGCTCACAGAAAATTCATCTTTATGATGAAGTGTTCCTTTTACAGATATTGCTTACTTATTCATACATTTATTATTTGCCTTCTCCCTCTAAAATCTAAGCTCCAGGAGAACATGAACTTTACCTGTCTTGTTCACTGCTGAATCTCCATTTCCTAAGACAGTTTTGACAAAACTTTGAGGAAGAGCACTCCATGCAGAGGGGAGAGCAGGTAGAAAGCCCTTGACAGTCTGTAAGAAGTCTGGCACATTGCAGGAAAAATAAAGACTAGGGTTTTTCAGATCATAATGAGCAAAGGGAAGAGTCAGAGATGTAAGCAGGAGCCATATCTCAGAGAAATACATAGTCCAGGATGAGGAGTTGGAATTTTATTCAAAGTTCAGTGAAAAACCATCAGAGGATTAAAATAAGAAAGTTAAGCCAGGCATGGTGACACAAGCCTGTACTCCCAGCAGCTTGGGAGGATAAGGCAAGAGGATTACAACTCAAAACTAACCTCAGCAATTTAGTGAGGTCCTAAGCAACTTAGCAAGACCCTGTCTCTTAAATATATAAAATAGGGCTGGGAATGTTGATCAGTGGGTAAGTTCCCCTGGGTTGAATCCCCAGTACCAAAAAAGAAATAAAGAAAAGAAAAAAAAAAGAGAAGAAAGAAAGATAAAGAAAAAGAAAAAAAAGAAAAGAAAAAAGAGAAAATGATGTAATCTTTATAAAATCCTTACTTGTAAAACTGTGTTTCTCCATTTTACCAGTGAGGAAAGAAAGGCTCCCAGCATACTTTAGTAAATAACTAATGTCTTATGGGTATGACATGGTGGAGCCAAAATTTGAACCCAAGTCTATAAAGCTTCAGTCTTCCACCTTGCCAAGAGTTTTATTTTACACCAATAGGATTTCTCACTAGTTGCCTTCCTACTGCAACTAGTTCCCATTAGTGGAAACCATGCTTTACAAACATTTGGCTAAAATCAGCATGGTCAGCACTTAGCTTTCTGTGCTTTGCTCTCCTTGAATGTCTACAAAGAACCCAGACCCAGCAGGCCAGGCATTCATGCATACAAACTGGATATGACATCAAACTGGCCTTCTCTGAGGATGCCAGACTTGCAGCAACATTACATGTGCCTTGATACAACCAGTGCTTACAAATTGCCACCCAGCTCCTGGGGCCTGGAAGTCTTTCCTTTCTAATTGGCATATTTGATTACATGGGGGAGAATTTCTCCACTTCTGTTTTCTTCAGCCAGTTTCAAACAGTGGTAAAGAAGAAAGAGGAATAAGACAAAGAGAGGAAGGTGGAAAATATTACCAAGGTGATAAAATGAGCCTATTCTTTATTCCCAGTCTAAATGGGGCATTCCAAAGAGTACACTCTTCTGTTTGATGTTGTTTTGTTTCATGTTTTTGTTGTTGTTGTGCTGTTTGCTTTACCCCTGTGAATTTCTCTTCTCAGACACAAAACTGGCAGAGCTCTTGGAGATTTGCAATCTTATTATGCAGTGGTATTTTTTTTACCCTTTCTATTCTTAAGTAGACCTGTGAATTCATTTTAACTTTCTATCAATAAATGATTACTACAGTTAAATTCATAAAACATTTATCAATGATACATTGAGCATGATTATGTGCTAAGCACTCTGCTATGAGCTTTGCCTCCCTAATTTCACTTGAATCATCACCCTATAAGGTGCAAGGGAGTGGAAAGTGCTGAGGGATGTGGGTGGGGTCCTGAACTTGCTGCTCAAAGATAAATTCTGCCCAGTAGGACCTAAAGACACTTGGACTGAGTCACTCATGGCATTGAGAAATTCTACCTTCCTCCTTTTGTTGGGTACTGTGGGGTATTCACAAATGAATCAGAGTCTTTTCCTTCAAGGAATCTCAGTCATGGAGAAAAAACTTACCTAAGGGAAAACATAGTGATATATAGATGGTCAACACATGTCCTTCCTCTGTCCCTGTCTCAGTGGACACTGCCTATCAATCACATGCCTATACTTGGGATGCAGACTCCTGGTTGAGTACTACCACTGGCTCAGCAGCAACAAGTATTTATCTAGCATATTTTATAGACAGAACTGGGGAGAACACTGTTTTTTGGATTTCTTCCATATCACATATTTATGGAGAATAATCTATGACTTTCCTCAAACACCCACTTTCTCTGTAATTCTAGTAGTGCTCTGTCTCACATGACAAGTATCTTTCACCCAGAAACTGTTTTCTGTTTTTGTTTTTGTTTTTGTTTTTGCTCTGAAGTAGTAAATGATTGGGTCCACATTGCACAGAGAAGCCAGGCTCTGATTGGGCATTTTACTGTAATGTATCCAAAAAGTTCAGGTTGATCTAGGAACCTGGGTTAGTTTAGATCATCATTCTCATTTTTTTACCTCTTTCCAAATTGTAATTATATGTCCACACCCTTTTTTCAGGTCACTTTGAATGCCTCCAATTGTGGATAGAGAACACTACCCTGTTTTATTGCTGGTCTGGTTGGTCAAGTGACTTGTTTCAGTCAATTGAACATTAGCAGACATGATGTCACTAGCAGCCTCACATGGTTTTCCTGTCGTGCCTTACCTTAGAGTACTGCTATGATTTGCCATGATAAATGTCCGCCATAGAAGGCGGCTAGTCCAAGGAGAATGGAGAAATATGTTGACTAATCTCAGTCCATCTCCCAAGGTGGAGCTAAGACCAGGCATTTCCAAAGCCAGAGCTGACCTGCAGACCTGCAAACAAGAAAATATATGCTTATTATTGCAAGCCACTGTGCTTTTGATATTGTTTTTTCAACAGCCAAAACTGAACAATATAGCATTCTCATATTCTTATAATTCTTTACATGCCTATCATTTTCACTTTTATTCCAGGGCTATTGCTTCTCTTTTCCTCACCAAATAATGAAACTGCTTTTCTTTGTCAAAGTTTTTAATATAGATTTAAAAGCTGTGTATGCAAGACCATCATCAGGACACAGCAAACCAACGTAAGAGGTGACTGGTCTGTCCATTAAACACACCAAGTGGTAATATATTGATATATACTGATGTATACTGATAATATATTGATACTTATGTATATGATGTGTCCCCCAAGGACACGTGGGATGAAGACTTGGTTCCCAATGCAGCAGTGCTCAGAGGTGGACAATATGGGTGAGTGATTGGATCCTGAGGCTTCTGATATAATCAGTGAAATAACTTATTGAGGAATTCATAGCTGAATGGACTACTGGGAGGTGGAGAAAACTGTAGGAAATGAGACCTGATTGAAGGGAGTGGATCCATGTGGTGTGCCAATAGGAATTATATCTTGTCCCAGGTTCTTCTCATGTTGCATGAGGTCACTCTCTTTTTCTTTCTCTCTTTCTTTTCTTTCTCTCCCTCTCTCCTCTCTCTCTCTCTCTCTCTCTCTCTCTCTCTCTCTCTCTCTCTCTCTCTCTCTCTCTCTCTCTCTGTCTCCTGCCATGAGGTGAACTGCTTTATTCTGCCATACCTTTCTGCTATGATATTCTGTATCACCTCTGCCTCAAAGCAATAGTCTGCCAGTTACAGACTGAAACCTCTGAAACTGTGAATCACAATAAATCTTTCCTCCTTTGAGTTACTTTTCTCAGGTATTTTGTCACAGTGAGAAAAACCTATCTAAACCACATGTACATCTTCCAATATAAAGAATTCAAATCAGAAAATTAAAAATTATTATATTCCATAAACTTTCTGGTCAGGGAGTCAGCAGTCATCTTATTGATCAGAGACTTAATGAAGCAAAGCATACTCACTATAGGTGTTTAGAGCAGAAAGTACTTTACTACAGGAAAATAAGAACAGGAAGATTTCTGTCAGGAAATCTCGAGGTGCTGCCATCACAGGGAAACTTCTGCCCATAGTCTCAGTTACCCACAGCACCAAAGGAGGTGGTCCTCAAGAGCATGCTCAAAAGTCAAAGGCAAAACATCACCACTGCCACCTCCAGCATACACACAACTGCCTGCCAACATTAACAGAGGAACATTGGAATCTCCTGCCTTCCACCTTCCCAATTTCAAATAGGGGCCTCTCGTGGATGGAATATGAGTATTCTTCAGACCAGAGAGGCCAGTGTCCAGATTTATTCTCTCATACAGGAAAACTTGGAAGAGCTGGGATAAGATCCCAAATAGCATCTTATGCAACTTATCAATACCTTTCTCTGGTCTGGGCACTGTATCCAGGTCTAGACTCAGAGATAAACAGACAGATGCAGGCTCTGACTTCACAGAACACACAGTCCAGGGGCAATTTTCCTCAAAAACAGTAGAGCCCTTGTGGGCAACAATGACTAAGGCTAATGTGGTTTTTACACTGCATAAAGGGATCAGAGATGAGCAATTCTTACCCAACTAATGGAATGAGCCAAGGGGAACTCAGGGAAGATCTCCCAAGAGATATTTACACACACACACACACACACACACACACACACACACACACACACACACATATCTGACTAATGGAATCACCATGTAGCCCTAAGGAAAATATGCAGAGAGTGAAGTTCCAGAGTATTAGGATCAGTTACCACAGAAGTCCATGTCACTAGAACTAGCTGTCCCAAACCCAAAATTAATTTTGGGAGCAACCCTATAAGGCATCAAATTATATTTTTCCAAAATATTGAGATTAATATGGTGTACTACAGGACACTGCAAAGGAACCAACATCTGAGCCTTCCATTTAAAGACCTGCTTTCCAGAAAGGATTAATGCAACCTGGGTGTCCTGTGCCAACCCACTGTGCTGATGTTTTCAATTAAGCCTTAGTGTGTGTATGTGGCATGCAGGATTTCCCCTAATCCTTTTTCATTTCTTTCCTTTACTTGTGAATTACTTTCAAGTCCTGACACCTTCAAGATGTCCTAGGGCACTATATGTTAATAAAAGCATTTCCAAATGGACAGTAGGTGGGTAGGCAGTGAGTTAATTGGAAATGGCACAGTACTATGCTTTAAGAAAACCCCTGCCATTTCTACTTTTGTGATTTCCCTGCTGGACAGAATTCTTAATGTTCTAATTTTTTAGAAAAGCTAATATTACTGAGCCACAAGATTCCAGAGAGTTTGCACATGGATGCAATTAATAAAGATCCATGCCTGCTTCAAATCTTTTAACCTGGACTTTCACATGGACAAAGAACAGCCACATTAAACAATTACTTTTACATAAATTCAACCCACATTGATTTAAGCAAAAGAGGGAATTTAAGGTCTCCTGTGACAAAGAAGACAAGGGATTTCTTGTTTCAGGCATGCAAGAATCAGAACTCACACAGTGCCAGCAGAAATCTGTCTCTCAGCTCTGCTTCCTCCTCTCTTGGTTTGTTATAAAGCATGGGCAAGCCAGCAGCTCCAGTCTTTCATTGTTACATTTTGGCAATGCCAGATAAAAAGGATAACACCTCCCAGAGAGTTCTAGCTAAATTCCTAGAGCTAGTGCTCATTAGACTATCCTGGGTCATGACTCATCCCTGACCTATCTGTGTCCAAGGGAACAGAGTACTCTGATTGGTCAGACCTAGGTCACCTGTGCCCATTTTAGTTATCTCCATTAGAAGTACATAAATGGAAGAATGCACATATATACTGCACAAGAGATCTGCTACAATTCTTTTTTGTGTGTGTGGTACTGGGGATTGAACCCAGGGCCTTGTGCATTCTAGGCAAGCACTCTACCAACTGAGCTATATCCCCAGCACCTCTAAAATTCTTAAATAGAATAGTAGCTTACTTGTGTTTGTTAACTATGTCTCAGGTGCTGTGCTAACTGCATTTTCTCACTGAGTCTGACAATCATCCTATGTAATTGATAAGATGATTATCCCCATTTTAAACATGAAGAAACCAAGACCTTGGCCATTCCCCCAGGAGATCATCTTTTTCAGGTTGTCATTGTCCTCTTCTGTGTCCACACCATACCTGTGTGCAGCAAAGATACAAACAGAGGACAGTCATTCCTCGGGAAGAACTCAGTTTGTTAAACTGTCTCTCTTGAGAATGTGAGTTTACCCCTTGTACTGAATAGACCTATTCTCTTTTGCAGGTTTTGGGGACAGGGGCTATTCATAAGAGAAAATATAGAAGGAGGTCAGTGGGACAAACTGAAAACAGTGACCCCATCACTATCATTGATTTTGAGGCCAGAGCCAATATTCACTTTCTTTCTCCTCCATTCTTCTTTAAATCCCTCTCACCTTCGACTATGACCTCAACAGATCTGGGTGACTTTCTAAAAGCAGAAGTTTCACTCAGAGGGTAAATGATTGCATAATTTGACCAACTATGCTAAATTCCCCTCCAGAGTGCTTATACCATACTGAATTCCCAGCAGCAATGAATGAAAAAGGCTGTTTTCCATAGCTTTTCCAAAAGAGTCTGTAGTCCATGATGGCATCTCTGTACCATTTTGATTTTAATTTATCTTATTATGGGTAAGATTGAGGGTTATTTAATACACTTAAAAAGTCCATTTGCCAGTCAGGTGTGTAATCGCAGGAGGATCACGAGTTCAAAGCCAGCCTCAGCAACCGTGAGGCACTAAGCAGTTCTGTGAGACCCTGTCTCTAAATAAAATACAAAATAGGGCTTGGGGTACAGCTCAGTGGTTGAGTCCCCTGAGTTGAATCCCTGTACCAAAAACAAAAAACAAAAAACAAAACAAAACAAAAAAATCCATTGCCACTTTTTTTCCTGTGGTCCTTCTCTTCATATCCCTATTAAATTTTTAAAGGGGTGTTGATGCCTGTCTTCCCTATTTTAGAACCTCTTTTAATTTTACAGGTAGTCACCTACTATAATAAAATTGCAAATGCTTTCTCAAAGCTGGAAGTATAAAGAAATTGAATGAATGACACACATGGTGATGTAAAAAGTGTAGAAAGGAGTAACTTGTGTATCTGTTTGGGGGTTCATGGGACCAACGCAGGGTCCTCACTACAAAGAAGAGTTTATTGATCATGTATAACACTAGAAGCAATTGAGTATTGAGTTTAAAATTCAAGAAAGAGGTTGGGGCTAGAGGCATAACTTGAGAAACTTGAAGCTAGAGTTATAATTTGTGTTGTTTAAAAACACGAACCTGCAATTATCAACAGAGTACAAGTGGGTGGTATAAGCCTTTAGTGGCAAATGTTATACATGCAAACATACTTTACATGCTGAGCTATACCCATACTCCTTCTCTGACCTAAATCTTCCTTTTTAATTGACAGCCACACCCTTTAGAGCAAAGAACATCTCTGCCACACTTTAGCCATATAACATGTCTAACCATTGAGGGAGACTCACTGAGTTTTATTACAATTCCTTCTAAAGAGAAATAAGAAAAAAATGGGGTCATATATAAAGCAACATGCCAAACCATTACAATGTCTTCTGGGAAATTGGAAAATTTAATTTGAAATTCTGGGAATTTAAAAAAAATTGAATTAAAGAAAAGAAGAATTAGATTCTTCCCAGAAACCAGAGAAAATCTGAAGCACTGTGTGGTGCAGGAACCCCTGCATGTTTGGTTTGCAGCCATACCCTCTTTATTTCCAAGTGTCTGGACCATCTGCTTTTACTGCTGAGATGCAAGGTAGCCAGAATGCCAGTGTGGTTGGGAGTGGAAGAGATCTGCTAGCAGAGAGAACCAGGTTGCTGGAGTCCTGGAACCAGATTCTCCTGACATCTGGAGTTGGTAATTAAACCTCTCCCAAGTGGACAGTTGTTTACATCAGTCTAGTGATCAGGTCTATCTCTGGGTAAAATATTGTGCATTTCCAATAAGCATTACAAATATTATATAGCTCTTTGAATATATTATTTCAGGTTGGAGCCACTTATTTTCATCCTATCATTAAAATAAGAATAGTGGGAAATTCACAGACATGTGTCATACAGGGAAAATGCACTGGGGAGGTCAAGACTTCTCAATTCTACTCTCTATCATAACTTGGTGTGAATGTGGGAAGGTTAGATGGAATGTTTTTATAATTGAATAACACTCAATGTTAGGAAGGAGAAAGAGACATTTACAAGCTATCTAGTTCTACTTCCTCGATTTGCAAGTACAGAAATGAAGGCACAGCTCTGACTGATTTCTCTTTGGGAAGTCAACCTCCTGCCAAGAACATGCATTATAGTCTGTTTTCTGCCACCAGATTAAGAGAAAAGGAAACTGTCTCCACACAAATGTCCTGTGATACCAATGACTGGATAAGTCTGCTGTATTCTTGAGTGACAAGTTAGCAAGCTCATCTGGCTGCAGGTCTGAAAATTCATTCTATCCCATGGCTCATCTGAGTTAACTGTGATCATTCATCTGACTTGCTTGGATCCATTTTGGGAGACAAAAGAAGGGGATACTATTGATTCATTCCTCCCAAACTCCAACAACCTTCAGCCATGGAAAACCAAATTGTCATGTCAAAATACAGGTATCCAGAAGAGTTCATATGAACACATCAACACCCATATGCTCATTAGCCATGATATGTTTGGAGTAAATAACCACCACTGGAAGAAAATGGGACCCTTAGAAGAAGGGAACAGAGCCAGGTTAATTTTCATGAATAACTGAGAAAGAACTTAAATAAGAAATTAAATTGCTGAATAGGAATACCAACCACACTGGGACACCTTGGAGGAACTAGAGAATACAATTCCTCAAAATCATACCAACCCCAATAATTTATCCAGAAATATTTTCTTCTCAGAGAATGCACACAACCTTACTTATAATCTGGTTGCTCCCTATTCTGCCATTAACTAGCTGTATAAACCTGGACACATTACTTCACCTGGCTGAGCTTAGGTTTTCTCAACTGTAATACAGATTTACCTACTATTTATTTGTCCCTTTACTAGTACCAGGCACTGTACTGATAAAATAGAACAATTCACATTGTGTAGAGTCTCCTCCTTCATGAATGAGGGTGCCACATGCATTTAGTGACTTAAACTTCACAATAATTCTGAAATAGCTGTGATTATACCCATTTCACAGATTAAAAACTGAGGTACAATGAGGTTAAGTAATTTTTTTGAAGTCACACAGCTAATGAGAAAGGGAGAGGATTTAGACTCAACCATTTTGATACAAGAAATCTCTTCTACACTTCTCTCTGGTGTTTCACTACACTTTAAGGACAAAGGTCAATAAGGATATGTTTAGAGACAAGGGGAAAATATATTACTTCTTAACTACTGGGCTAGATTGCCACTCTAGAGTCCACTGGACTCCAGAGCTCAGGCATTTAACCCCAAGAGGGCCATGGATAAACAACACGTATTCACTCTCAGAATAAAGAACTTTTCAAATCATAGAGTATCTTACTGTCTGCAGTAATTAACATACATACATCCAGAAAAATATGTGTGACAAACACACGCAGGTCACAAAACCCCTTGAACCAAAGGGAAATGTAAGAGCTTATTTGACACTGATAAAGGCTGTGTACTTGCTTCCTGTGGTTGCTGTAAAAAATGACCCGTTAGGTGGCTTAAAGCAGCAAAAATGTATTGTGTCAGAGTCTGAAGTCAAGGTGTCCCCAGGGTTATATTCCTTCTGCTTGTGCTAGGAAGCAATTTATTCTTTATCAACATTCCTTGACCCATGACAGGTTGCCTCCTCCTCTTTCTCTCTTTTATCTTAGAAGAACACTTAGGATAGCATTTAAGTTCTACCTGGATAATACAAGTGTAGAGCATCTCAAAAGGCAATGGCTCTCTTTTACAGGTGGTCCCTACTTCATGAAGCCAACCAGCTCACACAGACACCAAAAGATATTTATAAGATGAAAGTATTCAGTGCTACAATCCTAAAAAAGAAAAAGATACACTTTGTGCCACAGTTCAACTCTCCAAATCCCAAATTTTACAGTTTTCCAGACACTTCCTAAATCCATGACTCAGCTGCCTGGTAATGAGGATAAAGGATTACACACTCAGAATAAACAGCCCACCCCTCTGCTGGGCTAAGCCCAGACTGAGCCTTTCAGGTAGGGCCATCCTTCAGAATAAGCTGAGACTTTGAGGCATGAACCATCTTCCAAGAATACTTAAGGGGACTAAGCATGAGGCCAATTTGCAGTTTCTCAAATGTGCTACTGATCTCTGTTGGCCTTTGTTGAGGAGAAATGGCAGCATTCTGTCAATGTTCAAAAGCTGCTCTATCTCAAACTTTGTTATAATCAAGTTGTCTGTGAACTTTCCAAAGAGAGTATACGCAGGGTAAGGCTCTGACAAAACTCAGAAAAGAAATCTCCAAGTTGGTGGCAGCCAATCTGGAAAGAAATCATAAGTGATACACCAATCCAAAGGCACCCACCAGACAGCAATTAAGCCCCTAGAAAGCTTGCCTATAAATAGAAATTGAAAGAGAGTAGTGGAAATAGCATCTTCTCTGGAGGAGTAAAGGAACTAAGTATAGTAGGAGATGGAATATGGCCTTCTACTAATCCAGGCTCCATAATTAAATTCCAGAACCATGACAGCAAAGGAAGACAGTATTCAAAAAAAGCAGGTGTCTCCTGGAGAGTTTTTTTCAGAGAGGCTTTTGTAAGGCTTTAGGCCAATAGTCTGGGGATGAAAACATAGGTAAAACTCTCCAAAAGAGGCCAGAATGAGCTGGTGCTGCTTTTCTAACCCTTGAACAAGTACTGGCTCCTAAGTAGATTTAATTTCCTCCAGGATTCTTCAGCTGCACACGGACTTTGTTGATGAAGGGATGGTCACAGTCACAGAGCAGTCATGGCAGCACAAATGACTACCCACCTGCCTGTATCAATATACCTCCCAGCTACAGTGCATCTCAAAGCTGGACCAGAGAGATGACTTCAAAGATAATGCCCATGTGGCCCAGCCAATTCTTCAACATTTGCAGAGTGGCAGCATGAGGTACTGATGTGCAGAGCTGGGCTCCAGAGTCAGATGGACCTGATGGTCATTCAGGACTACAACTTAGTATCACGTGACTTTACGGAAGTTACTAAATCCATCCAAGCTAGGGGATATTATTCACCTGTGAATAGAGATTGTAATATAGCCAACATCAGAGCAGTATTGTAAAGAACAAATGCCTCTGTGATGAGGCAACCAGCCCACAGCATGGGATATGGTAAAAGACTTCAAATGATATTAATCACTATTAAAATAATGATGATTAAATGGATAAAACATGGATGTGGCCATCAAGAGGAAACACCAAAGGCTATCCATGCATAGAAACTCCTAAAAAGGAGGGCCAGGAGCACTTGGGGTTTTTGGTTTCATGGTTTTTATTTCATTGACCCAAGTTGGGGGGAGTCTTGTCTCTTTCATCTGGTTTTGGCAACCAGGTAGGAGAACAAAGTCCACATAACTAGCACAGAGAGAAGCTGGTGCTCTCAGGGAGCCACATGCTCTGTTCTCTCATCTAAAACCAGATATGCTAGGTTCAGGCACAGCTGAAGAGATCACCAACTGTGCTCCAGAACCCCTTCACTATGGCTTTCCCTTTTTGTAGGGTTTTCAAAGAAGCAGCCTCCCAAGTTGAGAAAAGGAGTGTGAGAGCAGGCCCCAGCTGCCCAGAGCAGCTGCATGGCAGAGTTGCAAACAGCAGATGCGGCTTCTGGAAAGCTCCTGTGAAATCAAGAAATAGTCCCTCCCACCCAGGGACAACAACCAGCCCTTCCCAGCTGCCTCATTTCCAGACCACCTTGTGAGAGTCCTCAGGTTCATCCAGTGGACAGTCCTGCTGGTTTCCCATAACCCTTCCTCAAGGCAATCAAATGCAGTCTTATTAAGCCCTGATTCTGGTCTGTATGGAGATGCAGATTTTCTTTAAGTGTGAGAAGTTTGATGAGCTTTGGAATCCAGTAGTCATATGTTTGAACCATGGTTTTCCCATTCCTTAGCAGCATAACCTTGGGTAAATCCAAAAGCTCTGCACCTCAGTTTCCACACCTGTAAAAGGAAAATGTAAATAGTGTCCATAATCATAGTTATTTTTGAGTCTTGAATGAGATAGTGTTCAAGACACACTCATGTGATAGCACAAATGCACTGTGGAGAAACTTAACTGGACTCAGCACTGCATTTAAAAGCATTAAGCCAGATCTCTTCACTCAGATAGATACTTAGGGTTTAACAACTCATCCACATGGGAAAAAATCCTCATCATCTCCATCTGAACTACACAGTATTTACAAAAGTATTACAACATATTTGAATTTAAAGATAAAGGACCCACCTTAACTTTTCCCCTCCACCTATAATTCTAATTCAGAATTTACACCCACAAATATAGATACTGCCCATTATGTTATTAGTGTAATATTTCTGGCCATCATGCTTGATTCCATCTTTTGGAATTCCATTCTGTGTCTCCTTAACTTCGTTCTGATCTTCCTGTCTTCCAGATACCTCTTACCTAAGCCATTCCTACAAGTTCTCTTATTTGGTCATTTATATGTTAACCAATACTAACCCATCCAACTTGTACTAGTCTGTGCTTGCAGTAATCCATGATTGCACTAGTCTAATCCTGGAGACACAATAATAACCAAGAAATGTATCCAGTATCTCTGATTCTCAGAAAGTCTAAAATCAATCAAGAAAAGAAGATGTTTCAGTGACAAAATCAGTACATGATTGGGGTGATACTAGCTTAAATCAGGTAAAAATAACCTGTTCTACAGTAAATGGAAGAGATTGATAGAGGATATTTTCCAAGAGGAAGTGACCTTTAAGTAAGTCTAAAAGAATGACTGGTAATTACTGAGTGAAGAAGAGAGGAAACAGCATTTTGAGAAAGACAGTCCAACGGTCCATCTTGACCACTGCTTCAGAGCCAGTTCAGGTTTCAGCAGCCCTGCAGTCCTAGTCATCACTGCCATTAGAGTTAATATTTTGTTGAAATTGCTGCCCCTCTCAAGAACCAAAACCTCTCCAGGCAACTCCAATTCACTCAGTGAAAGATCAAAAAAAATTATGGGTTGTCCTGAAAAACTCTAACTCTCTATCTGCAAACTCTGGTGGGTAGTTGTTGATCATTGCCAGAGTAAACCCACAGAAATGAGGAATTTATTTCTTTTCTTTCAAGGGACAAACTCAAGACTGCCTTCAAGACTAGGCAGAGATTGACCCAGTGAACAAGATCATGCCATTTCTTTTCCTCCCCAAAAAATGGACTTTTCCAGTTTCCACTCTGGATGAAAACTTAATATTTCAGTTTACAAGTTCAATTTCACAGCTGACTGGCATCTGCAGAGACAGAGAATTCTATTAAAATTGCAGAAGCATCTAATACAATGACTGGCAGATGGGGAAAGTGTTTGCAGCAAGTCCATTTTTTCTGATTATGGTAACAAAACATGGCACACACTTTTCTAATGCATCAACACTGTTTCATTTACAATTTAAATCTGATGAATAAAAACCGAGTTTAGGACTTTTGGGGGGCAATGCTGTTTACCACCTGAATGGTCTAATAATAGATAGATCCCTTTCCCCTTTCCAATCAGACAAATTAGCATTCCAACTTCTGTACTTAATAAAGTTACACAGAGCAATTTCAAAAATTGAGTGCAACATTACATCAATAAATTATTTATGCACACTTGATTTGGAAATTAAGCAACAATGAAGTATTCTTCAACTATAATAGAAAGTCCTTTAAAGAAAAAGTAGGCCTACTGGGACATTATAAAAGTAAAAGCCATTACTGATAAAAAGGAATGAGGCTTGTGAGTACCAATTGCAGGGAAAATAGCCACTCAACTGTTTAACAAGGAAATGCTTTGGCACCTTCTGACTAAAACCCAGTCAGCTGTCAACACCTTCTAAGTGGTCACACTGAAGGAAAAGCTAATGGTAATCATAAAGATAGATGTGGATGGTGTTTGCTTACAGCCTCATCCTGGGACACTGGCCAAGTTTCTTGGGTCTAAGTTTCAATCATGAAACATGAAAACATGTAGCAGTTGTTTTCAAGTGCTGCCACTTGGTCTAGATGCCAACTGACTGTATAAGTATCAGAATTTCTGTTCTTGCTCTTATTGTTGCTTTTAAAACTGATTCTTGGATTCTTGTGCTCCAAACACCAAAGACCCTCATTCAGTGGCACTGAAGTAGAACATCATAATTGACTTCCAAAATGTTCCCCAGGGACTGGATTTGGGAGCCATGGGCCTACCTGCCTTCCAAGTCTAAACTGTGATCTTCCAAAGATACAAGGAGAAGCCCAAGGCACAGACTTGCAATTGATGAATCCTGGTAAATGTCTAAGTACATTTTTAACTAACTGACTTTATAACTGTCTGCAGACATTATGAAATGAGGCATCCTTTCATTTGAGGCACTGATGTAGGCTTCTTTATTTGAGTTTGGTAATTCCTTATGTCTTCAGACCCAGCTGCACAGCTACACAAAACCTGTGTGAGCCATGTGCAGGGTTGGCTGAGCAGAGAGGAGAATCCAAATTAAAAGTCAAGAGCTATTGGAACAAGAGAGTAAGGACAGAGTGCAGTTTATGTGGAGCAAAGGCTACTTTTCTTGGAGACATGACAATAACTGGAAGCTCCCACTGTCCCTGAAGATAAATGAAATGTACCTAGAGGAAAATGGTGCTTTGTCCTAAACCAAAAACCCAGATGTCCCCTACCAATGTTCAGGCAATTTAGGAGGTCCCTAAATTGTGTTCCCCAGCTACGTACTTTCAGCCTTTAAGGAGGTATAATATACAAATGTTCTCAAGGGTAATAAATATCCTAAGCTGCATAATTTATCATCTAAAATCCTCATTAATCATCTAAATGCCTCATTTTTGACAGACTAGAGAGGGGCCCTAAAAGGAAGAGCTTCAGAATGAGCAGAGAGAGGGAAAGAGGCAGGCTTCCTGTGAGGTGGCAGGAGGAAAGCAACAGGGAGACCTGCGAGACAGCCACTGAGTTCCACTTTAAATATTTTCTGAGAAAAACCTTGCCAACCCATAAGATAAGGAAAATGTCACTTTGTGCCATACCACTTCTCAGATGACTGGTGAGGTTATGCTTGATGTTGACTTGGCGCATCCCAGTGCTATGAAGAAATTAGTGCTATGAAGAAATAGGTCCACTATGGTTGCCTTTCACCTGGGGCAGTTAGAATGTCAAGTGTTGCTGATGATTGGCAGAAGAGCACTTAAAAAATGCCATTTTCATCATTTTGTTACCTGACCCTCTGCCAGTGGACTCTCCCCAGCCTTTTTCCAGTCTCATTAGTTGCCATGGAAGCAGCCCCTTATCTAAATGACTTTTTAGTCAATATCTGCTCTGCCACCACCTCAGAGAGGAGTGTGAGTTCTCCAAGGAGGATTTGGTAAACATCCAGCTTGTTCCATTATCAATTTTATTTCTTCTAGTGTAGTTTTCAGCTTATGTGACATCTACTTCTCTTGTTAGGGATTCATGTAATAAGACCAATGAGTAAAGTAAATTGGGTCTTAGAAAAATTTCCCACTTGGTATCCCCAAAGTAGGTTAATAAATGCAGAGTGCAAGAACATGACTAATTCTTCAAAATGAGACTCTGTCACACAGAGAAAATGCTCATGTCAGGCACAATGCTACACCCAATTTGTGGCCACTTTTAATCTTTGTAACTTATGAGAGGTTGGATTATCCCTACCACAGAGATGAGGAGATGGGGGTCAGAGTGGATACCAATCCATGGACACCATCACCTACACGGTAGGTGCTGACATGGCCCAGGCTTTTTCTCTGAGCTATATGTCCATCAACTCATTTAATCCTCACAATAATGTAGCAAGTAGGCTTAATTGACCCCATATTACACCTGAGCATACTGAGGCACAGAAAGATTAGGCAGCTTTCCAGTTCCATGCAATTAGTCTGCACCATAACCAAGAATCAGACATGCTCTATTTGCCCCTGAGTCTGAATGTTTAACCCTAACTCTGTTTTACTCTCGAACATCATTTGGTCATAATGATAGCAATTAGAAATGGCACTCAAGGTAAACCCAAATGTTTTCCACCCATTTCACCTAAACATGTTTACTTTCAATACAGACCAGTATGTAAATTCTTTGATGGCACAGACCTAGATCCAAGCATGTTTTCAAGTTAAATGCTGAATCATGGATGCTTACTAACCAGTTGACAATTGATTTGAGGCTTCATATTACAATCCTTTCTAAACTACATTTAAGAACATAAATGCACAATTAAACCTCAGTTCTATACACTTCCTACAGGCAGAGGTCCTTAGTGCTGAAAGATGGACCAGAATTAACCAGCAGGAAACAACAGGGTAGGGGAATGGAAGAGAAAGGAAAGAAGGAGGAGGAAATGGTAAAGGAGTAGGAAAGACTTATGTTCCAGGAATCCTGTTGAGACATCCTACATAGGTTATTGAGCTTAACCCTCACAGCAATCATTAAGGTACATAATAATACCCCAAGGCTATATTGCTCATATGCAGAACAAATCAAAATGGAACTCATGCCTATCCAAACTCAAAAAGCAAGTTCTTTCCTTTCATTACCCTAAAAGTGACTCCTCTAAGTTCAGTTCCTCAATTTCACATCCACTGAGCTATAAAAAAGGAAAATAAATTGACCAATCTCTCTGTGTCCCTTTGCTCATCTATAAAATAAGGATAACAATGTTTTTCTGTTTTTTTGCAGATTAAATGAGAAAATTTCTGCAAAGCACATCAACCTGTGCTCAGCACGTGATGTCCACCCAGTTATCAGTGCTGCTCATGGTGATAGAGTGATGATGAAAAGGATGATGTGCCAGGAGCTGCACTAAGTGCAGGTGTTAAAATTGCACCTTAGGCTAGTGTAGCCTACAACACTCTCTGAGCATCTCCAGAATCAGCAGGAGGCATTATGGAGCTGAGCAGTACTTCTCGAACTGGAACAAAAATCACCTGGGCATCTTGTTAAAATGCAGATTCTGATCTGTTATGTCAGGTAGGAGACCTGAGATTCTGCATTTCTAGCAAACTCCCTGGCCCAGAGACCATAGTGTGAGTAGCCAAGACCTAAAGAATGGCTTTCCTATTTCCTAGTCTCTGAAGTGCCTGAGATAATGAAAACAGGCCAGGGGGAAATAAATCACCTTCAATGACCAAATGTCAAATAAATTAAAGTCTGAAGCACTAAGACTATAAAAGCTATTGAAAGCAGCTTTGCAGGGCTCCTGTGACTGGAAATCCTTTCTGCATATTCTCCTGGCAGTCAGCTAATCACCAAGAAGAGTGAATGCCTTCATTTTCCTGTCCATACTCCTGCATAAAAGAAGTAAGAATGAATCTGTGTGACTCCGGGTCCAATTGGAAGGCTTAGCCCTGAAGTCTACTGAAATTCCCAATTGTATTCCCAGAAAAGGGCTAGTCCACTTATGTTTGCTGGAAGATTCAGAGTCTTTATCCACTCACTGGGTTCCTTTGAACTGACCCTCTTAGCTGAATTTTCCCCCTCCAGCAGTGTTCTAAGGTAATTCACACTATCATGAAGACAGATGATACAGAGTTCATTTGTTATTAGGTGACCACAGAAAATGGCACAGATTCAGATAAGCAACTGGAATCAGACCACACAACATCCTCCAAAACCCTCCTCATTCTGAAATAACATTGCTTAAGATAAATTAAGATAAAAGAATTTTATTGAGGGGGCATTGTTCTTTCAAAGAAATGTTGGTCTTGTATCAAGTTGGGACATAGAAATAGAGGAATATTTCAAGCATGACTCTGAAAGAAACAATTCCACCAAATATATTATGAGCTCCAAAATTACAGTAAGTTACCCAGTCAGTTATTTCCAGAGTCCTCTTCTCAAGCACAGCATCAAGACCACCCACACCCAAAGGACAGAGGGAAAACAGGAGGAAGAAATCAGGAACAAGGGGCTTGCTCCTTAAGCTCTTGGACACAGCAGTCAGGGATTATATCTGGTCTTTGTATTGCATGGGTTTAATAACTTGTCATGGGTACTCTGAAGGAAATAAACACTGGATTTTGCCTGCTTTTCACTCACTTATCTCTTCTTATAGGGGGTACCCTAAATGATCTCATTCAAAGCATTCAGAGAATGCACATTGGTTAAGAACATGGGCTCAGTGATCCAATTTTGGGGGCCCTCACAGTTACTATCAGTGTGATCTTGGATCCATGTTAGCTCTTCTTAGTCTTGTTTTACTTATTCATGAACTGGAGTTAATAAAGGCACAAGTTTCTAAGGTTACTGTGACAATAAAATAAAATAACACATTTATAAAGTGCTTAGAACAATGCCAGGCACATATAAAAAAAACTTTACTGGTCTGCCTGATCAAACTCCCCAGTTGTGAGTAAAAAAGGAAGTCAAATTTGCAAGTTTCTGTCTCCTATAACCATCTTGCTGCCTTCATTTAGATATTAAGCCACAGGATGATTAAAAATAGAATTCAACATGCAGAAATCTATGTTTCTTCATTCTTTGAGACTCATCATCTCTATTCATGAAACAAGGTGATTGTATTAAATTGCCTACCTTTTCAGTACAACAGGGGCTAGGTTGGTATTATTGAGTGATCTTTCAGAGATGCAAGCAAATCACCCAAAAACCCCCTCAATGAAGTCATGATGGAGACTGAGTCTGAGGTGGAACTGCACAAATGGCAACTCTAGTCATGTTACTTTGCCTGGCAATGTGCATATTCCTCAATCCTTCCCTTACGGGAAGTTAATACCATACACCAGGCACTGACCCAGGTGCTTAATGGTCAGGATGCTTAGGTGAGAGAGCTGTGGTGCCAGAACCAAGAGGACCAGTAATAGGACCAAGTCAGGTAGCTTCATATTTCATGAGTGTGAAGACTGGTGGTATCAGAAACCATGAGTTTTGTTTGGCACATAATGCCATAAAAAATGTTGGTGATGCCCTTCAGAGTAGCTGCCATGGACCCCACTCAAAATTAAAGAAGAGCAACCACAGTAACTCCTATGATGACAACTGCCTGTACTGCCACAAGTGCTCAGGTGTCTACTCTGTACCAAGGACATACCAAATACACTGAATTCTTTCTATGGCAATTCCCTGAATTGGGTGTTTTCCTCAGTGGACTGTAACCTCAGTCCTCTTCCTGCTATGGCTTCTTGTAACAGCAACTGTCTCACTCACAGCTTTATTAGCCTGAGATGTTATACTTACCCAGATGAACCCTTTCTGATCATGGCTATTTAGACCCCAAACTAGAATTTGTTCCAGAGAATTCAATTTCATGGACTAATTGAAAAACAGATCAACTTAACACATTAAATTCTACAAGGTTTCTTACTCAATTTGTCCATTATGTTCATCACCTGGTGATGGTTTTAAACACAGGTGCCAGGCTACACTGCAGACCCATTAAATCAGGGGAGATGGGCTGGGTATAAGTATTTTTCAAAGCTCACCCTTTGGTTCTGACATGAAGCCAAGGTTGAACATTGCAGTTTTAGAGTAATGGTTCTCAAAGTGTGGTCACAAAGCAGCAGCAGCAGCATCTCTTGGAAATGTGTTATAAATACATATTCTCAGATCCCAGTCAACAACTACAAATCAGAAGTTCTGTTGAGTGTGCCCAGAAATCTTCATTTGAATAAGTCCCTGTATGGTTCTGATGGACACTACAATTTGACCACCATGGTTCAAGATTCCTGTTTCTCAAAATGTGTTCCATCACTCTGCAGCATTGGGATCATTTCCAAACTTGCTACAGATCCTGCCCCAATCTGGAGTTAATGAATCAGAAACCAGCCAGGTCTAGTGCATATGCCTGTAATTCCAGTGATATAGGAGGCTGAGGCAGGAGGATGGCAAGTTTGAGGACAGCCTCAGCAACTTAGCAAGACCCTTTCTCAACATTTAAAAAGGGTGGAGGAGTGGCTAGTAATATGGTTTAGTGATAAAGCATCCCTGTGTTTAATCCCTAGTATGAACATAAATATTTTTTTAAAAAGAAGCAAAATTAACATTTTAAGAAGGTCTGAAGGTGACTTGTATGCACAAAAGTATCTGAGAAATACAGGGGGGATCTTTCTGAATTTTGGTGGAAGAAGTCAAAGTGGGTAACAATGATTCTCAACCAAGTTGTGTTCTGTCTAAAGAGAATTTATCAGAACCACCTGAATTGCTCATTCAATCCATTTGTACAGACATCCAGGGACTTCAGGAGGCAAAAATCACTGCCACCAATGAGAATATGTGTGTTCCTCAGTGTGGTCAGATAGAAAGATAGGATTGTAAAACAGAAATAGAAGCTGGTAGGAAAGCAGATTGACATGGCAAACTGGAGATATAAAAAAGCAGAGGAAAATAGGGATAAAAAGAACTACACAGACAGTAGAGAGAGGCAGACACCATCAGGGAGAGAGCAAATAAAAAGAAGCTGACCCCTAGAATTGCCCCTGAGTCTTCTCCATTCCCAGCTTGGCTACCAGCTCAGCTGTATTCTCACAACAAACAGATTTTTTGAGATGGTTTGAAAGGGTCTCTACCCTGTAACTGAAACTGCCATTTACCGGTGATGAGTTCTGCTTCCTCAAGTGTTAAAGTATAACATCAGAGAAGTACGCCCAGACAAGCATATTAAGCAGGCTTTATTTAAAGGTAATATACAGGTTTCTCCCTGGAGGGAGAAGGGGACCATAGCTGATGTTCTAGAGTTCCAAGAAGTGAGTATGCCCTACATCTTTTATAGGTTAAGGTCGCTTTGGTTCTCTAGTTCTCTCCCCACTTATCTCTTCTTCCTGCCTACTTGACTAAGCCCAGTTTGCAGGTGAGATACAAAAAGTGAGAAGTTGATGGGTAGGGGGAGAGCCAAAGTGATTCAGCCAGGTAAGGGCCCAGAGGACATCAATTAGCTGCTCCTTGCCTGTAATCCCTGACAAGTGCAGGTAAATTTGGTAATCAATGGGTTCCCGAGATTTTGACATTCCTTCTCCCAGGGGCAGTCTCCAACTTCCAGAGGCAGATGACTTTCATGGCCACCATTTCATTGATTTGACTGGATCCCCTCTTCTATACTAACTGCCTGTCTCCAATTCTGGCTTTATATCTACAAGCAATTGTTTTGTGCAGTAACCATCCAAAGGTGCTCACTGTGGCTGGTGAAAAAAGAAGGAATCCAGCTTCACAAGTTGGTCACAAGTCACAACCACATGTTTTCCCTCCAGAAATCCACTCCATGTCCCCAAATCAAATAAATTCCAGGGAGAGAGAGAGATCAACAGCAAATGGTGGCTACATGGTAGGAAATGCTCAAATGTCTCCCCTACACAGAAATTTGGGGAAAGGTGCAGCAAGTAGGTTCCCAGGTGCCCACAAACCTTCTCTCCCTTGGCAACACATCTGCTCTGTTTGCACCTCAAGCTTTGCCAAAAGGTGATGGGGAGAATTGAGTGCCTGAGGGAAAAGGACACATTAAGAAAAGAAAGTAATTTAAATAAGGTAAGTGATCTAAGATGTTATCCAATAAAAAGAATTTGCCAAAATTATAGAAAATAATGTACATAACAAGAAAGTGACTTTCCTTCCCTGTTTTAGTGAAAATAAAGATCCCTATGGAATGATTTAATACATTATTTATACTGTTTAGTGGAGAATATCTATATTCATCAATTTTCAATCACTATAAGAAATTATCAGAGGCAATGAATTTATAAAGCTAAAAGGTTCATTTAACTCATGGTTCTGGAGGGTCCAGTTTAAGATTGGGTGGTGGTCTCACAGCTTTGGGTCTCTGGTGAGGGTGCCAGATGGCAATGATGCATGTCCAAGAACACTGCTCACATCATGGGTCAGGAGGCAGAGAAAAACTGAGAAACTTTGGTCCCATGATCCCTGTTTTTTTTTTTAACTTTTTACAGGCTGCATTTTGATTCATTGTACACAAATGGGGTACATGATTTCATTTCTATGGTTGTGTATGATGTAGATTCACACCACTCATGTAATCACACATGTACATAGGGTCATGATGTCTGTCTCATTCCACCATTTTTATACTCCCTCCACTTCTCATTTCCCTCTAAAGTTCCTTCCATTCTTCTCTCACTCTCTGCCCCCACCCCCATTATATATCATCATGGCACATCTACAGTGATGTAAGGACCTACCACTAGGCCTCACCTGCTAACAGTTCACAGTACCTCCCAACAGCACCACCCTGGGGACCAAGTATTTAAAATATGGACTTCTGGGGGAATTCAACATCCAAACTGTAGCAACACCCTCAGCAAATGTGCAAGCTACAAAGTAATATTAAGAGATTCACTTATAAACAACATATCAACATATTGCAAAGTCTTAAACATTGAACCTGTATAATCCATGTATTCAGACAACTAATATATTACCAATGAAGAAGGCTGACTGTATTCACTGGTGTTTCAACACAGAGTGTACTAACTGATAGGGAATGCCTGAACTCCCAAGAATGGCTAGTTGTCAGCCTGTCTACTGCCTCAACCTACTCAACAGGTGGTTCAGACCCATAAGACGTGGCTGCACAATTCCCCAGGGGCAAACTAAAATCATTTCTTTTTCTCTCTCATCCTAAGAAATCATAACAGAATATCAGCATG